>NC_136513.1:26407500-26520000 GCF_053919585.1 Euprymna scolopes | reverse complement strand
CAATTTTAAGTATTTGTTTCACAGAAATTACTGGGTATTAGTGCATCTCTTGAACATGATGCAATTCAGTGTTCGCTCAGCTATCCGCAGAACACGACGTAAATAGCCGGATTTTGCCGAGCGTCGCCGATTAAATCATAACAACACTACATAAAAGAAAATGGCAATGTAATAAATATAGTAACATCAAAAGAAAAACCAAACACATTTCCCTATTTTTTTAATTTTTATTTACTACGTAAAGATAGAGTTGTATGTGCTTTTTATTGCCAAAAAGTGTATAAAGAAAAACTCTTTTGTTTTTTGTTATAAACAAGTGTGTTTGTTTAAAAATGTGACACTGTAATTTCTTTTAAAAAGTAAAATTTTGAAAAACAATTGTTTTATTTTCAAGTATGTTTTGTTGTTGTTTATGAAGAACAATTAAAACAACCTCTCTTTTTGTTAAGTCTCAGTAGCTTTTAAGGGGTATTCGGGTTATGGTTAGGGTTAGGGTATTTATTTTTTTTTTTCAAATATGTTATTCAAGTATTTTTTGGTAAAAAAACTTTAAACAAAAGTAGGTGGGTTAGAGATTTTTGCCGGGATTTAGCGAAGAAGGCCCCTCTCCAGATTTCTGTCCACCGTTGAGACTTTATATCTGCATATCTCCAGTCATAGCCGTCGGGAATGCTCCACATTTCTGTTAGGCTGCACTTGTGGTCACATGTTGCACATTGTATTATTTTCGCTAGTAATTTCCGTTGACAAAATCCGGTGCATGTAGGTTTTGGCTCACGACCTTAAAATTCAGGCTCTGCTCTTCTTTTTTTACTGACCTGTATGTAAGAAATGGTGTTTCTGAAAACATTTACTCTCTCTTAAAATATTTTTGCATATTTTTCCAATGTTACACTTCTAACGATTACTATGATATTATTCTTTTGACCACTGTACATACTTTAACTCTTGTTTTCGAGTGGATTCTACTCCTTGATAAGTGGTGATTTCGTTGTAAAAAAGGGGGCTAATCACCGGTGATTGTGCATTGATAATAAACATTAATATTTGGTGGAATCTGAACAAGAGTAAGTCTTCCTAGATGTCAAATACTCTAAACATCTTTCGATAATAATCGCAGCTAATTTGGCGTTATTGCGACAATATCTTAGCAATAATTTTATTTTGGACACATTTTTTAGTGTTCTTTGTTATTTTGGTGGCAATACGTCTTCTCCATATAGACGTTTTTTGTATTCTTTTATAATTTCAGTTCCCTCGAATTCTAGTGATCTTACTTCCATATTCATATTATATATTTATGTTGTAACTACTATATGATTGTGTAGTGTTCGTAGTTTATGTTTGTTGGTTTTCTCATTCAATGACCTTCGTTAAGTTTTTTCAATGTTTACATCAATGTATAGTTTCGCGTTTTTGCTTCAACGTCAATTTCTTCTATAATATTCCGGCGTTTTACGAGGTGCCCTTCATGACCTTGAATTAGTCGGTTTATGTTTATTTTGACGCGTTCTATATTCCGTTTACTTCTCTAACAAGCTCCATTTTTATTATTATCTTCTCTTCTATTTTTCTATCTATTCTTTCTATTGTATCTTTTCTATCTATCTATATCTATCTGTTCTTCTTCTATCTATCTATATAAATACAATTACCTCACTTTTCGCTTTTTGTTCTGCCGATTCGTTTATTTACTAAAAAAAAGAGGAAACTACGATTGCATACAAACACTGGATTAGTGTCGTCTTAACCTTCATTTTGCAATGGGTGAAACGCAGCAATGGACCTAAGCGAATCGAAGGTTTATTTATGCCCCTTTTTTCTTTTACTTTTTCTTTATTTATTTATTTATTTATTTTCGCCTTCGCTTCCGGCAGTGTTTCTTTCTTATTTAATTTTTTGCTTCTGTGTTTTGTGCATACTAACACTGGAATAATGTCGATTTAAGCTTCTTTTTCCAATGGGTGAAACGCAGCAATTAACTTAAGCGAAGCGAAGGTTTTTTTCCGCCATTTCTTCCGTTGTTTTTTTCTGTGTTTCTTTTTCTTCGCTAACACGTTCGGACGTTCGGACGTTCGGTTTCTTACATAATTTGCGCTTTCGTTTCCGATTTGTTTATTTAAAGTACAAAAAAAAACACCGGTTAATTATCAAACTGGAATAATTGATTTTCGTCTCCCGAATTATTTTTTCTAGAAAAACTTACACCTATGTTCGTTACAACCGACCAATGGCATTTTAACGTTCATTTCTCCCATACTACCGGGCAACGCCGGGAACCCCCGCTATTTATTAATATTATTAGTAGTAGTAGTACGAGGAGCATTAGTGAGAGGAGAAGTTGCAGTAGTAGTAGAATAAGAAAAAGAAGAAAAATTCCTTGTAATAATAGTACCATTAGTTGTTTTAATAATAATAATAATAATAATAATAATAATAATAATAATAATAATAATAATAATAATCCCAAAAGAACAAACGGATAAACAAGACCACGTAGGGAAGACAATCCACAAGGAACTATTCAAACAAATGCACTATGCACACTCAGATTACTGTACAGCACTGATAGCAGTACTGTATAGGAAAAAGATAAAATCATATATGAAATGGAGTTACAAACGGCAAGGAGACTACATGCCATAAAAATTGACAGGAAGAAAACTTCTGCAAATCGTAAACTTCGCCGTCTAAGCACATCACAGAGTAAATAACAAGGGACCATAGTAGCGGGGAAATACATAGAACTATCCAGAGAGCTGAAAGAGTTATGGAATATTAAAAAAGGGGGAAATGGCACCAACAATCGTATAAGTATGATTAAAGCCGAAAAAAACCACGTGAGAAATAAAAATCAGAGAGTAGTTCAGAATAGATACATCAAATAGCAATAATGAAGACGAAGGAAAACTTAAGGAAAACATAAGAATTTTGAACGCAACGCACATGAACAAATAACACGAACCAGCAACCTAAGTACTACAAGAGATATAAAACAATAACGGAACACACGAACAGAAAAAACTGAGAAAATAAAACGCGAAACGTGGTTTACTATGTCGCAATCCAACTGTATGATGGAATCAATACTGTAGGTTCAATACCGACTAGCAGCACAACAAAATAGATAGAAATATGACGAGGAGAAAGAACCAACACGACATTTACTGAAAGAGAACCATTAGAACTGGGACACTGGGGAAGCTTATTGGCACGCGAAGACAAAAAACATTGCCAGCGAAAAACAAAACAAAACAATTGCATACGACTGTTGTGATAAAACAATTAACGTTTCAACGTTTGCCAAAATAAGTGGAAATTACTACGAATCTGATGAGACTTGTTGTCACATTTGCCCCAGAGAACACCACCGATTATTATCAATAGGTAAGACTAAGGTTAAGCCAACAGAATATTATTTTCTTTGTTCTTAGTCTCGAGTGTGTATCCGTCGATCTCTGACATGTTTTTATATAGAGTGATATGGTTCTCGGTTGATTTACTGTGCCTAGCTATCTTGATATCTACTCCGAATAAATACAATGGTAAGGATATTATGTTGTCATTGCCCGGGTAATTACTAATGCTTACCCGTCTAAGAACATTTAGTGAGTAAATAATAATAATAAAAAGAATAATGATAATAATAATAATAATAATAATAATAATAATAATAATAACTAGCGGGACTGGTAGAAATGCCACAGCGGCAACTTTCATATGTAATATATTGCTGCTGGACATTCTGTGGGCGTTCAGCATGAATGAAGACACCACCAAACTATTCTAGACATTTTGTAAGAACTGTATCCCCCACGCTTACTAAAATATTAACTTTGATACATTATCTGGACTGATTAACTCATTACACACACACCACTCAATTAACTTACATTTCATCATTTTTCATAATTTTGAATGGGTTACTAATTTCGGCAATCATTTTACATAATTTTAAACCACATCATCGCTCCTTCCTTACTAAAATAATAACTTTGATATATTACGTGGGCTGACTATTTCATTACAAACACACCAATCAATTAACTAAAATTTCATCATTTTTCATAATTCTGTGATATGGTACTAATTTCGACAATCATTTTTTTTCTTTTAACCAACGTTATCACCCCCATCCTTACTAAATAATAACTTTGATATATTGCCTTGGCTGATTATCTCATTACAATCACACTGATCAATTAACTCGCATTTCATCACTTTTCATAATTCTTGGATATTTTACTAATTTCGACAATCATTTTTTAAAATATTTTTAACCTCCCTTACTAAAATAATAATTTCGATATATTGTCTGGGGTAATTATTTCATTAGAAACATACCAATCTATCAACTCAGCTTTTCTTATTTTTCATAATTCTTTTATATGTTACTAATTTCAACGATCATTTCTCACAATTTTAACCCACATTATACCAGCCCTTTAGTAAAATAAAACTTTGATATATTGTCTGAACTGATTATTTTATTACAAATAAGTCAATCAATTATCTAACATTTATCATTTTTGATGATTCTTGGATATGTTACTAATTTCGGCGATCATTTTTCATAATTTTAACCCAAATTATCGCACCTCTCTTACTAAAATAATCATTTTGATATATTTTCTGGACTGATTATTTCATTAGAAACATACCAGTCAATTAACTCACATTTCATCATCTTTCATTATTCTTGGATATGTTACTAATTTCGACAATAATTTTCATGATTTCCACACATTATTGCTCCCCCTTTACTAAAATAATAACTTTCATGCATTGTCTTTGCTGATTATTTCATTACTAACACACCAATCAATTAACTCACATTAAATCATTTTCATAATTGTTTGATGTGTTACTAATTTCGGCAACCATTTTTCATAATTTTGACGCAAATTATCGCCCCCCCCCTTACTAAAATAATAACTTTGATATATTGTCTGGACTGCTTATTTCATTACAAACACACCAATCAATTAACTCACATTTCATCATTTTTCAGAATTCTTAGATATGTTACTAATTTCGACGATAATTTTTCACAATTTTAACCAACATTATACCCGCCTTAATTAAGTAATAACTTTGATATATTGTCTGGGCTGATTATTTCATTACAAACACATCAATCAATTCCGGGTATCATCATAGCATATATGTTCCACCTATCTTAGCCAATCCAAGGTGACGCCGCGTATTCTGCTACAATATATCTTACACCTATCTCATTGCCTCCTGCGCAACGCTGAGTATTCTGCTAGTATGTATTTGCACTCATCTCATCCAATCCCGGGATTGACTTCATGTCCATCACCACACTGTTAAAAATATACTTGAAATAAAGTATATATTTAAATCGTAAACTGTTTCAGCCATTTCCGGGACTGATTTTATATCCCCCAACCCACTGTTAAAAATATGCATGAAATAATGTAATGTCTAAATCGTAAACTGTTTCAGCCATTTCCGGGATTGCCTTCTAATCCGTACCCCACTGTTAAAAATATGCATGAAATAATGTAATGTCTAAATCGTAAACTGTTTCAGTCATTTCCGGGACTAATTTCATATTCCTCCAGTCAGTGTTAAAATATATATGAAATAAAGCAATGTTTAAATCGTAAACGGTTTCAGCCATTTCCATCACTGACTTCATACCCCCTACGCCACTGTTAAATATATACCTGAAATCAAGTAATGTTTAAATCATAAACTATAAAGCATCTTTTCTAAACTAATACATAAAAACATTAACACGGTTATCGATTAGGCAACCATTACTTCAATATGAATTTCTGAATGTAGTATCAGTCTCAGCATTCCAGTTACTTAACTCCCCCTTCTTTAAAAAGAGTTATTTCAATTACTGCCATGAGGATATCAAGGACGAAACTATCAACTCAGGATTACTTTATATATTTACGTGATTTTTGGAATGTTACAAATAAGCCCCTAGCGTGCACTGATCCATTTAACTGATTTTTGGAATCAGTAGTTCATCCATGTGATTTTTGAATTATGAAATCTTATGTCCATGCAGTACATCATGAATATATTATATGCATCTTTTTTAACAGAAGATAATGACGTCATAACCGGAAGTAAACACGTCAGACTATCATCCTCTCTATTCGAAAAGAAGGAGGAAATTATGCCTGGGATCTCATTAAACACTCACCAAATCTATTAAATCACATTTAGTATAATCCTTATATATATATTTTTTTAATTCGTTGTTATTTGATTTTTCTTTATTTTTTATTCATTTTATTAATAATGTGTTTTAAAATGTTCACCTACTGTGGAACTTCCACGGATTTTACACGTGTGTATTAGTCTATATAAGTATTCGTGAAAAATGATTCAACTCGCAGTGTTTGTGTTATATTATATAAAGAGGTTTCGATTTACAAAAATTGCAATTTGAGGTAAAGTGGTAAAGGTTGAGATTGGGTTGAATGGTAAAGTTTAAGTAGAAATCACATCTATCATTACATCGGCGTATTTTATTTCTGAGTAATCCGAAATTGTATTTTGAGTGTCGCCCAAACTGGGGATTGAAACTTCGACGTTCATAACAACGTCACTTACAACTAAATGTACTAGTAACTTTGCCCACTATGAGAGAACCCGTGCGAGTGACTTGGGACTTCAACACATTCATGACTCATGAAACTAGAGCAAGATACCCGGTTGATTAAATAAGGTAGTCCGTTCGGAAATCTTCTGCTGATCTACGTGAAAATATACCGAATTCGACAAGATAACCCTGAGGAAAGTCAGAGGTTATATTCATGGAAACGTTGTGAAAATACGCTCACGATAAGGAGAGTATTTGGAATAATCTAAGTAATACAGATGGTCAGTCTTTATTTAAAAAATACATATAGATAACAATACCTGTTTAGATTCCTATTCACTTCCATGTACATTATTTCCTTAATGCCCATCACTTCGTAAACGTTATAGTGGTGTTGGTAACATAGTAAATTCAAAGCTATGCGGTTGATGTTAAGTGGGACGACTATCTGGTTATCACGACACGTGTAGAACTACCTACCTGTGGACCTGTTCGACTGGCCTGCTTTGCAACTGACTAAAACATGATCGCCATCAAGCCCAATGTAAACAAGTTACTGTTTAGTCGCCACCTTAAATAATTTAAATTTACCCAAATTTCCCTAGTAACTTGTAACTATGCTGTTGTCTTGGTGATAAGCGCAAAATTATAAACATTGACTGTTTTTTCTCTGACTATGTACTACCGTTTTTGTTCAGACATAAGCCCAATCACACTTGCCAATTTGCATAGGTGTTCAAATGTTGTTTTTGCTGCTAATACAATCGTTTCTCATCTATCCTTCGGCTGCTACTGATATTTTTATACTCGCTTATATGCGTTCGGTTCCAGTATAACCGTATAGCATTTGAAAGAGAGTAACACTATTTTTTGTTTTTGTTTTTAGTGGAAAGCCTTCCCCGATAATTCATGCTACCGCTAAGCCTTGCTATTGGAAGTGTCGGTAAAAAATACACACTTTTGCAGATTAATTAATATTTGTGACCAACAAAGAGGGCTTCGTGTAACACGGCACTACCGAGACACAATTTTTGTGGGCACTATGAAATTTGATCTAAAGAAAACCCGCTTATTCATGTGACATTGGCATTCCACATAATCATCAATAATAATCTCGTCGTTACTTCCGTTGTTGCATTTTGTTGTCTTTATTTTGTCTCGGTACCAAACCTTTTCAGACTACGTGTGCAAACGCTAAGCCTTGATTTTATCAGTATTCTGGAAACAAACTGCAATTCTGTAATTTAACGGATAGTTGTGACCAACAAAGATGGCGTCACGCAGATCAACCATTCACGAGAATCTATGAACTGTGCGCAAAGGGTTGAATTGCTTAACAAACACACATTCATCATCAACATCCACATAAACACAAATAAAAAACAACCACAAAAATGAATATCTATATGACATTGATAAAAACCGACAACGTTTGTTTATGTGTTTTCATTTTGATTAATAATGGTATTGTTATTATTGTTTTGTTTTTTTAATATACTGTTTGTTTTTGTTATTTTTATATTGGGTGTGCGAGAAAAAACATTAACAAAAATCATTATGACAATAATTTCATGTTATTCTTTTTTTTTACATTTCTTTATTTTGTTACTTCATATACTTTATTTGTATTTTTTATTAGCCAAAGCATCATGCAACTGTGTTTGTCCGGAGGGTGCGTCCGTGTAAGAGGCGGGAAAAGTGGATGAAGTCCATGAAGGTCATCGAGACAAAAATGGCCATTGATGGGAATGATAACAAACTGTCCATGAAGAATTGTTTTGTATTTTATTATCCTTTATCCAGTTTTTTTCATATTAATGTTTTTTCTTGGCTTTTTTTTGTACATTAATTATTTGTTTTTATGTCATGGATATTACAAAGTTATAAATATGGCTGTGTGTGTATGTGTTTATCGTTCATTCTATAAACGTTTTTCTTCTTACTCGTCTACATTGTCTTTTTTCCTCTTTTTTTCTTTTGTTTATTCTAATCCTTGTTATTGTTTTTGCTCTTTTTCTAATTCTTCATCTTCTTTTTCTTCATTTTTCTTCTTCTTATTAGCAAGATCCGTGGAAATTCCACAGAATTAGGAATCCATGTAATCAATAAATTTATTTTGATAAAGCAGTCATTTTTTCCCAAATATGGAAAAACACTGAGTCATGTGGTTTGGTTGTTTTTTGTTTTACGGCATATCAACCCTTTTCGGGTTATTTAATGCCGAATCCAAAGATTTTGAAGAAAAATATTTTTAATAGAATATATTTGCTGTTTTCGCGTCGATTTCTATTGAGCCCATATTTGGGACCCTAACAGGTACTACCACTCCGGGTCAGAGTCGACCTGGGAGCAATCGTAATTAAAGGACGGTTCCACACTTCCCAAAACCTACAAGCTGGGGCCTCACGACTGGATATAGTTTAAGGTCATATCCAGGGCCCCCACTGAGGGGATTTTACCCTCTGCAGGGGGCAGTCGGCGTATTCTAATGCCCCACCGACAGGGCCGGAGTCATTTTGAGAGTGAAATACAGTAGTACCCAGCAAGGATGAGTTTAATAACATTTCTATGAAAAGCCATTGTAACTCATATATAAACCTGACCAAAACGATATATAATAATACGCACTAATAAATATCCACAACGTTTTATTGAATACAAACAATTTAATTACATTTTAATTTACTTATTCCGTCCATCACTTCCTCGCATACAAGTGTCTTCTTTTTTTTTTTTTTTTTATTTTGTCTTATTTTTGTCGGTTGTTTTTTTTACGTAAAAATTCGCTAACTTCTTTCCTCGGGGAATACGTTCTATACATCGAAATTATTACGAGTTCCTTTCCCATGCCACTATAACAATGGCCATATATTATTATAAAGATATTAATAACAAAGGGAGGTCACCCTCATATTCTTGTAAAAATTGTCCACATATGCCTTTTTAAAAGCTAACTTTCGCGGAGCTGGTCTTTTTGGAGCAGTTTGCCTGTCGCAAATTTTATTGGTTGTCATTCATAGCGAAATTTCCGGACAAACTACTGAAAAAGCAAACACATTATTATTATTATTATTATTATTATTATTATTATTATTATTATTATTATTATTATTATTATCATCATCATCATCATCATCATTATTGGCTCACAAGAACCTTTCACACAGGTCATCAAAGATCTCATCGAATACAGTTTGGGGTGTTCCCTGGAAGCTGAGTGACAACAAGTATCCCCAGATTTTTCAGTAATCTCAACTTCTTTTAATGCAAGTAAATTTGTATTATCGCAACAGCTGCTTGCAATTGATTTCTCGTTGGAAGTGGTCATTGGTCTTTACTGGAATGTGAGTGGCAATAAGCCTCCTTAATGTCCTGGTTCTCTTTGCAATTATACAGTTGAAGTCTCGTCAGTGCTTACTCCTCGGTCTTTCCTTCATCTTTGACTAATTTGCTATTGGGTTTCACTTTTAGGTGGGAGGCGGTGACGTGGTAATGCGGGGATGGGGTTAGGTTACAGAACTTATAGGCATGCAGATTCAATTCTTGGTTTCGTGTACCACTTCATGTTTTGTCTCTGTAGCATTTGTCTGGTTTGCGTGTGTGATTCGTGTGTGCTTGTCTCGACATTCAAGGTGTTTCCTTAATATTTCAGCTGTGTTCATTATTGTTGTTCGTTGTATTTTTTCACACATTCCTCTGATTACAATTTCTCTCATCCTGTTCTTTCAAAGTTTTCAGGGATTGTTCCTATTGCTCCTACTCTTATAGGTATTATTCTGATGTTCTTCATTTTCCAATTCCCTTTCACCTTTCTGGCTATCTCCGCGTATTTTTTTCCGTTTCTCCTTTTCTTTGATAGTTGTCCTGTGGTCAGCTGAAACCATTAAATCTTCGATTTGACAGGATATGTATTTCTTATTAATTATTATGACACTCGGTCTTCTTGCTTGGATGTTTTTTTTTAGTTTGTATGTCCGTGTCCCAGAGGATGTGTTGATTCTCGTTTTTAAGAACTGTTGGCGGTAGATGTTTGTACATTTGTCTGCACATTCGAGATGCAGTCATTTGCTTAATTCCCGGCGTACTGCCCTTCCCACTTGGTCGTACCTTCCATTGTATTCCTTTTGTGCTATTTTGGTATATTCATTTACTATATGTTTTATAGTTTCGTCTATTTGTCCACAGAGTCTGTATTTGCTGTTTTCTTGTGTTTTATTGATCTTTGCTTTGGTGTGGTTGGTTCTGATCGAATAATCTTGTGGATCCGTTACTAGGGACTCAGTTTCTCTGTTTACGTGTCCTTTTCTCACCTATGTCAAAGTGTTTGTTATTTTTAAGCACCTTTCGTGTAGTTGTTTCTCTTCACATTTTTCTTTTCTTGTCTTATTATTTGTCTCTCTATTTATTGTTTTGTTGTTTTTTCCGTGTCTCTCGCTGTCCTTATTATCCTGTAACAGTCCTGCGTTATGTATTTTCAAATTATTTTAGTGTTATTCACACAGTCTTCAATATATAGCAGTCCCCTCCTGTCGACTTTTCTTTTCACATAAAGTCGGTCAAAGTCGTCCTTCGAGTGTAGTGCGTTGTGCATGCTCGTGAGTTTCCTGGTCTTCCGATTGAGCTGCCTCAGTTCTTTTTTGGTCTACCCTTTGAAGTGTCCAAAGTAACTTACTAATGATACTGCCCAATTATGTATACCTTTTATTTAGTTTCTTCTATATAATATTTGTTCAGACGTTTTCTATTCTTCTTCTTCTTCTTCTTCTTCTCCTTCTTCTTATTGGTCTGAGAAAGAGCAATCCTCTTCAGATAAACAGCACTTCTCCTTTTGTATCTTTTTAAAATCATTTAAAGATATTGCAACCTTCGTTGCAATGTTTATAAGCCAAGTACGACCATCTTATTTAAGGTAAATAGTTGCATAATATCCGCAGTGCAAAATTTTCATTTTCATGATCCTGGATGTATATGCAGCTTTGCACATCCTGACTTATTTATTACTATCATCTTAGATTTAATAAATAAATATAGTCACACCGAATATTCCTGGGACATATTTCCTTGTATTTTTTCAAGGAAGTTACCGCTTACCAATGTTATTCGAGAATAAGGGTTAATTAGTGTAAGTTGATCACAGAGACAACAGTTTAATGATCGTTGGTGATGGAACTTGAGTAGAATATTATTATTTTAAAGGGTGACGCATCAAAATTGTTTACACTGGACTTACAGAAGATGGTGTTTATGTAAGATGGAAAGTATCATAGTGGAACCGAATTGGATAGGCGGGCAGTTCTTGGGAAGAAACGTTGTTCATGGAAAATGCGTTTAGATTTAGTCACATATTTGGAGGGAAATGTTGGTAGGAGTTGTAGCTAGACGAGTATGTTTGTAAATGTTTGGTGTAGGGGAATAATAGGTTGACACTCAGACGAACACCTGCCATGGAAATATCTCAAACAGGTATTGTCCTCCAAATGTCAGTCCAACTTTCGCTTGTTGTTGTTGTTGTTGTTATTGCTGTTGTTGTTGATATTGTTGTTGTCGTTGTTGATGTTTTTGTTTTGATGTTGTTGTTGTTTTTGATGATGGTGTTATTGTTGTTGTTGTTGATGTTGTTGTTGATGTTGTTGTTAATGTTGTTGTTGATGTTTTGTTATTTTTGTTGTTATTGTTGTTGTTGATGTTGTTGATGTTGTTATTTTTGTTGTTGTTGATGTTATTGCTGTTGTTGTTATTGTTGTTGATGCTGTTGTTGATGTTGTTTTTATTGATGTAGTTGTTGTTGTTGTTGTTGATAATATTAATATTTTGACCCAGCAATAGGTTTTACACAGCCTATTAACCGAAATCAATCGCCGAAAATAAATAAATTATTATTATTATTATTATTATTATTATTATTATTATTATTATTATTAAGAATAATATTTTATTACTATTATTTTTACTCACTAAGAATAATTACACAGTCTATCGTGGAAGATGTATCGATTTTGCGTTTCCTGGAGACCGAGTGACAAAAAGTTTTCCAAGATTTCCAGTACATTCACCTTTGCAGCTGAATTTGCGTTATCGCAACAGAAGCTTAGCATTGATTTGATGCTGGTAGCGACCACTAGTTTTTACTGGAATGTGTGGCAATAAGCCGCCCAAAAATTTCAGTCCTCTTTCCTCTCATCCACCGTAGATCGGGAAAGTGTTTTTGCTCCTCGGTCTTTCCATCCTACCTGTTTGGGTGTGGCGCCAGTTTCCTGAAACCAAACCTCACACAGAAAAAGAGTCCGCAGGAGGTAGGTGACCTTACATTTATATAGTTTCAGTTTTAAAGATTTCATGTGATGTTTCGTTTTGTTTTTGTCCTGAGGCAGTTTCTGTATGTCCGGCTTGTGCCCGTAGCTCCGAGTCCTGCATTCAAAGATTTTTCTTTATTTTTCAGCCGTTTTCAGTATTTTTATGCGTTGTATCTCAGCTGTCCCTTAGATTCCAATCTCTCCATTCTTATGCAATGTTTTTAGTATTGTCCTTAGTGATTCAACTACTACTACTACTTTTTTTACAAGGTGGTCACCAATTATCAAGGCCCGGAAGCAACTCAGGGGTAAGGGTTATTGTAAGTACAGTACATTAGTGTGGAGATTTAATAAAGTTTCTACTTAAGGGGGTGGTTCCTCAGAAATTTGTTTACGTTGGACTTGAAGACATCCAAGTTGTAGGCAGGTGGGAAGCAGGCAGACGGAACAGAGTTCCACAGGCGGGCAGTTCTAAGAAAGAAGTTTTGTTCATGGAATCTACGTTTTGATTTAGGCAAAGATAAAGAGTGGGGAACATTTTTGACAGTGGATTCAACTAGACGGGTGTTTTCGTAAAGGATTGGCGACGGGGGACCAGAGATTGGAGTTCAGACGAGCACTTGCCCTGGAAATACCGATAAACCAAAGATAGGCTCGGAACGACTCTTATGTGGGAGAGAGGTTGCAGGGAAGAGAACAGGGCATCCCCCACTAAGCAACGAAGTCTATTTTGTACTCTGTCAATGAAGGATAGGTTGTTTTTAGCAGCTCCTGCCTAGATATGGCAGCATTATCCCATTTTTAGACGCACTTGGCTTTTATATAGATAGAGAATTACATCTAGAGTGTTAGAAGAATCCAACCATCTTTCACGCGACCTTGGCAACTGACTTGATGTACGTGTTTCATTTCAGATCAAGAGTAAAGGTCAAACCCAGAAGCTTGTCAAAACATGGGGTTTCTCCTAGACGAAAGCCATCAATTTCAATTGATGCCAGATGGGGATCAGAGCGTTGATGATGTAAAGATAAGAATGTTGTTTTAGATGCATTAAAGGTAACCAGCCACCTCTTCCCCCACTGAACCACGCGCTACAGACCAGAGGAGAGACAACCATAGAAAACTGTGTAATTTACAGCCTTTGATGTGTTGCCCTAGATGGTCGTGTCAACGAATGATTTAAGTATGTGTTTAGGGAGATTATTGATGTTGATCAGGAATAGAGTTGGGCCCAGGATGGACTCCTGAGGGACTCCAGCATTAATACTGCAGGCCTCTGATTTTTGTCCATCGACCACTACTCTTATGAGCGTATCGGAGAGAAATGCTTTAATGATAGAGAAAACATTTCCAGTGATACAGTAGCTTGAAATCTTGTGAAGTAGGCCTTTATGCCATACCTTGTCGAAGGCCTATGTTACATAGCGTGTTCTGTGTTATAGGAGGAAATATGGGGAGTTAATGGCCTTCGTCGCATAGGGTAGAATTAGCTGCAAAGTTCTTGACAAATAGTTTGGCGTTGTCTGACGCTGACGAGATGACCTCTGGTCCATTGATAATGGTTGGGATAAAACGCGCACTTCTGTTCAGGATCCTATTTGTTATTTGCCAAAACTGGTGAGAACCAAGCAGCTGATCAGCTATTTTTGATTTAACAGACTAGGCATAGAGCTCTCTTGCATTTTATTACTCTTTTACAGTGGTCGCTGGCGTTCCTGAAAGCAGCTTTAGTCTCACTGCATCTATGACGTTGATAGCTATGGAAAAAGTGATCTCTGTGCGCGATGCCAATAGCACATTCTGGTGAGAACCATGGCTGGTTGTTAGGTTTTTGTTGGAACATTTTGGATGGTATAAATCGGTCTATGCCTACCATAAACCATTCGGTCAGGTCTGAAACTATAGAGGACACATACTTTTTAAACATGGAATGCAGAGTTAGATCAGATATAAATGTACGGAAGCTATCCCAGTCAGCCATGGAGTATCGGTATACAGTAGGGTCGAGAGGTACGTCTGGGGACTTTTTACATTTCATTTTTATCTTAACTGATAAGACGGAGTGGTTGGAGGATCCTTGAGGAGAAAGAACGAAACATGAACATAGACCAAGGAAGTCTTTTTTTTTCCTTTTTCAAGGAGGCTTTAATATTGACGGGTGGGCTCGCGAACAATCTTAGTGAGGTCATAAGCAATGGCAAAATCATGACAGAACCTCCCCTCGTCATCTGTCTTATTTGAGTGGGTCGGCAATTCCACGTTATGGACATTGAAGTCACCACAGATGTTGATGTTACCCGAGGGATGTGCAGACAGGATGTAGTCTATTTTCTCATATATGCTTTTAAAGATAGTAACTCCGCTGTTATGGGGCCGATAGAAGGCAAACATAAATGCAGTGGTGTAAGCAAGTGCAACCCGGAAGCACATTTAAGGTAAATTACTTGACTAGAGATATCCCTGCAACGCAGGAAGCCATCTTTAATGTAGGCCCATATTCCATGCCCATGGCGATCTTGGGGGTCAGATTTAGATATTAAGTTAGAGTATCCGTTAATTATGAACTCATCTAGGTAAGTCGTCGGCCCTATTCCAGTTTCGCTTTGAAAGAATATGTCCGGTTTCGTCTCCTGCTATTAGGTTTCAACCTCTGGAAGGTTGGAACGTAGACCTCTGATGTTGGCGAAGGAGACCTGGTAGTAGGGGTCTACGGTGGAAGATAGGGTTCTATGTTTATTTGATTTTTTTCTAGAGATATTTAATGTTGAGGTTCTGGGATTTGTGGAATAGGGCAGCATACTTGGTTAGAGCAGGATAGAGAGGGAAAGTAAGAGAGAAAAGACAGGGTTTTTTATGTAGCACATAATAAGTTAAAGCCGTAAAATTACCCACTAGTATGGCATCGAGAGGCCCCACCAGAAAATACTGCAGGATTCAGAATCCATTCACCAAATGACAATACAGCAACCTCAGTACTTTGCGCCTGCTGACAGGACAGCCTCCTTAGTGGTTAATCCAATGTTTGGGTCCCTGACTATAAGGCGGATAACGTCAGGCCAGACGAAATTTTTACCTCCAGCACCCTCACTAGTGGCATGGCCACAAGGACAGACATAGAGACAGAAAAATGTCCGACATCTCAGACTACTGTTCACCAAGAACTACCGACCTGGAAAGCAATTTTTTCTTCACACTTTGTCAGAAAACCCATGCATTTGAATAAGGACTGAGGGACAAAAAAGGAGAAGCGAGAGTTACTGTGGGTGCCGATAACACGCCCACTGTATTATCTACTTTCCATTAAAAAAATGGGGGAATAGATACAAGGGACCTGTTAATACATACTTACTATAAGCCCGGTGCTCAATTGTCAATTCAGGATGCATTTTGAATATCGCCATATTAATGCGGGGATGTTTTGGCGTTATCTATCTCGAGTTTGAATTATTCGAGCTTCACTTTTAAATTAAAATCCAATAATGAACTTTTAGAAATTTGTGAAGGCGGCTTAATATTAATGGACATTAGAGTTTAGATAATAATTCAAGGTTTTAATTTGGAAGGTTCTCGTTTTCATGAGTGACTTTTTTTCCTTTTCTTTTTACATGTAACAAGACAATATTTGTTAATAGCATATTTGACAAAAAAAATTTCAGAACAAAAAAGAAAAAAAGCGAGACAAGATAGGTAAAATTTAGTTACGAGTTTTTAAGTCAAAACTGTAATAAGAAAACAGTTAGTGGTAATTTGCACAAAATAGATTTCAAAATGTTAGATAGAAACATTTTTTTAATGTTAGCTTAAGAGTCTGGAAAAGCGACCTACCCCTTCTTCAGGACATATCGGAAGTGGGAAGCTAGCAGACTTAAATTCTAGCTACATAAAGATATGGTGTACGTTGTGTGTGTATGATGGGAAGAGTAATGCTATTTTTTGTAATGTTTCTTTGCCTATTTTTATTTTATTTTTATTTTTTTGGTTATCTATCGGGTTTGGATCTTCGAGCTTCACCTTATAATTAAAATTAAATAATGAGCTTTTATCAATTTGTGAAGTCGGCTTAATAGTAATTTACATTTGAGTTTAATTTGGGAGAGACTACTCCTACTACTACTACTACTACTACTATTATTATTATTATTATTATTATTATTATTATTATTATTATTTGAATCCATTGCGAGTTCTCACACAAGACAGCTCATTCAACTTGTGATGATCGGCTGTAAGTCTTCGCAATTCACAATTATATGCTGAGTATCCTACGTTTTGCGGATTGACCCTTCAATTCTAAAAGAAGATAACTTACCATTTTGCCACGTATGCTGGTGGTCCTCGTGAAGAAATCGGCGAATGTTTCGACTGAAACGTTGAAAACATAAGTAAAGTTAAAGGGAGTAATCTTAAAAATCCGAGTAAGATGAATTATAAATACGTCTCTTCAAAATTCCGAGTCATGCTCTAATTAAAGTACTGCAAAGAGGCAGTTTCAAATAATATTGTTGTAGGTCTGTCACAATTTAATTTCAAGATATTGTTGGTCCGTCACGCATCGTTAGAAATATTTTTTTTCATTGTTGAATTCACACATTACCGGACGTATGTTTGGAACGGGCTCGTCATGGCTTTTTATTACTTTTATTATTTCCCAAGATTGAAAGCATTTGTAAGAACGTCTGGCGATTTTAACCAATTTGTCCATTATTATCTTCTCTTCATTTACAATGAAACCTTTTATATTTATTTTTTCACTTTTTCTGTATTACCTCAACTTCGCCATTTGTTACGCTTGGTCGACCGAAAAATATTATTCTTTCTTCATGCATAGATTTTATTCTCTCCGCAATTGTCCATATTCTAGATACGGTTTTGATTTCCATCGTTTTTCTACTCGGGTTTCTCTTTTTTCTTCTCCCTTTTTTTAGGGTGGGGGGGCTTTTTTCTTACTCTCTCTTTAACTTTCCATTTTTGCCCCCCTCTCTTTCTCTCTTTTAATATATCCATTAACCTAGTGCTCTCTTTCTTTATCTTTCTCACTTCGTCTTTTCCTGTGTCTTTTGCTTTTTTGGTGTTATTATTTTATGTTTGTCTTTACATATTCAGTTCGTCTAGTTGTAGTGTTTTGTTTTTTAATTTTTAATTTTCTGTCTCCTGTTGTTTATTTATTTTGTACTTTTTTTATTTATTCGTTCTTTCCCTCACATTCTGTTTCCGTGTTTCCTGTGTTTCCTCGCTCTGCTGTTCTGACGTTCGTTCTATCTCCCTTTCCTTCATGAAGTTTGTTATTTCAGCCATGTCTTTACTTCTGATTATTTTTGTTATTACTTTCTTTTGTATGTTACTCTGACTGTCTCTCTACCTTGTTCCTCCTGTGTTCGTTTTGTGTACAACTACACTTTCGTTATACATATATATATATATATATATATATATATATATATATATATATATATATATATATATATGTATATATATGTATATATATAAATATATATATGCGTATATATATGCGTATATATATATATATATATATATATATATATATATATATATATATATATATATATATATATATATATATATCACCATTTAAACCATCATAAACTACATTTAATATCATGCCAATGAATGGATGATCTAAGATATTTGCAGGATTTAAAAGCGGGCTAATAAAAGATATATCTGCCTTACTTAAAAAATGCTAGTCATATGTTTTGTGTCTTTAAACTTTCCCCGCTCTTTTTGCTGATGAGAAGGCATTGTTTTATGAAGTCAAATGATAAAATTATTGTTCAAGAGGTATTTTCTATTTCAATAAAAACATCGTTTCCGAAACGATCGTACAATTTATTGATTTCGTTTGTTTGTTTTTTTTTCCTTTGGAAACCGAGTTTTAATTATGAATTATGAATCATTTTACTCAATATTAAAATAGCTCTAGGATATGCATGCATATCGAGATTACTACATATCTACATTACAACGAGCACTGTTTTATTGTAATAGTATTAAGGCATTTACTAATACATTAAAATAAACTCCGCTCCTTAGACTGTTGGTCTAATTATCTCAAAATTATATATATATATATATATATATATATATATATATATATATATATATATACTTTTCAGAATATGAGTGATTATATAATTATTTCCGCAGCCAAACAACTTCGCAAACTACAATAACTAGGACAGACAACAAACAGAAATCCATGACTCGAATTGTGTCCCCATTTGCGCTCATCAGTTAGACTCCTCTTTCTCCCTGGATCTTAAACTGGTAACATTCGACGTTGCTCGGATTAATCCCACCTACTGTTTTCTGATGCGACACAACCATCCTTTTATCTCGGGACGTGACGAAGACTGAGAAATTGTGAATCCAACATGGCTTTCGCTAGATGTGAACTTAGGTCAAGTGCACTTTTTTTTTCATCCTAGTATACTCACTAATATTTGATCCTTTTTTCCGTACATGATCGCACGCTTCTACTACATATTAAACAGACATTCATAAACTATCTCGTTTATTAGTAGGTAATCATTAAGGCTAGGACAACAGCATATTATATGCATTGTTTTTATTCTCGAGTGTGTATTCGTTGATAGTTTATATGCTTTTATATAGAGTGGTTTAGTTCTCGGTTGATTAACTGTGTCCAACTGTGTCGGATATACACTCCAGAGTCAAAACAAAGAAAAGTATATCCTGTTGTCATAGCCCTAGTAATCATTCATTGTTTATGCATACAAACTCTTTCCACGACTTACACTTTTTTCTCACAAGTTATACTAACGATGACAATACATTTAATGTTCGATTGAGACTCTTGTCTTTCTATTCAACACATTCTTTCCTGACTTTCGTTATATATTTGTTTATTGAATTCTTTTTATTGCATTTTTTGTGAATATTCATTTTGTTATTTTGATTTTTCATATTACTTTATTCTAGAGTAATCAATCAACACTCTCTCTCACTAATCGTACATTATACAAACACACACATAATCTACTCAACTTTATTCTCTCCTAATTAAAAATCTAGTGCCTCTTTCCCTTGTTCTAGTGTTCTCATTTTCTCCTTTAACAAATGTTTTTATTTCATTTGTCAACTAGCATGAACACCCGACCTTGCCCCAAATGATCGACGAATTTCCCATATTTCAAGTATTTTTATCGTCATCGAAATTTATATAATTGCCTATCTTTAAATCTAATAGAAAAGCAGTTGCCTCGGGGCCCATTTTTAAAAATCATTTTCACCCCAAACAAGGCACATTGCCACTGTGGTGTAGGGAGCTACTATCAGGGGCAGCAACTGCTGGGGCACTGTGTTGGGATTTGGGCAGCAAGATGTCGGTTCACGTTACACTTAAACTTCTGCATGTCAGTACAGTTAGAGAAGCAGGTACCTGGAACGGAATTCAAGAGTCTAGCGGTTCTGGGGAAGAAAATACTCTAGTAGAAAGATCTTTTACATCTAGGGATCTCTACTGTGTGTGGGGTGGGATTTAGCTGCCTTTTGGGTTTGTTGAGGATGTCTACGTCGTGGAGGCACAAGTGTCTACAGTTCGTCAGACCATTCACCATTAAAATACTTGTAGAACAAGCAGAGAGATGCAACGTATCGTCGATGACACAGAAGCTGAAGCTTAGATGCCAGTTCAGGGCCTATAAGATTGGCGACCTTCTTTAGAACCATGTCTAGGAGCGATAGATTGGCAGCAGATGCCCCAGCCCAAATGTGACAACAACACTCCATACATGGGCGAATGTTTGGCCTTAAAGATGTACAGGATAATTTCAGGTGTCAGTAGTTTTCTAGCACGGTAGAGAGAGCCTACCTTTTTCGCAGCAGCCCTGGCAATGTTTTCAATATAATTGTTCCAACTCATGTTTCCTGTGAGCGTTAGGCCAAGCAGTTTGAAAGATGCACTCTCAGACAGGGAGTAACTGACCATTGCTATTGCGCTCCACCAGGAAGAAGCAATGAAATAGTCCACAATAATTTGTAGTCTATATTGTATGTTGAGAACTTACTACTTATTTTATAAAAGCATATCTATCCAAGGGCTAGAATTAAAGTTTAAAATGCAAAAGCCAAGTGTCATAATTCAGTTGAGGTCTAAACAGAAACACACATTTAAAACACGCACATGTTTATCAAATAACTTTTTTCTGGTTTTATACGCCTGATCTTTCTGCTTGTGCAGTGAAAACACGACTCACATTCACTTGTGATATTAGGCGGTATAAGGGCGTTAACTTTAGTAAAAATTGGGTCGTTCCTTTCTAAATGAATTTTTTGTATAATCGATATTGCAACCATTCTGATACAAAACATAGTTTCGTTGACTTCCTGCCAAATAAAGTGCATTCGTGTTAAATTTAGACCTTCAGAGCGAACGAGCTCACATGGGCACACACAGAGACACGCATGCAATGTGCATTTTGACCATATGTAGATATTATCTCGCTCATTCCCTCTAGATTCTATTCCTAACTTCTTAATTTTATTTTATTTCTCATTCTTTCTTATGTGTCTTGGTTTATTCAAATGTGTTTCTTTTTTATTAAATATATACACACATGTTATTGCATGATATATAATTTTTCCTTTTTTTTCTATCAGGTTGACACGAGAGTTCTTACGATTTTAAACTTTTTATTTTATTTTAGATGACTATATCTCGGCTCAAACAAAATGTATGGACCAAATAAGCACCATCATAATAAAAAAATACTTTCGCTAAGGTAAAACAAGTGTATTTATCCCAGTAAAATCTTGCGTTGTAGTGATGATGAAATCACTTAAGTCGTTTTTTTTTTGCATATTAGTTTTCTGAAGGATTTCTCAGGTATGAAAGTTGCCGAGATTCTTCAAAAAGTGACAGTTGGTAAGTTAGAGATATATAGAGTATCTCGATCGCGGTAGTGTTTTGAAGCTCAATTCGTTCACCTTCAGCAGGGTCGGGTTAGGAACGTGCAGTCATATATTGTCGTAAGAGAGACCTGGGCATTTGTTATGTGTTGTTGTTGAAGTTTCTGATGCATCTCATCTGATTGTTGGCAGTTGTAGTATATAGGTTAAAGCTATGGAGAATATGGCGGATGAGGCAGAATGGTGTAGCTAAATCCGTACAACATCTGCAGGAACAATTTATCAACGCGCGGTTAGGCATTGCCATAGAGGAGAATTTGGTATTTTTTTTTGTTTACTGATGCTGAATGTTGTTTTCGAAGTTTCTGATGCATTTCATCAATTTATTTACAGTACTTCCTCCGTCTTAATGGTTTAGCCTGCATTTAAAAAAAGTTGTAATGGATTATACCTGTCGCAGACTATCGAAGTGGCAGCATGACACTCTTTTGGTTCAATTCTGGCTTCGGAAAGTGTCGTACAGCTTCGTCAGCGTGTAACCAATGAACTTAGCGTCGCCCTTTGTCGTAAAGAATAAAATTTCATTGTAAATAACAACCCGATCGAGACACGGGTCGTTCATGTTGTATAAAAAAGGGAAGATCACACTTAATAACGGTGTTTATTTATTTATTTTTCTGTTTCGGTAGTCGTTCAATTCGTGAGGAACCCCCTTATAAAGTTCTTTCTTTTTTCCTATGTTTCTCGTGTGGTTGGAAATCGTCGTATACGTTACGTCTGATTTAGAAGAAAGGTCTTGCACAGTTATTCTACTAAGGTTCTTTTATTGGTCGCTGTCAACATCCGATGGCCGATTACTACGTTTATTAACTTCAAGACTCTCGTTGTCGCCAGGAAGTTTTGTAAAACATCATTATGCTGCCCGTACAGTAGTGCTTAGTCGGTCAAACGCTTCGATGATATCGCAATCTGTTTCAGCAGCTTTTTCAGTCCAGCTTCAAAGTAAATCTGAAAATTATGCGAAGTTACTGTTTTTCCATCCTGTATTCAACGTTCTGAAAAGAATACATAGTTGCTTGAAAATGATTGCGTCTGTGTGTCTGTGTGTGTACATTTCCCTACGCAATAACTCTGTCAATTTTTAGTCTACAGACTCGAAATTTGATATACACGCAACTGAGATTTGGGAAAACCTTTGTGATCCGTTTTCGGCCAGAAATTTTGGTGTTCAGGGGTCGAAGTTCTACGATTTGACCTCTGGGAACTCTACCAAACTCCTTCGCCAATTTTGGGTCTAAACACTTGAAATTTTAGATATAGGTTTCTTGGAAATGCATCTAACTTAATAACTTGATCTGAGCTCAAAAAATAAATTTAAAGGGCTCATATAGGGGGCATTTTTTTTTAAAATGTGACTTCTGCGGTCTCTACCAAATTACTCAATTTCTGGTCTAAATTTGAAATTTTCCATAAAGGGTATTCAGAGATAGGGAAAGCTTTTTAATCTGAGTCGAAAAATTTTAGTTACGAATATGTAAATGTATGTATATGTATGTATGTTTGCATGTCTGACTAAAACTTTCGACAGAGGCGACTGATTTTTCCAAGATCAGTATCGTTTTGAAGTTCGATCTTTCAGACGACAAATATCGTAAAATTAGCTAAAAACATTAATATCTTCACCTTCAACTGGGCACTTTTTTCAGGGGGGGCGTTCGTTTTCTCCGTCGCAGTACGGGTTCGAGCCTGCCTTCCTACTACCACATTTTTTTTTTTTGCTCAACATACACATACAACCCTGGGCTGAAATGCTAGTATAAAATAAAGGCATTATAACGAATATTTATTTGAAAATACACCATTTAAAAGCAAAATAAAAAAAAATCCGCAAGAGCTTTTTCTTAACCCCATTCGTTTCGATCATATTAACATATTCTCTCTGTCTTTCGATATTTCCTTGTTAAATATACTATTCTTCTCTTCTATCATAAATAGACAAACATTCTTTCCCTCACACATACACATACTTTTATTCTTTTTCTATTATTTTCTCCCTCTTATACTTCTCCCTTCTACAGTGTTTCCTTTGCCCTCATTTTCTGTCGCTCTATTCTAATCTCTAAAATTATATAACTGCCACTTTGTCTGTGTGTGTGACATCGTTCCTCATAGACTCCGAAACAGCTGAACACATTTTCTTTAAAATTTACAGATCCTTAGCGTATAAGTTTGGAAGTGACTTTAGTTAAGTTTATTTTCTAAGAATACTCCCGATAGTTACCGATAATCGATAATCGAAATCGTTATTTAAATTTATCTACCATCGGTAAAGCGATTTTTTTTCAATGTCGGCGCTTGGCAACAATGATAGAACAAAGGGCCGGGAAAATTAACCTGTGGGCAAGGTGATATCGTATTTTTATTGTTTTTTTTTTATTTCTATGTATTTATTTATCTTTTTTGCCTGATGGGGTCTGTAGATTCACACCCCGCAATTAAAATTCCTTTTTTTTTTTTCATTAACTGCAAAGAATTTTATGAGGCATGAAAATTTGCGTGTTTTTTTTTTTTTTTTTTTTTTTTTTTTGCATGACGTCGTCTGTAGGCTAGATCCCCGCACGGTACTTTTGTAATGTTTTCTTTTCGTGAACAGGAAGGGATTTTATATTAAATAATTTTTATATAAAAGAAACAGTAGGTTCTTTAGAGTGTAATGTAGAATAACATATATTTTGGACTAAGTCACTGCATGGAGGCATGTGAAGCTTCCTTACGGACAATTTCACGGATTTCGATGACGATAAAAATATAGGTGTATGAGATATTTGTTAACCATCATTCAATCCCGAGCAACGTCAGCGATCTCTGCTTGTATTTTTTTATAATTTTTTATACATTCCTTTTTCATTCTTCCCTTTTACTTCTCTTATATACTTTTTTACATCTCCATTCCCCCTCTTTCTTCTAGTTCTGATTTGGTTTTCCATATACGAAGGCATAGTTAGACACAAGGTTCGTTTTAAATGTGAGAAGATTCCAACTCGTTCGATAGGCTCAGTATGAGTTCGAACAAAACTGTTTTAGTTTAGAAAGACGTCTCCTTCACTGACTTAGAACAGGACCGAACAACTGGAGATACCACACTTTGTTCCTAGACAAAACGCCAAGGATTTCCAGTTTGCTTTTTATTTATATAAGGCTTCTCTTCCTATCTTTTTTTCTCAGATCACTATCAAATTTTCCCTTTAACATAACCCGAAACCTTACTTCCCATCTCGACCTTATTACTCCCTATTCATCATTTTCTCTCTCTTCTATTTCTCATTTTTTTTTATTATTTTAAGTATCTATCCCCCTCTCTCTCTCTCTCTCTCTCTCTCTCTCTCTCTTACCCTCCCAGTATTTCTTTCTTTAAAATACTGGCTTTGCATCGCCCCTCCCTTTCTGTATTTTTTGTATTATACACGTACTCTCAATTCTCTCTCTCTCTCTCTCTCTTCTCTCTCTCACTTTGACGGTTTCTCTCAGCGTCCTTTTTTATCTTCGTTTCCAAATTTTATTATATTTTATGGGCCATTCTAGAGTTCCAAACAACCCAACTTAGTCCACAATCCCCCTCATTATCTCGAATGCCACCAATAACACCTAAATGCTAAACAAAGATATCGTGTTACAATTTATAATGGTCTTGTCTTCCGGAAAACCCGACAAACCAATGCCTCTTCCCATGTACCTCAATTGTGTCATGTCATGCTTCGATACGCTCGGTTTCTCCTCGGTTTCCTTGCTCCACTGCTCAGGTTTTGTGAAATACAGATTTTCTTTCTCTCTCCAACGAGGCACAGCAATCGAAATGTCGGAATCGGGAACTGTTGTGTAATATACAGAAAAATAAAAAGTATGTATAAAATAATATTTACAATCGTAAAATCTATATCAACAATTAATTAATAAAATGTTCATTAAAGCATAACGTTTAAAAATTTAAATGCTAAATAGTTCTTTTCTTTTGGATAATTTGTTTATAAAAATATCATAGTGGGTAATGTGCTTTTAATGAATGGCATGTCGGCTGCAAGCATTAACTGAATTCATCCTAATATTTTATATTTAATTTATTTCGTTTAAATAAAACATTACAATTAAAAAATTCCAATACAAATTAAAACATTTAAAAAGTAAAATTTCCAAAAGACAAAACAAATTTAGGCACCAGGCCCTATAAGATCTGGGGAGGGGAGTGTTGCAGGGTCTTTGTACCTAAAGTAAAAATTTGAGTCTTTGGCGACTTTACTCTTGACTGGCAACATTTACCACAATACCTCATTCACTCTGTGGAATCTAAAGCTAACTAATGAAAACCCCAGCGTTTTTGCAAAGAAGATATATATACAATTTCTGTATGTATGTGTGTGTGTATGTTTTAAAAGCTTAGACGTGGTAGAAGAAAAATTGAGTAAGAATAAAGAAAGTTTGTTGGCTGTTGCTTTACTTGAGATGTATTTCCTTCTGGTGGAGATAAATCCTTTTCGATTATTCTGTGAACAAAAGAAGGAGCGAATACGTATTTCGCCTTTGGTGTAAGGTAACTTTCTGTTCAGTCCCCGTACTGGAAAAAGGCATTCAATGGTTTAAGTGCTACCTCCTGTAGGCTAATTGGGAATATGTGACCAGACAAATCTTGCAGGGATACTTCTTCGTAGAAAATAAAGTATCACTCGTACGTAAGCATTTAAAGTAAAACATTTATTATTGTAAAATAACCGAGACCTTTTAAGGTTAAGTAGTAAAATGTAAGTAAATATAGCATTCGAAACTTCCCTGTCGTAGCGAATGAAATATCGTACGAGTAAAATAAGGATATTGCTGAAGAAACAGCCAGTCTCCAAATTGATTTCAGTCATACATAGCTGGCCGATTTTCTAGTCCCGAATCAACCTTTTGTAGAGTAAGCTCGTTAGGAAGTTAAATCGCTGCTGTCATTAGAAGTACAATACATTCCTCTGTAAATACGAAGCGAGCACTATTCGCCTTCTGATAATTTCGTGTAAAGAGAAAACATCAGTTTTTCGCTCTTCATATATATATATATATATATATATATATATATATATATATATATATATATATATATATATATATATAGAGAGAGAGAGAGAGAGAGAGAGATAGACTAGACTACACGTGACCGGTTGGGTCACTATGTTATATTAGCAATGGAATTAATGTATGTGCGTGACATCTGTGACGTAAAGTAACTAGTATTTGTGACATAACAAACGTTTCTAAGAAAGTATATTAAAATGAAAGTAGAATATCACTATATTTCTATGAGTCGTTTTGTTTATAATTATTTATTTTTGAAAGAAAAAAACTTACGTCTATTGAATTATAAGCGGTTTCCCATACTTCTAGATAAATCTGCACAGAACAGATACCATAAAGTTAAATCCAAATTTTGATATATCTTTTTTAATGAAATTGTTAGTCGAAAGTACAGAATAGTTAAGAACCCTCCCTATGTTAAGAATTGCTTTTTAAATAGAAAATGAAAATAAAATTGAGTGTTTTTCATTTATTTCAAACAAACATTCATGATCCAAACGGTCAAATAATTTATATGTTAATGAAAAGGTCAATAAAACTAATTAAGGCAATGCGGAAATGAATGACGTAAAAAAAGCAGAAAGTATTAAAAATTGTTTATTTGGATAATTTAAACGGGGGAAAAATAAACAATTCGGTCGCTGAAAATGTGCACAGTAAAACAAAACGTTTTATTTTCGAAGTGATTATTTACGCTGTCATGGGTTTATGTTTGTGTACGCATGCGCAACAGGAAGTCGTAAAGCAGATGTTGTGTTAAAACACCCGTTACACGGTCATTTGAGTTTTATAATTATATAGATATATGTATACATACATTTTTAATTTAAGTTTATTTCTCTCACCTTCTCTCTCCCTCTCTCTCTCTTTCTCTCTCTCTCTCTATATATATACACACACACACATATGTATATGGGTGTGTGCGTGTGGGTGCGTAAGGTTCGGAGTATATATATATATATATATATATATATATATATATATATATATATATATATATATATATATATATATATATACAGAGAGAGAGAGAGAGAGAGAGAAGAGAGAGATAAATGAATTTTTTTGAGGAAACAAAAGCTATCCAGATATATAAGGCTCCACTTGATTAACAGGAGCAAGTTATAAGAAAAGAAAAGAGGGTAAAGATTTAAGTTACATAAAACTTGATTACATTATTACGTAGTTAACGACGACCACAATAAGTGAAAAAGAAGTAAGTGGAGAAAATTTTTAAGGCCATGAAATTTCAAAGTTAAATGTATATTTTTCTGTCTTCTTCTGGCAAGTAGCATTCATATTTTAAATCCCATGGCCTAAACGTTTTCTCGCCTTATTTTCCTTCTCTTTATTGTGATTGGTGTTTACCTTATTGACATGATAACGTAATACACTATCAACTTTTAGTTTTTCTTTTCTTTTTTTTATTACGTATAGGTTCGAAAATTTTAAAAGTACAATTGACAAACATGAATCCAGATGTGTATA
Source organism: Euprymna scolopes (assembly GCF_053919585.1). NCBI lineage: Eukaryota > Metazoa > Mollusca > Cephalopoda > Sepiida > Sepiolidae > Euprymna > Euprymna scolopes. The sequence continues at coordinate 26,491,635 of NC_136513.1, read as the reverse complement.
ATTTTGAATAGCTGTTATGTCATAAAATTTCATACAAATATGTACATATAGAAAATTGTAGTATTCATTTTATTTTGTAACTATACCAGCCGGGTTAGCAGGTGTAGCTCCTTGTTAAAAAAATAGAAGAGGCTTAATGTGCTTATAACTTCTTACTTTGTAATTTTCTTTACATTTCTCTTTCTTTTCTGTGAAATTTTCTAGTTTCCTCCATCGTGCTAGAAGGTTACTCACGCCTGCATTTCTTACAAAGCAATATTCGCTCATGTACAGAGTATTGTGTTCAATTCCGAGCTGAGGGGCCTTCCATTAGTCTCTTGCCCTAAACAGGATTAAAAATGAGTCGCCAAACATATAAGTCAAGGACTAGCATGCAACCTCCCATCGCCGAAATGTAGCATCTCTGAGCCTGTTTCACAAGTACTTTCATTGAATGTGCTCTGATAGATTGAAAATACTTTTAACCCCACGACACAGATACTACAGAAACGGATACACTGTAAAGATCCCTAGATTGCGGAAAGTCATCTACTCAAATACGTTTCGTGTACGAACTGCTAGACAAGAATTCTCTCCGGGACCCTGATTCTTTGACTTTACTGGCATGCAGGATTTCAAACATAATGTAAATAACGGCTTGCTACTCAACTCCCCACATAGTGTCCGTGTAAATCTAGTCTTTGCGCCAAAATAGGAGTGTGTATACTCTGAGCAAAAATTACAGTTATAATCTCATTTATAAAAAGAGTTGAATTTATTTTTTGAACTAAATAGACTTTGTAAAATTACATAGTTTTTACTAATCAAAATCGTGAAAATAAACTTATTCTCAATTCATTTATTGTGGACACTTTATTCCCCACATATAAAACCATGTACATCAGAAATTTACATTGAATACGATCGGATTTAATGGGTTCAAACGCTTAAGTTAAATAAACTTTCTGTAATATGAACGTAAATAAAATAAACTAAAATATACATATTGAATATAAAAAGTAGTATTTATTTCACATTTAAATTTAACTATCAAACTGATCTCGTCTTACACAATTATTGCATTTTGGTCATGCTACCACCATGGACATAGCATCATGAGATTTCTTCGTTTTAGAAACCATTGCATACGTTTTAACCCCCTGTAAGAAAACACTATCTTAATTAGTCTTATAGAACATAACCCCGGAATACGGTGTCCCCTGGATACGGTTTTGTAGGTTACGATACATTTCTGACTCCTGGTTATGGCATTTTCCACGCCTTACGGTGTTAATTATAATGCTATTTGATTGTATACATGAGTATTATATAGTGTATTGCATTTCGTTAGTAAATGTCAATATGTACTGTGCACATTTTGTTTTAGCCTTGCAATTTAACCAACTTCGGAATGGATTAATTCTGTATCCGGTCTTCTACTGTACATATTCTTTACCTATTGATAGTACCGTTCTCCCTCATAGGTTGTTATTGAACGTAGATATTCGGCACAGTGTGTAATATAGATATTCGCTAATGTTGACATTGTCTTTCGCAGTGAAAGTAAATAGTCAACCATACTAGAGGGGAAAATAATATTGCGGATCAGCACATGTGGAAAATTGGACGACCGGTACCGATTATGTTTCACTGAGAAATTTATTTTCCTAAACTTCAAATTTTATTTAACGTCTAGTCATATAGCAATTGTGTGTATGCACAACACAATCTTTACCTAGGGCTAAGAAATAATAACAAAGTAATTGTAATACCACAAACAATAAGAAACCTCATCAGTATAGTTATGATAATAATAAAATAATAAACCAAAACATGAACAAACACACTAGTATAAAATAAAATGTAAGTTAAGAACGTTCAGAGTAAAACCAGGTCGATGTCTAACATCCGGAGGAGAGAAACCAATCACCACCAAAAAATAAAACTGATAGATTAGAGGTCGAGTTAATCCTTACATGGTAAACGCGTGCACATTAGCTACGATAACGATGTGTGTGAATAACAAAGTTTCTGATTGACTGACAAGAAAACCCGGTATACCCGAAACATAAAAATAAGATACAGCATCGAGCCCATGCAATAGACTGACGAATCCTAAAAATAATCACACACCCACACACACACACGCACACGCGCACACACACACATATATATACATATATACATACATATATATATATATATATATATATATATATATATATATATATGTATATATATATACTAAACTACATTACCCATGACCAGTTTCGCCAGTATATGTTATAGCATACTGTGGAATGGTCAGTATACGGAACTAATATATAAAATTGCAAGTGGCTATACATACTTATTGTTTTACAATTGATTGTACCCGGTAACGACAATAAACATGGCGTCAATTGTAAGCAATACGGAATACACTGGATAATCAAGGTCTTTAAATCATTGCCCCTAGATTAAAATGAAAAATCCTTCCTATGAGGGGTGTAATCCGTTGAATAGAATTTAAACAAATACGGAAATAAAAAATACAAAGGAGGGAGTGTGCATTGTATAAACAACCTTAAAAATATCAGGAAATTATAATTAATTAAGTAGAATGGTTGCTTGTCAGATCATACAAGTGTTTGAAGCTAAATTTTATTTTATTAATTAAAAAAATTGTAGCCAAATTTTTACAAACAAAACAAAAGCAAAGACATTAGACATTTTAATTTTTAAAGGCGTGCGTATGTTTACGAGAGAAAACATTATTACATACGTTCGTGCCATGACGAAATTATTTTATAATCTTAAAGATACGAAAACTACTTATAATTAAAAACATAATTTACATCAAACGTAAGAAAGTAATAACTTTATTATTAAAAAAGTATTTTTTGTATAATAAATTTAGTAGATTTTTTTAAAAATAAAATGTTAATTTATTAAAATAACAATGATTGTTTGATTTTGTTAAAATTAAATTAAACATATTCGTGCCGTTTCCGATAGAGTTTGCGTTTGAAGAAATTCAATCAATTTTTGGTGATCCCTGGTTGAATCAATCAAATCTATCAAATCCAGAAAATTGACAATAATTTTTAACAATTATGTATACTTTCTATTGCAGTTATCTCCCTTGATTTCGATTATTTTTTTATACTTATTTTTCTAATGATTAATTTTTGTAATTTTTCACGACACATCACCAATCTACACGGACATACAAATTATACGAATAAAATCTGCAAATGTTTATATATTTACGCATACAATCTTTGTTCACCCAATTTTTGTTTATTTTGTTTGTGTAAATTTGGCTACAATGTTGCCTTTTTTGTTTTTTTGTTTTTTTGGCTTCAAATATTGGTTGACAAAGCTGAGGACGACGCACTATTTTATAGAAGCGTCGTAATATTTAACGGTGAAACCTGTTCACAGTCAATTTTAAAATATACGCCCATACGCTCTGAAATGTTTCTACGTATTTTAAAAATGATTGAAACTCATAACCCCCCACACACACACATGTTCACTCTTTTCCCCCTTTCCGCCGCCACTAAACTTGACAAAATAATAACGATAAAATGTATCAGTTACTGCTACCTGGTCAATACATGGGTGCAGATTTAATGTTCAATATATATAGGAAAGTGAACATTTTTTATCAAACCTTAGATTTTGTATTATATTATTGATTATTCCCTCTTTGTCAAATGCATTTTTGTTTGTTTCTGTACGTAACGACGCTTGTTTAGGCCGTAAAAATACCCAATATTTTATAAATATATGTAAATCGATCAAAAATTTTCATTTTCACATTAGAACAACATTTATTTTCTGTATTATTTGACAAGAATTCCAACGTACAATAAGCAAGACAATCGAAATATTTATGCTACAATGAAAAGCGTCCATGAACGATACTCGTTTTAAAATTATGTTATTCCTGTTTACACTTAAAAATAAAAATGTCTATATTGTATAAAATTATGAGAACTGAAATTTATATTGTTTTCAATTAACAATAACATGGTGTATATTGTTTAAAATTATAAAAAATAAGTTCATTTTATATCTTATACATTTGTTGTAAAAATGCTTTATATATTGTTTAAAATAAATACAAATTATTATTATTTATTTTTGAAACGGAATGCCTGCGAAATTTAAACTGTAAATTCAGAAATATCGATATTATTTTTTTTCTGTTTCCAGAATAACAAAACGGTGATTAGGAAATATTGGTTTATTTTATGTGATATAGTGGCGAGAGTATTTTGGCACATAATATTCAATCCTGCCCGATTTTTTTTATTTGTAAAGCAAACGAATTTTTAAATGATATTTTTAAAAATGTCAGATGCTATTATGTGTTGACAGTTTAGTATTTACTTTATATAAACACTATTTTACAGACCGAGGAAAAATTTCCAAAAAACTGTCAATTCCAGAATATATAAAAGAAATTAAAAGGTAAACAGTTGCTTTGTGTTTGTTTGTAAAGGAGTCCAACTTGCAATGACAATTATTCATAAAATATGTAGAATGCTGCTGTAAAAGAACAACAGGTATTAACAGATGAGAAAGGCGATTAATTGCAACTTAAAAACAACTTTTAAGAATTTGTTTTGGGTTCCTTCCACCTGTGCGTTTAAAATTGAGACAGGAGAAACGGTTTCAATGCCCAACCAAGACGATTTCAGTTTATAATATATATATATATATATATATATATATATATATATATATATATATATATATATATATGATTTGACTTATAATTTGTCAGTTTATGATAAATACAACGTAGACTGAAACAACATATTTTGAATAAATACATGTTAATTAATATTTGTTTCTTAACTTGGAAATTCACTTTTCTTTTTTCTCTCCCTCTCTTTTACGCATGCATATATATATATGTATATATATATATACATATGTATACATATATATATGTATATATATACATGTATATAATCACAGTATATATATATATATATATATATATATATATATATATATATATATATATATATATATATATATATAATCACAGACATCTACCACAAACCCACAGACACTCAACAATACCTCCACTTTAAAACCACCATCCTAAAAACTGTCTAAAAGCAATACTCTACTCCTTAGCACGTAGATTCTGCACGATAGTAACAGACAGACACCTCCGTTAAACTAGACTGAATGAACTACAAATAACACTGCGGAAAAGAGGATATCCACTACCACTAATACAGAAAGGTATTGAACTGGCTGAAAAAAATTCCAATAGACCAACTAAGAACCCCAAAAGAACACAACAAAGAACAAATTTTAGCATACGTCTCTACACACAACACAAACAACCCAGAACTATTCACACAGATAACAAAAAACCGTATTCTCCTCAATCAGAACGACAAACTAAACAACATACTTAAAACAACAAAAATAATTAAAAGCAAACGCCAACCCAAAAACTTAAAAGACATCCTAACTTCCTCAAAAATCGTCCCACATACTACAAAAGGAGTTACAAAATGCAAAAAACCGCGATGTGGAGTATGTGACATAATAATAGAAGGTAACACATACACATTCAAAAACCCAGCACAAACATTCAAAATATAAAAGGATCTAAATTGCACCTCCAGAAATGTAGTATATGCACTAAGATGCACACCATAGAACAAATCCTACATAGGCGCCACCAAAAATTTCAGCAATAGAGTGGCCTTACATAAGAGCAATATCAAAATTGCAGATAACAGACACCTCTATGTTTTAAAACACGTACACACATGCAGTGAAAACAGCTTCAAAATAATGTCAATCTTCCAAACAGACAATTATTTTTATTTACTTACACAGGAAAAAAACTTCATCACCAGATTCACTCCAGAACTGAACAGAACCTAATACCATCACACAAAAACATGAAATGAAAGGTACACTCGCATGCACACCCATACACATACACATATACACACCCACACATAAATTAGAACGGACACATTAAAACACACACACGTGCGTGCATACAACCACACACAGACATAACACCCCTATCTCTAATACAACACACTGAACAATACCAACCCTACTTAAGCTCGAAACCAACAACACTAGGAGACACCTAGAACCATAGTATAATATCTGTTCCAACACCTCGCTCCCTCCTCAGTCAGTGGAGGAGAACCCCCTCACGACTGAAACGACTATCATCCCTTCTATTATCCCCCTCCCATACCTATACCCCCTCCAATGCCCCCTCTGGGGAACAAAATCTTCCCCACACTAGGAACCGATCCTGGGTCTGGCCATACCCACATGGGGAGAAAAATAAATAGAAACATTAAAAAATCCCCTATTTTAAATACACCCCTCTTTCTAAACAAACATAATATAAGACTAAAACGAAAAATCACCATACTAAAATCCAAGAATCCAAAAAATAAATATCAAAATAGAATGAAAACACCCCTACCCTTATTTCAGAAGAGACAGTCCCCCCTCCCAACACATACACCTTAGTAACGACCTCGGACCACAGCCGCCTTCCTAAGGAAGCAAATAACCCTCAAATACTATAAAATAATATACACATCTCCAAACCAATAAAAGCAAACAGACACACGCACATAAACACACACACACCCACACACATGCACACACACACCCTACCCCACCCTAAAGGAAAAGAAAAAACATTAGCAGAAAGAGATAGTGACTACAGCGAGGTCAAGCCCAATAAAAAAGCAATAAAAATTCAGCATACCAATGAATAATAAACACTTACAAGCCTCCACCCCTTGGAAAAACTTCAAATTAACTACGAAAATCGCCATTTTTACACATTTGAAAATAATTTCTGACGAGGACGAATCACAGACCGTCTGAAACACGCGTAAACGATTTCAATCACTTAAAAATATTATTACAATGATGCAAACATAATTCTCAATGAAAAACCAAGACACGCAATAATAAAATAATGTTAAAAAATACACATTGTTGGTGACTACTCCCTTATTTAAATATATATATATATATATATATATATATATATATATATATATATATATATATAATTTTAATCATTCAATATGAGTAAAAATTTATGAGGTGAAATGGTTAAATTTCAAATCAAAAGATTTTAATTATTCTGTGTAAGAAAAATTATAGATTTGAAATATTACAACTCCTTCACCTATGGGGTTTCGGTGTCTTCCATCTCTGCAGAGGGCAAAATATTATTAGTATGAATAGATGTTAGACATCGAAATCCTATAGGAGTAGGAGTTATAATATTTCAGATGGTTTCCTTGTCTTACCTAGAATAATTAAAATCTATTGATTAGAAATTACATTTTGATTTGAGTTTTAATTTATTTGCCCTATTTTGTATATCGAGCAATCTTTATTTAGATGAGATAGTCCTTACTGCCACAAATATTTTGTTAGATCTCTAATCATAGGTTTTCAAACCAGTTGATTGTTAGATTATTTTATTCTGAATTATATATATATATATATATATATATATATATATATATATATATATATATATATATATATATATATATATATATATATCCAGACAGTTTCAGAGTTCATCAGGGCGAGTAGATAAGTACGTTTTCATAGCCAAGAATTTAATCTATGAACGTCGTGTTTATAGTCAGCAGTTCTAATCTCGACCTCATTGGATAGATGCTCGCAAATTACCTCATCAAATATCCATTTAAATAGACACTCACCCCCCCCCCGTTTTTACAGTGCTCGGACTGATTGGGCATTTATAATCTAACAAACAGAAATCATCGCATTATATATATATATATATATATATGTGTGTGTGTGTGTGTATATAATGTGTAAATATTTATATATATATATATATATATATATATATATCATATATACATATATATATCGCATTATATATATCTATCTATCTATATATCTATATATATATATATATATATATATATATATATATATATATATATCATTCAGGAGAAATTAATGTATCAAGATTGAAGTAAATGATGGTTTCATAGATTTGATGATGGCCTCCTTAATTCGGAAACATTTCAATCGTTATCGCCTTACATTATCGCATAAGATTGCACATTTCGGATTCATACGGATTCCCGAAGCTTTCTCTGTACAGGGACTCCAAAACATGCAAACATATATTAAACTGTATATTTAAAAAAAAAGGTATGTATGTTTAGGGGATTGTTTCAGTGCCAAGCGAAAGACAGAATACTTTTTGTCGGGTGAGTAAAATCCTAACCATTGGGAAATCAATTTTATATTTTACAAATAGTTCATTAGTAGAAATTGATTCTAACCTGATGATCATTTATATCAAACACTATTCTAGAAACTACATCACGATATGGAAATGAATATTGATGAATGAATATGATTCAGAACGATTGTCCAAAACACTCGCCGTCGAACACTAATTTTACATTCACATGAGTGTTGACCTTAAACCAAATTTGAAAAACACGAGATTCACTGAGTCATTATGTTTTATTCAATTGCATTTGGTCATTTTGGTTCATCAGCGGCCAATTGTGTTTCGAGTATCATTTGACAAGTTGGTCATTTTGGACAATGACCCTATTCTACGGATTCAGTCATATGTCGCTTTATACTATTATTTGGAATTGGTTTTATTGTTATTGTTATTTTCTCTTTTTTTTCAGTATCATATTTTATTATATTAAGTACTAGCCGGGGTGCTCGGTGTTGCCCGGGTGTTTGGAGGTGCATGTTGAGCAACAAAAAAACAGTGGTAGTAGGCAAGCAGGCTCGAACCCGTGACGCGAAGGCGGAAAGAACGTGAAAGAGAATCTGGCGTATTACCACTACGCTATGACGCGACCGGAAGTTCGGAACGTTGAAATAAGGCAAAGTCAATCAAACCGATACAATGGCTTGCAAGAATGGCTCGCAAAAATCGACTCCTTCTTGTAGAAAACTGCCTAGTTGAGGGTGATGTAATTGATGTTTTGGGCTAATTTTTCGATATTTGTCGTATGAGATGTCGAGCATGAACACGGTACAAATCTTGTAAATAACCTTCGCCTCTCTCAAAAGTGTTACGCAAACATACACATATACATACATACATATATACATACATTTAAACAGGAAGGTGAGATTTATATTATAGGTTATGCTTGTATTAAGTCTCTGATGTATACTACTAAGTCCGTACTTACCCATGCCAACATCCATTCAAAGATGAAACTGATATCATGTTTTGTAGTGAATGCCTTTATAAGTCGGTTAAAAGAGTGAATTCAGTGAACACAATTTTAAACGGAACGGTCTGTCAAACATTTTCAATGGACAAAAAGACAGTTGCATTGCAGTATATAAAGACGCAACCCATAGACATTAAATGAAAAAAAATATTTTCTAATCTATAGATTAAATAGTATAATTACATGCTATTAAAAATCGAAGAATGATCATTCTTGAAACATATTAAAGCCCTTTATAAACACCGGGGATATCAGATTCGTGTATAAGGATGTAAAATTGTTGCCTGCACTTGTGATATAATTTTGGAATAACATTTTTGAAAAGTAGTATTTCTTCCATAGCTTGTTCAGCATGATTATGCATTTTAATGCTTCGATTTTATTTAGTTATTTCAATTGAACAATAATTATGGTAGAATGAATTTTAAAAAAAAATAGAATTTTGACACACAGTATTTAAAAATAATTACAGGTAAAACTTATTTCCCTGTTCATGATTCGTAAATAGAAATTTGAATTATCATCTTTTTTGATTAAGATACTAAAAGATATCGTCTTTAATCACCGGTTAATTATATTTTTCTTAGTTGAATTATCTAGTCACTAACTTTTAAATGCCATTCTGATTATAATTCAGGGAGTCAAACCAATTTCAAAAACAGTATGTCTTATTTTAAGCGTGCTTATCTAAATAAGGATGTAAAACAAGCGTTGCACGTTGAAGAAACATCTTCTCATGTAAATTATCAAGAGGGTGACAATACAATATTAAACTAATTATGATTGAATATAAGATAATGCAAATTTAATAAATGTAAAAGTAATAGCCTAGCTCTGTTGTAGAGAAAATACTTGTTTTTATTCCATATAATTTTCTGACATAATTCTATGGTATCAAACATAAAATATGCATATATTTTAAACTCTGAAAAGCTCATAATCTACGTCGGGCAAAGTTATAATACTTCACCGCTATCAAGTTCGTAGTGCGATCTAGGCAAAGAATTTTAAAATGTTGAACATATTGCTGGCATGTCGTCAGAGATAATGAACAGTTTTAAAGAATCACATTGGTTATACGCGGTGCCGTGAAAGAAAAGAAGATGGACTATATATATATATATATATATATATATATATATATATATATATATATATATATATATATATATAAATGTTGTTTGGGCAGTCATGTTTTGATCCTGGCTTTAAGTAGTTTCATTTAGCTGCACTGGTGAGCTGTGATACAGCGAAACATTACTGTGTGCGAATGACTATATATATATATATATATATATATATATATATATATATATATATATATATATAGTCATATAGTCAGCGAAACAGTACTGTGTGTGAATGACTATATATATTCACACACAGTACTGTTTCGCTGTATCACAGCTCACCACTGCAGCTAAATGAAACTACTTAAAGCCAGGATAAATACATGACTGCCCAAACAACATTATATATATATATATATATATATATATATATATATATATATATATATATACACACTTGTGCCCGATATTATTCATACCCCCCTTGAAAATTGAGTTTATTAGGTGTAACTTTGTAAGAATTTATTGTTTACGTCCATATTGATACATATTCTTAATAAACCTCTTCTGATCATTTTCGTCATTTTAAAATCTCGGGATACTTGTAATAAAATAAATATTCAGCTATTTATAAAATCTGCAATGTTCAAAAATAATCATACCCCCTTATTTTTTCAGTATTAATCGAGTTTCTGACTGTTTGTTTCCTGTTTGATTCTTATTTTGAATGCTTTTATACAGCCTTTGATTAATTTCATTTCGTTTTTTGCATTTTTTCAGAAATTAAAATGATATCAACTGAAAACCAATAAAAGAATAAAAATTATTAGAATGGGGAAGAAAAAAGAGCTTAGTAATGATCTTAGGGCTAAAATTGTGAATTCACATAAGGATGGTTTAGGTTACAAGTCAATTTCCAAGAAATTTGAGGTCCCTACAGCAACAGTAGAGAGCATCATCAAAAAATTCCAGAGCCATCACACAACAAACAACTTGATTGGTAGAGGAAGGAAAAGGAAACTGTCTGCTAGAGCCACCAGGAATATTGTAAGAAGTGTTAATGCAAATCCAACCACCACTACTAAGGACATTTTAGAAAATCTGGAGTCTTCTGGCATAAAAATATCAAGACAAACATTGTAAAGGACTCTGCATGAAAATGGTCTGAAAGGAAGAAGACCAAGAAGGACTCCATTGCACACCGGAAAACGCCTTGCAGCACGTCTAAAGTTTGCTAGGACCCATGTGAATTCTCCAGAGTCCGTTTTCTCAAGTATTTTGTGGACTGACGAAACAAAAATTGAATTGTTTGGCCATATGGATGCTTCTTACGTTTGGAGAAAGAAAAGAGAAGCTTACAACCCAAAGAACACCATACCCACGGAGAAACATGGTGGTGGTAGCCTAATGTTTTGGGGCTCTTTTTCGGCTAGTGATCCAGGTAGTTTGGTCAAGATTGATGGAACCATGAAGAAGGAGCAATATTTGGAGATACTCCAGAAAAACATTAGATAGGATGCAGAGAAGCTATATTTAGGACCAAACTGGGTCCTTTAACAGGATAATGATCGATAACATACTGCCAAAATAGTCAAGAAATGGTTTGAGGATAATTAAATTAATGTTTTGGAATGGCCTAGCCAGAGTCCCGACCTGAACCCTATCGAAAACCTCTGGCACATATTGAAAACAGCGGAAACCTAGAAATTTGAGGGATTTGGAGAACTACTGCATTGAAGAATGGTCAAAAATCAGTGTTGATGCTTTTAAAAACCTTGTTGATAAATATCCAAAACGGTTACAGGCGGTTATTAAGAATAAAGGGCATACTATTGACTATTAGTAAGAGAGGTATGAATAATTTTGAACTAGTGGGATTATTGTTTTTCTTTGTATAATGTTTCAAACTTGCATAATTTATTTAGTTGTTGAGTTTAAATTAAATGATTATGCTTGATTTATTGTTTGAAATCCCTTTAATATTGTCTACCTTCTGGTTTGAGCAATATTCTTATAGAAATCTCAAAGATCCGAGGGGTATGAACAATATCGGGCACAAGTGGGTGTATATATATATATATATATATATATATATATATATATATATATATATATATATATATATATATATATATATTGGCAGCATGTTATTATTCAGGCACGTTTGATTGAATACTTTCTTCTGTTCTTAATAGATAGTTTTTCAATTTGCCGGGTTTTATTTTAATTTCAGTAGGTAACTTATACAGAATGATGCCCAAAGTTTGGCTTCGGCTATAGTCTGCTCGAGCGCTTTCTATTGGTATATCCGATTATCTTCAGGAGAGGTTGTTGTTATTTTCGTTTTCTTTTTCTATGAGGTTTGATGTAATTATAGTTTATTATTATTATTATTATTATTATTATTATTATTATTATTATATATTTTCATCATTATACATATATATATATATGTATATATATATATATATATATATATATATATATATATGCATGCATGCACTTATTACCATGTCATATATGAGTTTCTATTTTGTAAGATTATTACGCATAGATCCTGTATTAGACGAATATCGAGATTTACATCCACAGAAAAAATTTGAGGATAACATTCTCAAATAAATTCAAGCAATTTCAAAAATAATCAATCCTGGTTTTAAAAAAATATAAAAAATAAGCAGACATAAAGAAGAAATTACTAGAAAAAAAATATTATCAATAATTGTAAACCAGAAAAAGTAAAATGCAATTGTTATGTTGCTTTTAAGGAACGAACATAAAGAGAAAATTAGAAGTTAAATCTTATAAAAACATATATTTCCAGAAAGTTTTATAGAATTGTGTCGCCACAGATTGATTCGTCATTTTCATAGAACGTCTTCTCTTATGTATATTCATAATATGCGGTACGCAATAGAGTATATCACCATATACTATAGAAAAAAGAAAACACACAAAATAAAAACAAATGTTTTACGGGAGGGGGACTTAAAAAATTTACATAAAACCTAGAAAATAGAAAGCTATACAAAACAGAAAACAATTCCTTAACACTTGGAGAAAAATTTAAAAATACACAAGATGAAAAAAAATAAAACAGAGAACAATTAATGAATAAAAAAAATATTGAAAGTTTAAAAATACCCCCAAAATTATTGTAAAGCCAGAAAATAATTACTATACACAAAGAGAAAATTTAACACTACAAAATAGAAAAATAAATACATGAAAAAAAAAACGTTACTAAGTTAATTAGAATAATAAACATAGTTTATTTGCTGCAACTAGCAATTCCCGAATTTAGTTATTTAGTCACTATATGTCATGAACTATGTATCTTACAAATGCTACGGAATACTGTTTTTGTACGTCGTCCTTTTGACCATAATTTCCCTCCCAATTTTTCCTATAACGAGTTTGTTATCTTAGCTCTTTAGGTAAAGTGGATTCATGTTTTGTCAAGAGCGATATACCATCAATGCTGTATCAGACGTTATTTTTACTCGAACTATGTAAATTTAACCATTGTATTTCACTCATTTAAACAGCATTATTTTTGTTTTGTTTTAATAGTTGTTTAGATAAAATTGTATTATTCCTAGTCTGGAGAGATTATGTTTAAATACAACGTAAAAATAAACAGCAAAAGAAAGGAAAAATATAGCATCACCAAATAAAAAAAATAGAAAAGAAATAGCATATTTTGTTATGGGGCGGAAAATTAAAGAAGTTGTCTAAGTAAAATAAGCAATCAGAAAAATAGAGGAGAAAGGAGGAAAAACAGAAAAAATAATTCTTGAAGAAAGAGGATAAAACTACATAACTAATTAACAAACTACATAAGAATAGAACCAGTTAAATTATTTGTTTTTTACATAAAAGTTTAGGAAAGTGTCGATAAAGGAAAATAGAAAAATAAATAAAAATTCAGAAAAAAGGAAAAACAGACAGAAGAAAAATAATCCTTTTTGTGGAATGATTAAAATAGAAACGAAATATTGCATATTACAAAACACTGGAATCAACCCTAATGAAATAATAGTAGCTAATAAAGTTAAAACCATTTTTGGAGTCACAGCGCTAAACCAATTATTATTAGCATCGTTTGTCTGAGACTTAGTAATACTAATGCACTTATTCACTTTGCTAATACAATAAAAAAAAGGAATTGACGCGTTCACACACAATTCCAGCCAATCTAAAGGAAAGCAATTGAAATAACAACAAAAAAAACAAACTAAATATGTACAAAAGCAAAAACTGGATGGTATAAACGGCACTATAGTGTCGCCTAATTAGTTTACTAAAAAACCCTAATATCAGTCGATGACGACTTGACCGTTGTCCTTGTCAATCGCCTGCGGCCACACTCCTTCAGAAGCAAATGTATTACGATGGCGCAAGTGAGGGGCTTATGAATGTGAAAATGACCGCGTGGTTCGGGAATGGGCCGTTGAGTCTTACAATTGTTCTGGGGTTGAATGAGTAGTAAGCGTGATAAAAGCAGGGTTTAGGGGTTGGTTAGAGGCTAAGGGCCTTAGAGCAGAGGCAGTAGTTACACAAATGTTAGACAAAGATTAGAGATGTATCCCCGCAAAAAAAACAAACAAACAAAAACAAACACGAACGAAATAACAATCTTAGTCGTTTGTTTATGTTTGCTTTTTTTTCTACGTTTCCGTGTTTGTTTATTGTTATTTTATCACCGCGATATCTTTATCGGATTATATTTATTTTATTTATTTATAACACCCGGTAAACGTCCGGTTTACCTCTTTATCATGCGCGTTTCTTCTCTGTCCCTTCACGCATATTCGTGAGTCTTCTAACCTATATACGATTATCAAACCTATCAACCTGAAATTCTCGCACAAACTTATTGCACTCGTAACTCGCTCAAAGTAGATACCTTATAACAAACCCGACTACCAAAACCATCAGAGACTTCCATTCTAAAAAAAAACTCCAGATGTTTGAAACGCTTTATTCATTAAAGTTTTCTTTAGTCGTATCTCATTCTCATACCATTTGGAATTTACTCCCTACTTCCTGCTTTCCCTATGTAGCAACATGTAAGAATTACAATGTATTGTTAATAAACATCTTGCTGCAAAAATCCCTTCTAAGTATATCAGATATAAATCAGATTTCTTAATAGCGTTTAATATACTTTGTGTCGAAGAAAAAAATGCGTGTTTTGGTTTTCTCCGTATATAAGTCTTTGTTTTGTTTTCTGTCTGCCCGTATGTCTTTAAACATTCTAACACATACATTTACATTTTTTAGCCATTTACTTACAAAATAACAGTCGGGAATGTTTTCCAGTGCTTGTCTGAAGTCGCCTATTCTTTTTCGTCGTTGCAGTTTCGTCTATAGGTTGTCAGGAATAATAATTCTATTCATAATAAAAGGGAGGGGGGAGGAAGAGATGTTTGCTGAAATTTTCATCAAGTCATATTTCAATAGAATTGGCTTTTAGGTTTATTGTAGGACAAAACCTTAGTCTTGTTCAACCATACCAGAGCTTGACCGTTGTAAATATATATTTAGGCATCTGCACTGAAACAATTAGCATCATATCTAAAGTTCTAGCAAGCAAGATTTTTCAAACAGTTAGACTGCCGAGAATAAAAAAAATACAAAATATTTACACATTTTTAAAAATACTGGCATGATTACATTTATTAATGTATTTCGTTTTAGTGTCCTTAAATAAAGATATTTTTTTTTAAATTTTAGCAAATATTTCTGGAACATTTTAATGATTTAAATTAACTTTTTGACTCCTAATAATACTATGGGCAAGAATGTTCATTAAGGTATAGAAAGGTGGCTTTTGGAAATCATATAATATTTCTTCACCTCTCAACAACTAATACATTAATTCCACTTGTTAAGTATTAATATTTGTTGTAAAATTATAACGGAGGTGAATTGTAAATGCGGTCGTAAATATATTAAAAATTCTGATAAGGATTTCAGTTAATAAATGTAAAAAGTTACTGAATTCTTAGAGATAAGTAGGCAATACACAGGATGATGAATTAGGTTGCTAGAAATTTTCTCTGTTTTACGTTTGGCTGAATATGATCAAAATTGCAACGATCACCAAAATCTTTAAACTAATATAAGGTACATTTTATTTGAATAATAGTCGGCTAAATAAAATATCATTCGATGGTTATAGGTCATCACATTTTTATAAATAAATGAAATGGATATCCTTTTATTTTATTTAAGGACCCACCATGATTGGGGTTTGTCTTGCGATATATTTGTAAATCTAATATTATTAAAATTAAAAAAGTGTGTTATCTATATATCTATAAAACTGAAATTGTCCGTGTGTCTACACAATTGCTCTGTCAATGACCAGTCTACAGACTCGAGATTTGACAGAAGGGGCAATGAGATTTGGAAAAAAATATTTTTAATCGGTGTTTGCCCAGAAATTTGGCTGTAAAGGGGTCAATGTTCAACGATTTGATCTTTGAAATCTCTATCAAACTCCTCCGCTAATTTGCGGTTTAAATATTTGAAAGTTTAAATGTAGGTAACTGCACATGGATCAATCATTTTAATTCGACATGAGCCCAAACAATAAATGTTAAGAGATCAAAATTTAGGTCAAATTAAAAAAGAATTTGACGTCTCAGCATGTTTCTGGTGTAAACATTTGAAATTTTACATAAAGGGTAATCAGACATGGGGCAAGATTTTTAATCGGATTTTAGCCAAAAACTTGTCTGCCAAGGATTCAGCATTGAAAAGATTTGACCTTCGCCATCTCTAGCAAACTATTTAGCCAATCTTAGGTCTAAACATTTGAAATTTTACATAAATTGTATTCAGACATGCACCAAGAGTTTTAATCAGTTTTGGGCGAAAATTTGCCGACTCTAGAAAATTCCTCCGCCAATGTTGCGTCTAAACTATGTAAATTTTAGATGTACGTTAACTGGATATTAGTCAAGCCTTTAAATATATATATATATATATATATATATATATATATATATATATATATATATATATATATATATATATAAAGTTATGAACAGTGCATAAGGCCCGAGCAAAGCCGGGCTGAACTGCTAGAAATCAAAATTTGGAGAAATAAATTACGTATTTTTAATAACCCATCCCTTTATTTAAAATTTGAATGGGTAAAATTTTAGCAATAAAATTTGATGGCGCATTAAATTTTACTTCTTAGCGTTCATGTTTAAACATTATTTTTCACGAAAACGATCTTTAAATAGCCTATAATGATTACATTTGCATTATCCTTTTTAATATTATGACTTTAAAGAACTATATTTAATTTCCACGTTTGTGTTTTCTTACCTAAAAAAAACTTTTTAAAGGGGGATTTATATTGTAAAATATCGCGAAGGTGCGTATGCAAATGCATATAACATGTCGTCACCGGTATAAAAAATAAACACTTTAAAAAGGGATCATATTACCGAGGGGAATTACGTTTGAGACCTCGTGAACCGTATAAATGGCGTTCTACAAGACAATCTTGTAGGTGCCGCCACAGCGATAATGATAAAATGATAAAATAAATACCGTTGTTCAACAAAAAAAAATGTGAGTAGAAGTTTCTATTTCTGCTTTGCGACTTGTTTGGTGACCCTGTATCATTCATCGAATCATGTGTTAGACGAACCATACAACGAATTAAGTAATATAAATCTATATGTATAAAAGCGAAAATGCATGTATGTATGTGTGTATGTTTGTGTGTCTGCTAAAAACTTTCGACAGACGAGACAAAAATTCACAAATTTGGTCTCATATGAAATCCCCATTCTACGGCCGACGAGTATCGAAGAATTGGCTAAAAACGTGAATTTTTTCACCCTGAAATCAGCGCTTTTCTACAGGGTGGGGTCAGCAAAAACCGGCCTTTCATGACGAATTCGCCTCTACGCATGCGTCATACAACTTCGTAACCTGATTAAATTTAAAGATAAGAAAAATGAACTTACTTCGTGTACGTCGTGTTAGGTCAGCTGGTTATAGCGATGGGTCATTATATAAAGGTTTTTGGTTCGAATCATGGTGTGAGATGTCTTCTTCTTTTGCGATTATTTAAATTTTAATATTGAAGCAGGGTTATTTAAGCCATTTTTCACGTAACGTTCGTTTTTCTGTGTTTTTCATTGCTTCGCTTATTCTTAGGTTTTCATTAAACCTCTCCCATTCCCGCCCGACCACACACACACAAATACACCCGGGCAACGACGGGTACCCACCGATTTTTTTAATTTTAATATTAAAACAAGCTTATTTAAGCCATTTTTCACGTGTTTTTTTAGGGGGGGTATTTTTCAGATTTTTAAAGAGTTTAAACATTCGTTTTTCTGTTTTCTTTTTTGTTTTTGTTTTTCCGATTTTTACATTTAACATCCTTCGTTTCCCTTAAGTTAGTTTTTGTGTTTTTTCGATTTTTTTTAAGTTTGAAATTTTTTTTATATAAATATTCAATTTTTATTTAATATTTAAAATTATTTACTCCGCTTATTCTTATGTTTTGATCACCCACCCACCCCCCGCCCGGCCGGGTACCTCCGCTTTATTTTAACGCTCGTTTTTCTGTTTTCTTTTTTTGTTATTTTAGTTTAGTTCTTTTTTTTTACTTCACTTGTTCTTATGTTTTGATTAATACCCCCACCCCCGCCCGAGCATACACACCTCGAAACACTTGGGCAACGCCGGTTACTCCCCCCCCGCTAGTCTTATATAAATGTACTTGTTTTACTGGAATTTTTTACTAACGGTATATACGCTAAGAAATGTCAAATATATTCTAATTGAGTTTAAGTAAGTATGGGAATTTAAACAATAAGTTGTTGAAATTATACATTTACACTATGGATTTCTACGAGCACCCCCCTACACACATATATAAAAGTTAAATATATCCAGTTAAGAACCAGACTTCTTCACGGAAACAGATATATTAGTTCGCCTGAAGAAGGCCTATGACCCAGACCGACCACTTGTCTTAAACATTAGCATGTTTAGTATAGCGACTATGTTATATTGGTCTATATAAATAAGAATATTATATATATATATATATATATATATATATATATACGAAATTTATTTATACAAACATTGATGGCTACATATGTGCATACATGTTTCTGTAATCACCCGCGTTGGGGAATTACATCTTCAGGCCAAGAATTATCGTCGATAACTGATATTTCAAACAAAAATATTTTCTTATTTCGTTTACAAAGTTAGAATGTAACATGGGTGGGGGTTATGAGCGGGGAGAGGACAAGTAAGGTCTTTGAAGATAATAAACATCTTATTTTTTATTTCCCTTTTTTATTTATTTTTTTATTTTTTATATTCCCTTTTTTTTTAAATTTATCTGTCCCATCTTTTGGTTTTTGTGGCATAAGGTAATTGAGAATGTAGTATTTTTGTCTAGCGGTCTGTAAATTAAAAACATTCTCTGACCGGTGCCGTTAAATCCACACACACACACACACACACATTCACACACACGCACCCCCCACACACAGACAAACACACACACACACACACACTAGAAGGAAACATACGCTTATATCTATACTCAGGAGCTTTGTATTTTACTCACACACACTCACCCACTCACACCCACACACGCACTGAAAACAGGCTGTAACTATATCGACACAGGAATAAAGTTAAAATTAAACAAAACAAAATAAAACAAAACAAAAACAAACAAACAAACCAAAAATAAAAATAAAAAATAGAAAGTTATCAAACTCCTCACGCATACATATATACAAATACACGTATACACACCACACCTTGGTACACCCGCGCCTATATACACATGCACACACACATATACACACATAGACATATAATTCTCACATACAGTTATAACATGTTTACATCTATACCTACATACGCAGTTATATCAATGCACGAACCCTCAAACACAGACACCCATGTACACACCTGGATACCAAACATCATGACGGTTATTATATCAAAACTAATATTAATCCCCCTAACAATCCTTATAATAATAATTCTTATAATATTGAGCATACTAATGACACAAATATCAATAATAATAATAATAACAATAATAAGACTGTCGTTTGGGAACCCAAGACCCGTGGACCCCAACCGGGCAGACATCCCAACAAAATATATATATATATATATATATATATATATACATACATACATACATACACACATACATATATACATACACATACACAATATATATATATATAACACATATGCATACACACATACACACACGCACCCTCACACCACTATACACAGAACACATACACACACAGTCAGACCATCCGCAAGCTCAGACAGACATATTCATCCACACGTGCCCCCAAATCTCCAAAGACATATACGAGACACATATACATATAGACACCCACATAGACTCATGCATATACCCACATACCTACAAACACATGGACACACAGATACCCGCTCATTCACAACGCATAAAAACACAGCAATGCATGCACAGATTCAAAACCCTTTTCTTTAATGATAATAATAAGGTGCCCTTTTAATTCAGTAGTGTGCTAACCCCTTTATATATGAAACAACGTACCACTCCAGTCCCCACGGCCGTATATATACATACACAACATACATGTATATAGACCCAGACACCCATACATTCTTGTAATATACATTATTACAATCACCGTATACGATACAGCCTATTTTAATAGTTGAGATATATATATATATATATATATATATATATATATATATATATATATATACATGCATATATATACAAATACATCCATATACATACACACATATATGTATGTACACACATATATACAAACACATGCATACAGATACATACATAAATACACTTATACATACATATTTACACAAAATACAGACATATATATATATATATATATATATATATATATATATATATATATATATGTATATGTACACTGCCACCAAATGATACACCTAAAATAGAAATAGAAATGAACTCATTTACTACATAATTCTCCTTTCTATCAAACGCCACACGCAAACTTGTATTACCCGCCCCCACCTGCTTGTTATTTTTTCATAAGTTGTACGGTTTTTTACTACGTAAAAATTTATACTACGTAAAAATGTATAGTGAATTCATCTTGAAGTGAATAGGTCTATCTTCATATTTAGTAAGCACTCTTTCGAGGGGTACACAAATATACATAATATATAAAACGATATAACAATAATATGTGACATATGACGAAAAGAATCAGAGTATTTAGGTTATATAAACGGAGTATAAAGGCCTATATATTGTAGTACTTACCTTCATCTTTATTCATTCTCCCTATTTCTTTATTTTCTTTTCTTCTCTTTTACTTTTTATTTTTTAACTTTTTTATCTATTTATCTATTCATTTATCCATTTATTATTATTATTTTTTATTTTTTTTATTTTTCTATTTTTTTAATCTTTCTTTCCCTTTATTTTTTATTCCTTTCTTTATTTTTTCTACCCACGTATATATATATATATATATATATATATATATATATATATATATATATATATACATATACATACAGATCATATACACATACATACACATATATCCAAATATATCCACATGCATACATTATTACGAGGTTCACTTAAACCCTCTATTACTCGTTTGGTGCAAATATACTTTCATACAGGTATTTATTTATGTTAGTAATGTTATAACTACTTGAGAAAGTAGAATATTAAGCGACTTGTGTAACCCATACGGGTATAATCATAATTACGATCTCACTTATCCTTTTTTGGGGGGAGTTATTGGATGGGGGATAGTTGTACTCATAGTTGTTCTGATTTTCTAATTAAGAGTTCTTTAAGTGCATGTATTCTGAAATGTTTGCAGGATATAACAGTTTGTTGTTTTATATTTAGCAGTTTATCCCTAACTTTAAACCTAGTTATCTCAAGTATTACTGATGAGCATAATGGACATGATGAGTTTAATGAGTGGCAAGTATTGGCCCGTCTAATAATCTTCACTTCTATTTTAGGTGTTTTATTTTCTCTAAATTATGTCCAGTAGTATACCGATAAGGAAGTGTCCTTTTCATACGTTTGATTAATCATCGAACGTGTATGTCCATCGAATCTATTTTTGAAGTCATTTGGGTACTACCTATGTAGAATCTTTCATCCCTTGGGTTATCTACTGGGAATATCCTAGCCGGGTATGCCACTGATGAGAGTAGACATTCATTTCTTATTGGGCATTCCTCAGACTTTTGAAAGTTACATTTATACACAGCCGTGTTATCACTAGTATTTACACTTTCTCTATTAGTCATCCTTCAGATTCTTCGATTATGTTTTTTTTATAATTATTTCTAAGTTATCACCACAGTTATCACTTAATTTTTATGTATTTTTTATTAAATATTTTATGTAATACATGATTTGGTTGGAAATGCTTGTTAATAAATTGTACAAATTTGGCACCAAGTTTTGTTTTCAACATAATTTTAAAGGGGTGTGTGAACCAAATCACATTCCTATTACGATTCCTTGACCTATTTGTGGTAGCATTAGTGACTTTATATTTTATATCTATGCCCTTATACCCACTATTTTTAAGTGCTATATTATAAATAGCTTTGCAATCATTAAAAGTTACGTCATCACATGAATTGTTACTTATTCTACTTTCAATAGATAACGGTATATGTTTAATAATAGATGGTGGATGGTTAGACTCTGTGTGTATATAAATAGGGTTCGCGGTATACTTCATATAGCGTTTATAAGTATTTAAATCAAGATCTAAATAACGTCAAGTAAGTTAACCTGTTTTAAGTTAGCATTAACTTCTACTTTTAGGCCAAAAATCTTTCATGCCCCTACGGATTGCCCTCCTAACCTGATCACATTTAACACTTGTAGCATTCCTCACTATTATTAGCCCATCATCACGATAAAAGCCTATGCCCCTTCCATCAATAGTATTTTCTTTTGCTAAACTATAAATGATATAAAGTCCAACGAGATCTGTTGCTTCTGCAGAGTCCAGTGATCCCATTGATACCCTTAATAAGGCGTTTTGCCCATTTTTAGCCCATTGTTCTCCATTATAAACAAGGACAGTTGTGCGGCATTTCATAATGATTTCAAAATCCTCATTCAATTGCCTTTCCAAAAAGATCCTTTCTGGTTGACGGGTAGCAATCCATTATGTCAAATTGCATGGACGCACATTTTTATTGTTGGCAATGTTAAGAAACCATATATATATATATATATATATATATATATATATATATATATATATATATATATATATATATATATATGCGAGACACTCCTCGGCAGATCTATTAATTGCTTGTGCAATTGGTTCAGTTCTCGACGGACTGCCTTCCTACAACAATCTTATACAGTATATTCTTTGGTTAAATGAAAATTTCGACTGACCGTCTTTCTTATATTTCACAAGTCGACTTTCTTTTCTCCTCTTTCATAATCTTTTTCAGACCATCTTTTCGGGCATTTCCCTACTCTGCGTCTTTCATCACCTCTCATCTCCATCCTTAATTCCATTTCTTTGTACGCATTTCTCGTTTAACGGCGGTGAGTGGGCGCAGTGGATAATTAAATCCTGATAGGATAAAGAAAAGCTGACTCTCCAGTTTATTTTCATCGAGTTTCGGGGCTCATAAAAACAAGAAACAGGAACCAAATCATAATACGGACAATGCAATACAAACAAACAAGCAAGCGAGACGCATAAATATATGAATACGACGGAGTCAACGGTTATCGCCGATAAGGAAAGATGGGGTTGAGAGGCAGAGATATGGGCACGAGGGCAATCAGTGCACTCGATAACAAGGATGCTGGGGCCAAAGAAAACAAAATAAATAAACATTAAAAACGCACCAAAAGAAACATAGACGCTTTATTGTATAAATTATGAAATAAACTCTTTTAGCTGAGATCTAAAGTAAGGCAAACGTTAAAGATCGCGACCTGAGCAGAATGCGATTAAATTTTTTTGCATGCATGCATTAAAAATAGTTTCATGATCTTTTTCCGTTTTTTATATTTTTTTTTTAATGAAGACATTTTGTTTTTATTTAAAATAAATTTAGAATTACGCATATAAACTGGAGAAAACAGATTAGAGATGTCTTAACATGATCTAAATGAAAGGAGTGAAAACAAGATGGCGAGCGAATTTGACCTCCTGCCGTTTGTTTGCGCTTATTAACAAAGTGTTTATAAGTTTTGAATCTATGCCTTAAAGTTTATTTATGTAACACTAAATGCATTTTAAATAGATATAGTACTCATACAGATTTTCTCTTGAATCTTAAACTAGTCGTAACCGTTTACGCTTGTCAAATGAGTTATGTGGTCTGACACTACAGCTTACATTATTTTATTAGTGGTAGGGCACCAGGTAGAGCGAGCAAGCCAATGCTACTAAAAGGTCACTTTTTGACATATATTTTCACTAGGCTGTCCTATCTGTATTCCCCGGTCATGTAACC
This sequence comes from Euprymna scolopes, assembly GCF_053919585.1. Taxonomy (NCBI): domain Eukaryota; kingdom Metazoa; phylum Mollusca; class Cephalopoda; order Sepiida; family Sepiolidae; genus Euprymna; species Euprymna scolopes. The sequence goes on along the minus strand of NC_136513.1, from coordinate 26,466,752 downwards.
TCAAACAGTAAGAAATAAACTAACTCATGAAAGGCCACGGAATCAAGTGGTTCACGACACAGAGTGACGATATGGGTACTCCAAGTTCAAATCCAGTCCGTTCCACATAAATCATTTTCACAGTTAGTAACTTTAGACTGATCCTACATGTAAGTATCCGATATTTTGACTAGAAAAATTTCGAGGAAATCACTGTGAACATAAGACTCTTTGGTTTAATATAATATCACTCCCCAAAGAGGTAAGGCAAGCTCTCGGACACTTGACATTCTTGGGCTACCCAGGACTAATCCAAGAGCCCGACAAATGAAATGCCAACGATGAGGTATCTGTAAGACAGATACTCAATAATAGGTTCATGACTGTTATATAACGGTCGGAAGATTTTAGTGCAACTTTGAGAGAAGACTTAGAGATTTTTTAAAAATTTTATACTAGTGGAGTGTGTCACTTTGATGGGAGATGACTATTCCCTGTAATATATGTCGGCTTTGTGTGTAATTCGGCCTCACAGAGAGTTAAGAAAATAGAGAATCAATTGATTCGAATATTTGTATATATATATATATATATATATATATATATATATATATATATATATATATATATATATATTACATGGAAATCACCACTTATCAAGACCCAGATGGCACTCGCGACTAAGGGTTATTGCGTGTAAAGTAATTAATTGGATAGTATGTTAGTAATCGTTAGCATTTGAGATTTGATAAAGTGTCTTACTTAAGGGGGCGGTTCGTCAGGATTTTTTTTTCTGTTGGACTTGAAGACATCCAAGTTGTAGCCAGGTGAGAAACAGGGGGACGGAAGAGAGTTGCACTGGCGTGCACTTCTAAGAAAGCAGTTTTGTTCAGGGAATCTACGTTTTGGTATTGGCACAGTTAAAGAGTGGGGACATTTTTGGACTGTGGTTTCAGCTAGACGGTTGTTTATCGCGAAAGATTGGCGAGGGGAGACCAGGGATTGGAGTTCAGACGAGTACTTGCCATAAAAGTAACGACAAAAAACAAAGACTGGCTCGCAACATCTCTTCCATGGGAGAGAGGTTGCAGGGAAGAGAAAAGGGCAACCCCCGCTAAGCCACGAAGTCTATTTTGTACTCTGTCAAAGCAGGATAGGCTGTTTTTAGCAGCTCCTGCCAAGATATGGCAACAGTACCTCATCGTTGGCCGTATATGGCTTTTATATAGGTAGAGAATTGCATTCTTGGACGTACCGGCTCTTAGATGAATACCAATATTTATTAGTGATAAATTACTAATCGGAATAGATAAATATAACGGTAGTTGTCGTATTGGTCGTCGTATTAGTATTAGATGTCAGATATATATTAACGCATAGCGTTTGTAAATATAATAAAAAATCATAGAAATGGACAAGACAAATACACGAAAGGAAGATAATAGAGCTTTATGAGTAAAACGGAATTAAAAATTATCTAACGTGTCGAATGTGTGCATCATTATCGACCAAAATACATCACGAAGAGAGAAATAAATTACAAAGATAATTATCATCACGCGGACAAAATGATAGTGAAAGTGAAAGTGAGAACGAAAACCAAAGTAGCAAATACAACCGAATGCAAAATGAATGGGCGAAAGAGTCGTTATGAAGGTATTAGTCCGTTTATGAGTGCTTATTAGCTAGTAGCGGATGAATAAATTCTACTTAACTGGGAGGATAAAAGCTTTCCGGCGCCCAAAGTCATACTTTCCGCCTATCCCATCCTCATCCACGCGCACGACCATCTCGTCTGAGGGTTTGACCACGTATCAGCATTAGTGGCGACAACGGTGGCCGTGGGGTCAGCGTTAGATGCGCGCCTCAGTTGATCTCATTTTAAAATCACTTTTACCAGTCGCATAACAATTTTCCTGACACTAGTGTCCAGCTGATCAAATTAATTCGTAATTGTTCGCCAATTGGTCAAAATACAATAAAGTAACAAAAAAGCATTGGTACTAAAAGAAACGGATCAATAAGAGACAGGAGTAGAAAGATGAAAAAGGGACAAAAATGCTATTAAATGGATTGCATTAGATGTTGAGTGTGATCCCTCTTTTTGCCTGGTGTTTTTGAGTGATTGATGTCAAAAATATATGCACGTCCGACGGACCCTTTCTCCGGCCATTTCCTCTTATCTGATGTGAACGATAAACCCTTCCACTATCGACCCCTAACCCCAACCGTCTCCTTTCATTATCGAGATTCTTATCTGTTAATCGTTCTTCACACATTTTTGTATGCGTCCACGTAACTTTTTTGATCGGCATTGTCCGTCTGTCGGGAGTTTGACCCGTTCGATTCAGGTTCGATATTTCGTGTAAATTCGTATATCTGTTGATAATAGGAAGCTATATTGTAAATCGAGTAGACACATAAAGATCGAGTAGGCACATAAAAATAATAAATTCATAGAAATCCCGTCAAATATGTAATACCATTATGTAAAATGTAAACGGTTTAATTTTATGCATACAAAGAAAACTGCTTGCTTTCAACAATTATAAGAAACACTTCAAGCACACCGACTATCATTTGTTATAATATTTTTTTCCGAAAGTCTAACTTTCGGAATGGAAGTAAGGATTTGAATAAATTCACAGAAACATTGCCAATATGTGCGCTCCATTGATTGGGAAAGGTCATTTCTTACACTTGGTAATGTCGTATCTCTATAATTATATAGTTATAAGAATGACACTTTTTCTCTGTGTTTAAATACGTTCCCTATAGACTCCGAAACGGATGAACACATTTTATTTTAAAGTTATCGAACCTTAGTGTATAAGTCTGGGAGTTATCGTAGTTTCGTTGTCTCATAATAACTCTAATGATTACCGATAATCGATAATCGAAACCGTTATTTTAATTTATCTATCATCGGTAAAGCCATTTTTTCTATGTAATCGCAACAGGGAGAGAACAAATGTCCGTGAAAATTCTACGCTAAGTTAACGTTGTTTTTATTTTATTTGTTTTATTTATTTATTTATTTTGCATGGCGTGGGCTGTAGATCAAACTTCGGGCGTAAATTTCTTTCTTTTTCTTTTTCATTAACTGTAAGGAATTAAAGAAAATTTGAAAATTTACGTGTTTTATTTAATTTTTTTTTTCTGTAGGTTCAAACATCGCACTTAAATTTCTTAATGTTTTTTTTTTGTCGTTAACTGGAAAGATTATATGAAATAATTTTATAAAAGAAACATTAGGTTCTCTTGAGTGCAATGTAGAATAATATATATCTTGTAGTAAGGTACTGCACGGAGGCGTGTGGATCTTCCTCCCAAGGTATTTCACGGATTTCTATGACAATAAAAATATAGGAGTGTGAAATATTCGTTAATCATAATTCAATCGCGGGCAGCGTTGTGTATCCCTGTTAGTATCTCTATAAAAGTAGAATTAGTTAATGCATCAAATCATATTGTCACACATGGGCTTACGCACTTACAGCTAGGAGTTGGCAGTTGCTTAGTACTTAATGACACTGAATGGTAATGCAGTTGTTCAATGTTCGAATCCATTTCGTTCCAAAGAAACCCTTTGACTTATGTACCTTAGTAACATTTACGTGGTTCACAGTGAAATTACTTGTTGTCTTTCAAGAAAGAATGGTTGCTAGTAAAATATTAATATGAAAAACAAATGAATGCTGCCAAACCATAATAGCAAGAACAATGCTAATTACATTAAATAATTTTTTTGAGGGAATATCACTTAAGACGCGCATATATATACCTCACAGGCGACAGTGCATACAACGTTATGTTTAAAGTTTATTTATATATATATGTTTCATTTGGAATGGGTGTGAACGTCAACTCATATACATAAGCTTGTATTCAAATATGAATATGCTTTTTCAAACTAGACTCAGAATTTCTATATGGCCGAAGCAACTAGAGCATTTAGTTTTTCTTCGTCTACCTTTTCTCCCAGCGTTACCAGTTTGAGACTGAGTACTGTCGGGGGGTATCTTTTTATTGAAAAACACTTAATAGAGAACTCTATGCAATTTTCATTTTTGTAGGGGGTTGCTTATTTTTTTTTACATTTCTTCTTCTGTGTATGGGGGGGCATAGTGTTAAGTTTTTCTTTTCCTCCTAGCATTATGAGTTGGAGACTGAGTACTGCAGATAATAATTATTTTTTTTTAAACTCTCAATAGTGAAGTCTATGTTATTGTAATTTTTTGTAGTGGGTTACTTTGGTGTTTTTTTTTTTTTACATTTCTTCTGCAGGCAATCTTTTATACGGCGGTTGGGGGTGCATGCTAGCACTTAGCATTTAGGTAAAAATGTGCTTTCACATAAATAATTGAATTTGTTTGAATAAAATGTATATACACAGAAAACTACGCTGTCAGTTTTCACTTTACAAACTCGAGATTTGACATAAAGGGTATTGAGATTTGGGAAACTCTTTTTAATCACTTTTGGGCCAGATAGTTAGCTGTCAAGAGATCAAAGTTCTATGATTTAACCCTTGAAAACTTTACCCAACTCCTCCACTAATTTTAGGTCTAAACACTTGAAATTTTAGATGTAGGTTACCTGAACATGATTCAGACTTTTTAATACACACACACACACACACACACACACACATATATATATATATATATATATATATATGCACATAAAATTATAAACAGTATATAGCGCCTGAGCAAAGCTGGGCTGATCTCCTTATATTATATATCATTCAAGCACTACCATGTTTGAATATATGGTTAAATAGCAGTTTTAGTCGTTTGGAACTGCTTTAAAACCTCAATGCTCACTCATTTATTGACCAAATTTAAAAAAATTATACAGTTTATAGATAATCTTCTAACATCTATTGTGAAAAAAAAAAATTAAATTTTTGTCCAGTAAACAGAAGTTATGATGAATTTTCTGGTGTTCAAAATCGTAAGAAAATATAAGGAGGTGAGCAACGTTTTTTTATGGCTGGGTTATATAGAAACCACGTTGCTTCAGTGAATATTGTTGCTACGAATTCACTAATGAAACATGAAAGGGAGATAATTGGGGTGATTTTATTAAAATCAGACGAGTGCTGTACATTGTTATTACATATGTGGGGCAAAAAATAAAATGGAAATTAAACAAAGAACAATTGAATTTATCGGAATCCCTGAAAAATCATGGATTACAAAAGAAAAATACGACCATGAATAGTAATATGGTTAAGTTTAAACATTGAAAAATAAAAGACTAGGTGTCTAAAGTGGAAAATAAAATAAACGTGAATGTGGTCCTATGTTTGCTGAATGAATCGTGACTATACAAGAAACGCTATTTCTCTCTCATCAAGGAGTGCAGAATTTTCTCTGCAATAGAATACTGATTGATGTGTCACGTTGATTTTGAAAAATACTTTTTATGTCAGTTTTATATAGTTTACTTTCTTCTACCACTTGGCGGTAAGGATTTTAGTTTCGTTCGTTCATAAATTTTATGTTTCAAATTTTCGGTTTACACGTCACCCAACAATAGGTTCGTCTGTTTGCTCTTTTCTCAATAACTACACTTGATTTTTTTTTTAAATCTAAACAAACATTAAACATGATATATAAGTAAAAACATATAGAACAGATTTTCCGGGAAAACTCCGCTTGCCTTTCGGGTTAAAATTGCTAAAATCGACAATTTTATGCTTATTAAAAAAAAGGGGTGCCTTGAATTTTTATCAAACTTTCTGAAAAACTGTAACTAACTGATTTTTTTGTTTGTCTATACTTCGCGATAACTCCTAGGTTCTTTAAGGGCGAATGAAAACACTCCATTATAGGACTATTTTACCATATTTGTCCAGAATTTTTTGTGTATGTCTACTTAGCAATTTTTTATGGTACTGAAATAAGATTTTAATTTGTTAAGACCTTGGTGGCTAAATTGGAGTAAGGGGTAAATGATGGACTTAGTCATTTCTTTTGTTTCTTTTTTCTTTTCTTTTTTTCATGGTTCAGACCAAGGTCTAAATCAGCACCATTTGTTCATTTTCACAAGTGTGTGTTTTTTTTTTGGTTTTTTACACAGGCATTACCACATTATCAAGGCCAAGAGGCGTTTGACGTCCCTTGGAAAATTTGGGGCTAACTGGAGGGGGAGCAACTGCTGAGCTTAGTTATTTTTATGCATCGTTCACTGTGCACTCACGGAGGGGCATGCATATTTTACTTGTATATTTTTAAACTAAGAGTGTAATAACGTTTCCTTTCATTTGCCATGCTTTTGTTTAAAATAGCTTTGTATGGAAAGAAATATTTGTACACTTTTCATGCTTAAGTTTAGCAATGTATCTCACTTGTTTTGCCATAGTTATATTAGAAATTCGAAAGAATATATATATATATATATACATATATATATATATATATATATATATATATATATTACAAAGACCTGGAAGCTACTCGATCCTAAGGGTTAATGAGTGCAAAATACTCAATAGGATAATATCGTAGTAGTGGACATTTAGAAAATTGCATTACTTAAGCGGACGGTACATACAAAAATTGTTTACGTTGGACTTGAAGACCACCGATTGTTGTAAGCTATAAAGCAGGCAAATGAAAGAGGTCAGTTCTACGAAAGAAGCTTCTTCTTGGAATCTACATTTAGGCCTAGGCGCAGATAAACAGCGGGGGGAATTACTGGCAGTGGTTTCAGATAGACGAGTGTTTTCGTGAAAGTTTGGCGAGAGAGACCATAGCTTGGATATCAGAGAGGCTTTTGCCATGAGAATAACGATAGTACAAAGACAGGCTCGCATTTTCTCTTCTGTGGGAAAGAGGTTGCAAAGAAGAGAAAAGAGCATCCTCCTCCAGGTTTCCAAGTCTATTTTGAACTCTTTTTGTTACGTTTCTAAATCGTTAAGATGATGATGACACTTCAGATGAGAACAGTAATCCGAATAACCCAAATAATGCGAGTAGTTTTTTTTTCTTTTACTGTTAAGATAAACTTAAAAAGAAATATTGTATGTCACGCTTAAGTTGAAATAGCATACATCTATTTCTGCCAAGTTTACTTTAAAATATCTGTTCAGTTGTTCCGTCATTCTTAATTATGAAATATACCTGTTTTGCGATCTGCAACGTTTATGTTAGAAATTCATCATTCGTGGTCTGTCACACTTAAGTTCAAAACAGGGTGTATGCTGATCTGTAGATGTTTATGCTTAACATAGTATACTATTTTTTAAACTTGTGTGTTAATAGGTCTGTTAAAAAGAAAACAAAATATTAGTTTGTATTTGCCGGGTAAATTTGCATGGAGCATTTGATAAGGTTCCTTAATCGACACTGAAAGGTTATCATGGGTGACGTAGGTATTACGTAGGTATGACGTATGTATAACGTAAGTATGATGTAGGCATTCACGACTACGAACAGAGAAAACCGAATGAAATACATGTATAAAATCTTGCCTGACAGTTAAGAAAACGGTCCCTTTCCCAACTATGAGTAGAACGCTTTTATGAAGCCTTTTTTTTTACAAAGGGTTTCTAAAAACGTTCCTCTCATCACGTTAAGAACGGCGTTCTACCAAATTTTCCCCTTCACAATGTTAGGAATGACTATATGACAAAGTTATATCCTCACATTAATCATATCTTTCTAAATAATAACATTATTCATTCAGCATAGTCAGTAAACTGCACAAGTATTAAAAAGATAATCGTTCGACAAAATTCGTGATTGATCGCATGTTTCGTAAGTATTAGTTAGAATTCTGCAGTTGATGACGTAAAGTAATGAAGCATATATATATATATATATATATATATATATATATATATATATATATATATATATACCGTTCTGTTCTGTTAAATACTCTTGAATATAAAAAAAAAATATTTTGTGTTCCTATAAAAAAAAAAAGCTGATAAAACCTTCGGAATATGCCAGGTACTACTGAGAAGAAAAGAATCGGAAACGATGCAAAGCAATCTGAAACGATTAATTAAGAGTTGTGAGATTCAGGCTTAATGAAAATCGTATTCAAAACTTCTCTTCTCAATTAAATAAATTATACTTAATTGAAAGTTTTTCATCAGAATTAATTAATGTTCATTTAATTTCGTAATAGTAAGATCGTTCAGTTAGAAACATTGAAATGAGTTTATATAGGTTGACGGACGATAATATAAGGATGAGTTTTGTGTGTCTGTGTGTTCGTTATGTTTATGTGGGTGAGTGGATAGATGTTGTAGAGGGTACAGCCTAAAGCTTGGTACCCAGCGACACTGATCCGTCAACTTAACTCAACTGGGTTCGGCTGGTTGATTGACGGAAAATCTGTTATTTTATAGGATTTAGGTTGCTCCAGAAAAACCATTCCAAATAGATTAAAAAACATTTTCTGATTGATCCAACATATAATTATTATTTATTTATTTTTCATTAAGAATAGTGCATTCGCTGATGAAGTGCGCCAAACATGTTCACGTTTTTCGATTTTGGACGTTTATATCTAAACATTGCCCGACATAAATTATTTGACACTATTTCGAGAGACGAGTTAAATCCCCTCTCTAAAAAAAGATATTTTTCTATTTACATGCAATATATAAAATATTTCCAAGGATTTTCAAAGTAATATTCAAACATTATTTAAATATATCTGTGAAACATCTCGTTTGGTCAGTCAGTTTTTATTTGTTTGCTAGCTTTATGTCCGGCCTTGCCATGCTGAAACATATTGCCGGGTCGAGGTTTCAGTCACCTACATTAAGTACACACAGAATATATTAAATTCTTGTAAGTGGACTGCATATTAGATTATGGAAGCATAAAACACATACATTTTCGTCTACAAAAATGGAACGCGAAGTCAACATCATAGATTAATGGGGAAATTATTCTTACAATAATAGATAAAGTTACTTCAGCTTTAAAACGCAACTGATGGAGTTTAATAATAAGTGAAAATAGATTAAATATAAATTAGTAATCAACTTTATTTGATAGTTCTACATAGAAAAAAATAAAAAAAATCTATTCCAACAAACAATTAATAATATGGAGCTAATTATTAAAATATATTTCCTGAAAAGTTAATATGCATATCTTGAATGGAGATTTAATTTGACTAAATAGTAATCATGTGGGAATGAAACTGTGGAAACGTCCGTTTTCGGTATAAAAGAATGAGGTAACGGCAAATATGAAACCTTGTCACCTAAATGAAATAAATTAATATACGGCATTATAATTAAGAATATCATGATGTCGTCTACTTTAAGGTAACAAATGAGAAAATTAACAGAAGACCCCAGGAACACGATAAATATTACATCCCGGGCAACGTCGGATATGAATAGTAAGTTTGTAGCACATGACAGCTAGTCACTTGATATTGAATCATGGATATGGGTGAGACGGACGGACATTAGCACAAACAATATCGCTTTACATGAAAACAGGATAGTCAAGGACATTTTCTTATTTGACCCAACATATGTACAGCAGAAATGGAAACACACACACATTCATCAATGTGAACAAATATATTCTGAGTTAATATATGAGTAGATATTTTTTAAACTATTTTATTTAATCAATACATGCTATTTTATTCCTAGTTTTATTTGTAAGAAAGGAATCCCCAATTATAAAAGTTCGAAGACCACACGAGGATACAATATAATGAATGTAAATTGGTCATGTAGTAATCAATACTGGTATAGATTGAGTAGAATTTGATTATTAAAAGGGACGGGTTGTCAAGAATTTGTTTATATTGGACTTGATATCATACTGTAACCGACGAGGAAGGAGGCCAGTAAAACGGTGTTCCACAAGTGGCTAGTCTTAGGAAAGAGGCTTTTCACATGCGATTTATGCATAGATTTAGGCACAGATTGAGAATAAAGGAAATTGTAGATAGTGGTTGAAGCTAGACGATGGCTTTTTTTTTGGTGAAAGTTTGACTAGTGACGATCATAGATCGGGATTTAGACTAGCACTTGAAATGTAAATAAAGATAGAGCGGAGACGAGCTTGCATAATCTCGTCTTCTGACAGAAGTTGCAGGGAAGAATAAAGGGCAGCGCCTACTAGGTTTTGAAGCTGGTTTTAAACTTCATCACGCTAGGATACGCGGGTCAGAACTGCTCCTCCCTAGATATGGCAACAGTACTCCATTTCACGACATACGTAATTACTTACTTGTACATGTAGCCAGCATTATCTTGAGCACTTACTGTATCTGGAAACATTGTGATCCAGTTTCGATGATCCTGTGCCAGATTGGAGGAACTGGCTAATCCTTGGCACATTATAACTTTGATGTGGGTAGATATTATTTGGGACATAATTTGCTGTGCTTATATATAGAGTCTATAACAGCAAGTTGTCTGTTTATATTATACGTGTAATTATGTATGTCAGTGCAGTCAGGGAAGCAGGAACCCGGTAGGGACTTCCAAAGTCTAGCAGTCCTAGGAGAGAAACGATTAGAGTAGAAGGGTTTCTTTCATCTCAGAATCTCTGTGTAAGAGCGATATTTTGGTGCTTGTCAAGTTTGTCGGGTGTATTTACGCCTAGGGTGTACAAGCGATTTTAGTCCGTCGGAGCACCTCCGATTGAAATACTTGTAACACAGGCAGAGAAATACATTGGGTCGATTGGACAGCGGTTGAAGCCTAGTTGATAAATCGTTAGGTTGGCGATAGTCTTTTGAACCCTATCTAAGAGGGAGAGACTAGTAGTAGACGAGCCAGCCCAAATGTAACAACAATACTGCATACATGGCGAATGGTAGCCTTGTAGATGGACAGGATACTTTCAGGCGTAAGTAATTTTCTAGCACGGCAGATAGAGTCCCCCTTCTTTGCAGCAGCTTCGGCAATGCTCTTAATGTTTCTGATCCAGCTCATGCCCGATGTGGACGTTTAGACGAGGCGTTTGAATGAAGTACTTTCGGGGGATATATCATTAGCCATGGCTATTAGTCGTTGAGCAGTTGTTATAGTTATTAAAACAATGAAATTCTAGCGTCGCAGACCACTACTTCTGATCTTATTGAATCGGCTTAATTAGTGTTGATCTCCTCTTCAGCTGCCTACCAATATTTTTGTGCCAGCTACGCAGAGAGCAAAGAGAAAAGACCTTGCGAACGATGTCGACGAGCTGCATGTCCATAAAGCATATTTGTTTCTAGAAGCGTTTGTGCTAATTCATCTAGCTGAAGTGTTTTCAGACAGAAACTAGCACTCTTAAAATGTTGTCCAACCTCATAACCGTCTTTTGTTTACGACCTTCACAAGTAAACAAATGTGACGTCACACCACTAGATGTAACGAAACACCAGTAAAATATAAACGGATGTACACGAGAAAAAAAGTATAGTTTAAAAAAATATTCTGACTTGACCTAAAAATTCGAAAAAATAAATAGAAATATAAAACGCATTTACCGATGTGTCCATACATGTTCTGAGTCAACCACTCATGAGATGGTTTTATTTCTCATTAAATGTTTGAATCGATGAGACCAACATACTTTTCTCCATGTGATGTCGATGTTTACTTAAAATTATTCTGTTAGTACTAGCAGGACCGTAAAAATAAGAAAAATATTAAATCAACAAATATATAACTCTGATATTTTCCTGGATAGCGTAAATCTTATTGTTTGTGGTTGTTTTTGTTTTTTACAGAAAATGCAATAACACACAGGAAATATAAGTTTATCAATATTTCCATGAAAAATTAAAATAATGCCCGTTTTCTTAATTTTATTTATTTATCTTCAGACATTTCTCACCTGGAAGATAGTGGTATCTATCCTACTCGGCCAAAACGTGGTAAGACGACAACAATTACGGAGCCAGTAATTGTAGGAGATGCAGTAAGGAGATTCGGAGTTCCTACCACCTGATGACGCCTAGAGGAATAGTTGGCCGAAACGTCGTTAAACAACATAGAAAAATGAAATTAATAAATAATACGCATCTCAATAATGAATTCATATTGAATAATATAGATGCCTGTTTTATTTTAAATACAGAATTGATCCAAATTAGATAAATCTAGATTAATAAATACTCAGAAAGTATTATTCCGCTACACAATTTGAATCAAATAATGAAATCGCTTCGTAAAGGACAAACGCCAATTTATTTTCTCAGTTCAGCATCACTTGCAATCAATATTTTCTTTCTTTTCGTGTTTCGTTCGAATGGTCTCCTTTACACAGAACGTTTTGCTGGCTTTATTCTTACAGTAAACAAGCACTGCACGTGGGAATTATTAGGAGTTCCTTTCTCACAAACTTACAACAATGACCATATATACTTATTCTTATAAATATATTTGAAAACGAGACTATATCAGAGGGAGGTAATTTTGATATTTTTTTTTCTCCGGAGTTGTAGGTTTGGATTTTTTAAAAGACAAATTTGGTGGCTTTAACGTTTTGAGAAACGGTTTCGCCTTCAAAAATTGTATTTGACCATTTCCAAAGCGAATCGTACAAACTAAATATGAAAACAAAAGCAAGTAGAATATTTTATAGATTATAACTTTCGAAATTTTAAAAAAAAATACTCACCAGTCGAGTATTCAATAATAGTTCAATCGGGTTAAGCAGAATAACCAACGTTGAACATCTCTTATATTATAAGCAATAAGGTGTTATTTTATTCATTAGGTTAAACGTTTTTTTACAGCAGCTACAATTATTAACATTAATAATTTTATGTAAACGTCATAATCAAAACACCGGCAGAATATAAACGGATGTTGTCTAAATTTAATTCCGTTTATTAATTTTTGAGATGAGGATTAGTAATGCCTAATATTTTGATCATATGAATTTTATCAAGTACTTTACCCATTATGCTACAGGCCCTTCCACTATGACCGTGTGCGTAGTGGATAAAATATTTTTAATATTCTTGAAGGTTACTCTCTTCGAGATATTGACGTTTCACTCCTCAATGCAGGTGATATTAAAATACAATTGCTAATTACCGAAGACATTTAACCAGTTATGTTATACATTTAACCAGATTTGGGCATATATAAAGCATAAACTGTTGACATAACTTTAAATCTACCAATTAATGAATCGCATTTTCCACATTAAATAAATAAAAAAAAGGTTGCTATGCAGGGGAAAAAACGACAACCGAAACAAAAACAATATAAGTTTTCTTAGGCATCCCTGTCATATCAAAGCACCATGTTAACCGTAATGTTGTTGCAACATGATTCACACGGTTCTTTGCCCAACCCCCACAGCGCAGCGGTCAAAATGCATGCGTGAATGCATGCTTTGTGGCGAGGGGTGTGATTATCGAATCTCAGCCGACGGGATCGCAGGCCATGCGTAAGATCTCCTGCTTACCTCGTCTAAATTACCTCTTTCACCTTTCCTCTATAGTTACATGGACATATGATTACCAACTCCTGTAACAGACATCAGCCCCAGCCGGCATCCTATTCCCCAGCTCCACATTGTCCCTAATTCTCACGCTCATTATTGCTCACTGTCCACCACACCCCAATATTGTTTCTTTCTGTGTCTTTCTTTGTGTTCTTTATCCACCATCTAGAATTCATTCAATGGGTTTTGCTTAACCATTTCTATGGGGTGAGCAACCCACATCTTCGTTAGAAGATGACATCGACTATGTGGGTGTGTTCGTCTGTGTGTGTGCGTGTGTGTGTGTGTGAGTGTGTGTGTGTGTGTGTGTGTGTGTGTGGACGCTGAGCTGTGGCAAAGGGAACAATATTATAAAGACGAATAGTCCTACAAATAAAGGTTTAATCTATGACCTGTCTATTTAAATCTATTATTGGCAACGGGTATAACAAAGACACCTTTAACAAAGAAAGCAAACGTACGTATCAGGAATAAAACAACAAATGTTTCAAGCAAATAGAAATGCATTAATTTTAATTCTATTTTTTTTAATATATGCAATTCTGAACAGGCGAGATTGTCCGTTTTTCTATATATACTAGTTGCTACACTACCTGGATAAACATCAATTCATATCTATAATTAGCTATTTATAGCTAGTCCGAAGTAAAACATATTTTAAATCTGGTGTAAAAATAAAATATCCTAAACAGTATTTTCATAAGAAAGTAAGTAACTACAACAAATATATTGTATTAATTTGTAAAACAATTTCGTAATTAGCAATTAACTTAAAACGAATGACAGTTACGTTTAATATTTACACTATTTTCCAGATTAAAAAAAAAAGAAAATAGGCCAATAAGCCTCCTGTGAGTCATGAGTAAGTTGCTGGAATATGTGTTAAATACAGAAGTAATCAACCATCTCAACAAAAAAAACCCTTCTTAGTGACACTCAATACGGTTTCCGTTCTGCTAGATCTACAGCAGATGTGCTTACAGTTATATCTCATAGGATTAGCAAATCTCTCGACGGAGGCAACCTTTCTAGGGCAATTGCTCTTGACATATCTAAGCCCTTTGATAGGGTATGGCATAAGGTTTACTTCATAAGATCTGTAGCTATGGTATAGCTGGAAAAGTCTTCTCAATTATTAAATCATTTCTTTCTGATAGGTTCATAAGAGTAGTAGTCGATGGGCAAAAATCAGAAGCTCACAGTATTAATGCCGGTGTCCCTCAGGGGTCCATCCTGGGCCCAACTCTTTTCCTGATCTACATTAATGATCTTCCAAATCACATCCTTAGCTCATTTGTAGACATTTATGCTGACGACACTACCATTTATGGTAGCATATCTAAGACAGTAAACGACCAAGTTCTCTCCAATTCTCTCTCCTCTGATCTTGAGCCCGTAGTACAATGGGGTAAGGAGTGGCTGGTCACTTTTAATGCATCTAAAACCAAACTTCTCTCTTTACATCATCAACATTCTGATCCCATCTGGCATCAATTGAAATGAATGGCTCTCGTCTTCAGGAGGCCTCAAGTTTTGACAAGCTTCTGGGCTTGACCATTACTCCTGATCTTAAATGGAACACGTACATCAAATCTGTTGCCAAGGCCGCTGGAAAAATGATGGAATCTTTCTATCGATCCGGTAGATATCTCACTGCTGATGCAATTCTCTATCTATATAAGAGCCAGGTACGTCCAGGGATGGAATACTGTTGCCACATCTGGGCAGGAGCTCCTAGAATGTACTTGCCCTGCCTTGATAGAGTTCAAAATAGACTTCGTAGCCTCGTAGAAGATGTCCTTTTCTCTTCCTTGTAACCTCTATCTCACAGAAGAGATGTTGCGAGTTTGTCTCTGATGTATCGTTATTTTCATGGAAAGTGTTCGACTGAGCTTCAATCTATGGTCCCCCCTCGCCAAACTTTCACAAGAAACACTTGTCTAGCTGTAAACGCTATCAATGATTCTCCTCACTCTTTATCTGTGCCTTAACCTAAACGTAGATTCCATGAACAAAGCTTCTTTCTTAGAACTGCACGCCTGTGGAATTGTCTTCCGTTTTCCTGCTTTCCGGCTGACTACAATATGGTTGTCTTCAAGTCTAACGTAAATAAGTTCTTGATGAGCCGTTCCATATAAGTTATCAAATTTACCAAATTTTCATTACTAATGATTACTATATTGTCTAATTTCTACTGTATACTCTGTACCCCTTATCCTTGAGTGGCCTCTTGGCCTTGATAATTTGGTGACGCCTATGTAAAAAAAATATATATACATCAAATTTCTTTTAAAATCCTCTTTTTATCTCTTTCTCTCTTCGACTTTATATATTTCCTCTCTATATCTGTCCATTCCCTTCTGATTCCTTGACACCTGTTTCTCTTTATCAGTGTATCTTTCCTCATTCCCAACTATCTATCACTACACTTCTTAATTTCTATATACGCTACAAAAGTATTGCAAATCTCAAGATAAAATCTGCCATTTTAAACTAAAGATGTCACAGAAAAAAAAAAAAAAAATTGCCCGACATATTTCTGTCCCGATTTTTTTTATTGACGTTCTTCAAAAAAATAAATATTACGAAGGGATACTCGTGTTCTATCAGTGCAGGTTAGCACAGACTAACAGACAACTTTGCTTAATATAATATACCAAACAGCATCACCTTATTGAAAAAAAAGCAAAATAAAACCCAAATAATGTGAATTGTGCTATATTCTTATTTATATTAATCTAGATGATATACCTGCCGTTGCCCGTTATTAAAGGTAACGTCCAATTCCTTTAAAACATGATATAAAATATCGAACGAAACTGACACATGAGCATGCGAGTATTTTTTGTTTGTTTTCTAAGCTGTTCACGTCTTGTAGGCAAAAAAAACTACTCAATCTTAAATCGAAACCAAAACCTAAAAGCAGAGAGTTAAGTACGATGAAAATTAGTCCGACCGAACTCGATCGTCAAACCGGGTTTTCAAAAGTTCTTATTCTGAACATAATCTAAACGATTAGCGCATGCGCAGTCGTGAAGCAATTAGCAAACAGAAAAAAAAATCTGAAGGCCTCCACGTACCAATATTTCAATTTTTACCCTTAGAAACAAGTTTTATTCCTCAGATTAAGACGGATTAAAAAGATTTTCACATGAGTGAATATTCTATATGAAAAATTTCAAATTTGTAGACTACATATCCGTTGGGAATATAGGTTGAGATCTGCCATTACACAGACACACGTTCTCACTTTTATAGATATATGGATTATAATTCAATGCGAATCAGGATTTTAAAAAACCTCAAGTAACAACTATATTTTCTTTAATTGCAGATTTAGAAACTATCGGTTATTTGGGGTTAAGTTAGAGAATAGTTCTGTTAAAGTTTTCCATGTATACGTCTTCGATAAGTGTCGGTGATCAAAAATCGAAAAAAAACTCAAAAATCGTTTACCGACAAATATGATGAAAGAAGGAACAAGCGATTTGGGCTGAGTTAACGCCTTATACAGCCTAACATCACGTGTGCTTTTTACAAGTTTTATTACTGCACAAACAGAAAGACGCGGCATATAAAATTAACAGTGGGTTATTAGCTATGAAAGGGGTGCGTTCGAAATGAACGTTTCTGCTTAGAATAAAATTGAAGAAGAATATTTACCTTTTGAAATTTAAACTTAAATTCAAGTCATTTTATATATATATATATATATATATATATATATATATATATATATATATATATATATATATATATATATATATACTAGCTGATGTACACGTCGTTGACTGGGTTCAAAAACAGCCTACAGAAAATGGACTGTGATTGATGAAAGTATGATAGGTTATGAAAAGGAGGGGGTTGTAAAGAGATAGGTTTTTATCCTCAAAAATTTTACCCTAAGCAAACTATGATGAAAGTAAAGATAAATTTCGCGAAAATATTATTTTTTTATATCAACTTTGTTTCCATTCGTAGTCAATGGTACCAACAAAAGGATGTTTCCTTACAAAGAGAAAATGTTATATATATATATATATATATATATATATATATATATATATATGTATATATATATATATATATTTATATATATATATATATATATATATATATATATATATATATATACAATATAAATATACAAGAAATAAATGTTACCATAGTCAATAAAAGTTAGTTTTAGGGTAGAAAAGTTCATTGGCTTGTATTTTTAAGTTGTTTGTAAATTTTGTTTTTTTAATTCACGAACCGGTTTTAACAAAAATCAAAATAGCAGCGATTTAAAATGGAGACCCCCGTTTTCAATTTGAAGGAGGGCCACCTGAGCATTCTGTGTTAACAAATTAAAGAGGTCCGTCAACGTAAGGGTTTTACGTTATTTAGTGCTTGGGGAAAATTTGAGTATAAGAAGTGTAGTTTATATAAAAATTCATTTAAGCCAGTATCGCCTCAAGTTTCGTTTTAATTTCGGTTCAACGAAATTATTTATAGTAAAGATCATTAAAAACTATTTCAAAACAAAAAAAGAACATGAACTGAACTTTTATTGACTATGGTAACATTTATTTCTTGCATATTTATTTTTTCGGGAACTCGTTTGTTGGCTTTTCCTGCTAAACACTCTTACTAAATAATATCCACAAAATATCGAAAAACACAGAAAGAAAATCAGTTTTGAAAAATAATCAAACTTTACTTAATTTAGTAAAATAATCCGAAACAGCAAAATAGGATATTAAAAAAGTACACACGTAATTTAGTTTTTTAAAGCAAAGAATCGATACAAATATGAATGAGAAGAAAATGGCGCTCTTTTCAAGCAGAAGAGCTTCGTTTCAGTTTTACAGTATTGAACGGTGTAGCATTGCTCCGCCGGATTTAGGGTAGTTCTATTGTTATGGGAAGAACATGCAGAACGGGTTGTAATCAACTGAATTCCTTCTAGTACACTAGCAAAAAAGCTTAAACAAATATATTAATAAAAATAAAAAAGGTTAGGTAAATGTTTTTAAAATGGAACGTAATCACGTGATCAGGATGTTTTCCTTCTTTTGACACGATAACAAGTAACGTTCTTATGTTTTATTAGTTATCAATTTATCTATTTTCGAATTAGTGTCACGTGTAAGTGGATAAGGAAAAAACAGAGTTATGCAAATTTTGTGTTGAGAATTGTCTAAAGTTTGGACTTTTTGGGGGCTTTCACTTTAATGAGAACGTGAATTTATGAGGTGAATATATTCGACACAATATGATTCATCTCAAAAAATAAATAAAAGCTAACGTGAATTAAAATAAAAGTTAAGGTGTTATTGTGGACCCTCGCCCCTTTTTTAAAGAAAAAACTAGTTAAAATTCGTGACATATTTCCATTCGATGGAAGTCAGGCGCGAACGAACACCCAAAGATTATTTTATACCATATTTCTTCAAACTGAAACATAATAATCAAAATATACTTACGCAAATAGATATGAAAAGTCTTTGTTAAAGTCTGGGCAATATTTTCATGGAGTACAGGCGCGAACGCAAACCCCAGATTTTTATTATACCCTCCCTATTTAAGTTGAAAAATATTTATCAAAGTATTCTTATGTGCATCTATATCAAAGAGCCTTGTAAAGGTTTTTTTTAAAATTTTTTTTTCCATATTTTGAGGCCAGGCACGAACGCAAACCCCACAATTTTAAGGAACCCCGTTCTGCCAGATACAAACATACCCATTCCTGATCCTATATCCACATTCTATCATTATAGATAATCAGTTTTTTTTTAAATAGGCAACCATATAGGAGCCTATTCGTGACAAGACACACACACAGACACGACACACACACAGACACACACACATACACACACATCCGTTTAGTTTTATATATATATATATATATATATATATATATATATATATATATATATATATATATATATATATATATATAATATGGGTTAAGAAATTCCAACGAAAGAAAGATGTATATTTTAATAAGGGAGTAGTCACCAACAATGTGTATTTTTTTAACATTATTTTATTATTCCGTGTCTTGGTTTTTCATTGAGAATTATGTTTGGATCATTGTAATAATGTTTTTCAGTCATTGAAATCGTCTTTACGCGCGTTTCAGACGTTCTGTGATGCGTCCTCGTCAGAAATTATTTTCAAATGTGGTGGAGATGTAAAAATTACAATGATCCAACCATAATTCCCAATGAAAAACCAAGACACGGAATAACAAAATAATGTTAAAAAATACACATTGTTGGTGACTACTCCCTTATATATATATATATATATATATATATATATATATATATATATATATATATATATATATATATATATATATATATAATTTAAAAATACTAGATTATCTACAGTGCAATATAAACTAGAATATGTTGTGGACTAAGTCACTTTGAAGATGCATGTGAAGATTCCTCTATGTGAGTTTCTTGACTAAGACAGTTAATCACTCGATTTGATTATAAATGGCCAATTTGTCCGAGTTTTATGACAACAAAATATGAAAGTGTGAAACATTTTTTCTCATCATTCAATCCAAGGTTACGCCGACTTTCTCTGCTAGTCTACCTCTTTTTGTGTGCCTTCATTTTAACCCTTGCTATGTTTAAACCATAAAATCCTGTACGCTTTTAGAAAAAAAAGAGAAAAGTTCATCTACAAAATCCAAACAAAGAAAACGTGCTGACATTGAGGTATTAGTTGATGAGGGCGCATTTCCTAGGTTCTTCTGATTATACCTTCTGTCTGCTGTAGATCAGGTTTCAGTAAACTCCAAGGTTTTATCGGCTTACAGATGTGCTTGCTCTATTATCGATCGACCGCAATTGACGATACATTTTGGACTATCGCTCGTGTTACAGCAATATTGCAGTTCCCCCGTCAGTTATTCGCTATTTTTGGCACCCCTTGATCAGATCCGCCAACGCATGACCCATTCTTACATAAGATTTTTTTCCAACCATCTATTTTTGTTGTGGTCGAAACATCTGAACTGGTTCCTTCCTTAGGATGATATATCCCTTTTATCAAATTTTATCTAAAAAAAATTAAATAAATAATGGCCGTTTCTTATTTTTACCTCGTTTTACTTGCTCTCGTTTTTGTTTTCATTCATTTTCTTTTTCTTTTTATTATTCTTATACTTCCCTTTTTTACGACTATGTTGTAGGCATTCCCTTTTTTCAATCATATTCAACCTCTTTCTATATTTTTTCAGTTACTTCTCCTTAATGATCTTCTTTTATTATCTCTTCTATTTCTTCATCCTTTATTTTCAACTTTCTTTTTTAATGTTTTTGTCCTTCTTGAGTTCTTTTCTTTGCTCTATTGTTTTTATGTTGTAAACTTGTTTACTTTGCTTTGCTTGTATTGTTATTATAATAATTTCCCTTACTCCTTTTTCTTCACCGATTTATTTCTACATTTTTTATCACTGTCTCTTTTATTCTATTTCCCTTTTCTCACCATTGTCTAGTCTATATATATAAAAGCGAAAAAGTATGTATGTATGTAGTTATGTGTGGATGTGTGTATGTTTGTGTGTCTGCTAAAAACTTTCGACAGACCGGACAAAAATGCACAAACTCAGTATCATATCGAAGCTTCATCCTTCGCTCACAAAATATCGAATAATTGGTCAAAACCCTCCATTTTTTCACCCCGAAATCGACAATTTCTGACAGGGGGGGTCAACAAAAACGGCCCTCTCGACCTGTTCTACGCATGCGTCAGATGGCGTCATGACCTGATTTACTTTAAATAGTTGATAAACTAAACAAAGTTCGTGTTCGTCGCGTTAGGTAAGTTGATTAGCGCGTTGGTTCATTATCTAAATGTTTTGGGTTCGAATCGTGGTGTGAGATGTCTTCTTTTTTTTTCGATTTTTTGAATTTAAATATTGAACCAGTGTTATTTAAGTCATTTTTCACGTAACGTTCGTTTTTCTGTTGTTATTTTTTTACTTCGCTTATCCACCCCCGACCACCCACCCAAAAACACCCGGGTATCCACCGATTTTTTAAATGTTAATATCGAAACAGGCTTATGTAAGCAATTTTTCACGTGTTCGTTTTTCTGTTTTCATAGTTCGTTTGCCTTACGTTAGTTTTCTTTTGTTTTTCCCCGCTTAAGTGTTAACGTTGTTTTCTTTTTTTACTTCGCTTATAACAAACAAACCTGGTCATTGACGTCGGCGTCGTCGTCGTAACACTCGACGAATTCCGGGGGCGCACCTGTCAATTTCGTTCTTACTTAAATAAATTCAAACATCTTTCACTAACTCATTCTGGCTGGACGATTTTATTTTCAAACTTCGCCTCAGGGCTTCGGGTTCGATCCTAACCCCCGGGTTCTATTTTATTTAACACCACACACACCTACAAACACCCGGACAACGCCGGGCACCCCCGCTAATCCTTCATAAATCCATGCTATACCTTTTTTATCTTCTCATCGTCTTCGTCGTCTTTTTCGTAAAATACTACTACTGCTACTACTAACATTTTCTCGTTCACCTTTCTGTCCTGTTCTCTACTCTCTGATTCTATACCTGTCCTGTATTTTCTTCTATCTTCTGTTTCGAACCAATCTTCAAGGTTAGTCTTCTCATACTTCGCCGTCTCATTTTTCTCACACTAATTTTTATTATTGCCCATCTCTTCTATCTTTCCATTCAGTTTTACACTCAATAGTTAATAGTTCGTTTCACACATATTTTTTTATTCCTTCTTGTTTATTTTACTGCCTTTTGTACATCTTATTCTATTTTTCCTCTTCAATTGGAATATAAGTTTCCAGTGTTGTGTCTTTAATAATTAGATGATAATTAAAATATCACAATTGTATGTTTACACTAATGTATTTACAAAACTACATAAATTATGTGACAAAGAAAGTTTACGTTCGATATGCTAGCTGACTCGTACAAGCGTTACTCAATTAATATTATCTGGAAGTATCCATCTTCACCGTAAATAGTACAGATTAACTTTCTTGGTCTTTTGACTAGGAACAAAGTGTATTATTTTTTCTGATGCTGAACTCCACAGTTTCTCTCCTCGGTCCGTGTATGAGAAACATCTCATGAATGATAATCTTTTTTGGTTCTTATCCACCATACTACTTTTGGATCTAGACTTTCCCTACATTAAAACCATACCTTGTATCCTACTCTGCCTTTGTGGGGGGGACAAGTAAATAGGAACGTCACACTATAAAAAATAGAAAAACCGACGTTGCCAAGGATTGAATTAGTATCAACAGAAATTTTTGTTCATTCTCAACACTTTTATTGGCATCGAATTTGTTAAAGTCGGCCATTTTCTGCTATGACGTCATATATGAAGTCTACTGGATGTACACAGCCTTTCCAGTTTGAAAATAGACCTCATATCTGACGCCATGTTAAATGGCGAAATGTATGACGTCACCTGCCATGTCGTAGCATATGACGTATATTGTGAATACGCACACATTTGTATGTGTACAGGGGGGTGAGAGTTTGTGTGTGGCATGAAGGTTTTCTCATTAAATTTAAGTAATATGGTATTATTGCACGATGGCTTAATATAATCAAATCCTTAATATTCATTTCCAAAAATCACCGCAAAATACCCATGTTGCCCTTGATAAGTATACGGCAGAGCAACATGATACGTATAATTGTGACTATGCCATTTCTTATTCCCGATATTCATAAACAAACTCGCTGATGTAATTTTATATATGATGGACATATTTGCTGAGGAAACACGGTTTATAGTAGACAAGAGGTTAAAATGAACGAATACTTATCTAAGGCAATGGCTGAAGTCTTTGTTGATTACTTCCAACCTGTAGTTGAATGGGGGATTAATTGATTATCACTAGGGCTCTGACAACCACATATTTTTTCATTGTTTTGAATCTTATATATATATATATATATATATATATATATATATATATATATATATATATATATATCCCTTAATATCTTATATGCTTTTATATAGACTGATGTGGTTCTCGGTTGATTGGATGTGTCTTACGGTGCCGTATATATACCTGAGAGTCAAAACAATTAACATAATATTTTGTTGTCAAAAACCTAATTATAACACATAATGCTGCCTAGACTAAGTTCCGTTCCTTTGACAATAGAAATATACTTTCTCATGAAGTAGATGTAAAAAAAGTATTTTATTCCAAGAGTTTCGTCACTAGGACTGCTACAATTTGGATTCCCTACCGGGTTCCTGCTTCCCTGACTGTGCTGACATACAGAAGTACGAATGTAATGTAAACAGCTATCTTGCTGCTCAAATCCCTACATAGAACGCCTGAAAATTGTGTCCGAGATAGAAGCAACCTACATCAAAGGGTCACTGTCCCCTGTTTGAAGTTAAAATGCGATAATTATATGTATATATATATATATATATATATATATATATATATATATATATATATATATAATGTTGATGTTTTCCTCGCCCTGACATTTATATTGAAAGCTTATATTTTCTATTTTAAAATATTGAAAATAACTTCTTAATATCCTCTATATATGCGGGCGATTACATGAACGTTAACACATTTACATATTCCTTTGAAAAACGAACTTAACAAGTCATCACTTATGAATTCTCGAAGGCCACACGAGGATTAAGGTTAATGAGTGTAAAGTGGTCAAGGTGAACATGTCAGTTATCGTTCGTAGTGGAAATTTGGTAAATTTGGTGAATTGGATTACTTAAGGGATGGCTCAGCAAGAATTGTATATATTGCAGTCAGTTGGAAAACGGGTGAACGGAAGAGAGTTCCACAGCTGTACAGTTCTAATAAATAAGCCTTGTTCGTGGAATGTACGTTTAGGTGTAGGCACAGATAAAGAGTGGGGAAATTATTGATGGTGGTATCAACTAGACGAGTGTCTCCCGTGAATTTCAGGCCAGAGGGGTCATAGATAGGAGCTCAGACGGGCACTTGCTATGAAAATAACGATAAAGCAGATGCAGGTTACGAAGTCTATTTTGAACTCTGTCAAGGCAGGATAAACTTCTTATAGCAGCTCCTACCAAGATGTGGACACAGTACTCCCGCCTTGAACGCACTTGCCTCTAATGCATGTATAGAATTGCCATCAGCAGTGAGATATCGACTGAGACCGCAGAACGATCTCATTTTCTCAGCGGCCCTTGTAACGGATTTGATGTATGCATCCCATTTCAGAACAGGAGTAAAGGTCAAGCCCAAAAGTTTGTCAAATGATGGAATCTCCCCATGATGAGAGCAATTCATTTCAATTGATGCTAGACGGTGGCCAGAGCGTTGATAGACGTTTAGATGCCTACAAATTAACCCGTCACCTGTTTCCCCATTGCACCACGTGCTCAAGATAAGAGCAGAGAGAACTTAATCGTTACCGTCTTTGAAGTGTTGCGATAAATGGTAGTGTCGTCAACATAAATACCTACAAATGATCTTAGAATGTGATCTGGAAAATCATTGATGTAGATCAGAATAAGGGTTGGGCCCACCATAGATCCTTGAGGGACTCCAGCTTTAATTCTGTGACCTTTAGATTTTATCCCACCACTTATGAACTTATCAGAGAGAAATGATTTAATAATTGAAAAACGTTTCCAGTTTTTCCATAGCTGCAGATTTTTTGGAGTAACCTTTATGCCACACCCCATCAAAAGCCTTTGATATGTCAAGGGATATTGCCTTAAAAAGAAAGCCTCTATCGAGAGATTAGCTGATCCTATGTGATATAACTGTAAACACATTAGCTGTAGATATAGCAGAAGGGAAGATATATTGCATGCCACTGAAGATGTAATTTATTCTTATGAGTAAATAATTATATGCTAGGGTGTACCAGAAACCGCCTTGAATTACTTAAAAAGAAACTGAATCTAGGGACTTTTATTTAGTGATGTTTAATAACTATTAGTATTTAATTTCAAAAATATCAGCAGTATCTAATATTTTCGCGGAATTTCACGCCACTTTTTTATAGATGGTAAAATCCTCATAAAAAAAATTGTTCAGTTATGTTTCCTACGTTTTGCACGGAACGTAAAGTTTATACAGCAAATACATTTATTTTGCGCCCAGAATATGTTTATCTAAAAATCATAGGGGTCGTTTTTTTTTTAAGTGGATCATTGACATAGAAATATGTAAACATCTAAACATACCTAACTTGGTATGTATCTACATCTATATATTTTAAATCACATTCACCCGTATCCAGGTATATCGCTACTTCTGTGTAAGGGGTTACTATTTGGGGCTATTCCTAAGAAAGATAAACAAGGTGTTGGTGTGCATTACATTGTTGAAAAAAATCATATAACTGAGAGTAGCTAACCTGAAGTGAGGTTGCGAAAAAATACAATCTTCTTCGCGACCTTCTTCTCAGTTCTTGTAAGCACAGTAACATAAAAATACAGGAATGAAGTAACTCTTCACAAAGGAGGAAGGTTTTTTTTATAACAATTACTTTACTCTATTAGTATAAATAACCACAAGGCTATTGTTCTTTTTGACTGTTGGAAGAACATCCTCACCTCACGCAGCAACACCCAGGTAAGCTATGTATTATTTACTACAACATTTTAACTTCTGCATATCAATACAGGCAGAGGAGATGCTAGCAGGAAGGGGATTCAAAGTCTAACTGTTCGAGGGAAGAAATTATTAAAATAGAAAGCTTGCTGACATTTAAGAACCTTCACATTGATATGTTCTTTATTTTTCATTTTGTTTTCATTTACCCCCCTTCACTCCTGACCAACGCCGTGTCCTCCCTCTTATCGAATATACATGTTGAGCACCAAACAAACATGGCGTCCTATTATCCATACGCACACTAAACTTTCATTGATTTCAAAAAAAAATTAAACTACTATAATTATATTTTTAGAAACGTATTAATGTTTGTTTCTAAAAATCACATTAGGTAGAATGCATAAGAATGTACCAAAAATCATTTGTTGCACACGTATGATTATTTATAAAGTGTGCCAGGAATTTCAGTAAGTCGCACCTAACTTTTCATCTGAAAATTTTAGAAACTATTTTTATTAACCCCGTTAGCCCTTTTATTTGCAAGCAAACATAAATCTCTTAAGCCTTAATAAGCTTTCTATGTAATTCCCCCCCACCGGTTATTATTCTTTTTGTTTCAAATGTTTTCCTCGATTTCGCTCTATTGAGCGAGAAACTAGTTTGCTAGTCTTTATTTTATGTTTTTATCATCCTGTAAACGGGTCAATATTTAGCTATAGCATAATTCTTCTACCGCCAAATACATTTTCATATATATATATATATATATATATATATATATATATATATATATATATATATATATATATATATATATATATATATATATATATATATGTTTTTAAAAAAACCCAGAACATTTACAAAAGCTCACGCTTTTCAACAAAAATGATGGCACATTCTTATTAGTTATTTATTTATTATTTATTTTTATTTTTAAACTGGTTGACTACTGTTCTGTTCATCACGGATTCAATCAACTTATTCATGATGTACAGGATAATGATAGGTCTGTAATTAAAAGAAAATGATCGCTCTCTCGAATTTATACATACGAGGTTGATGAACTTTTCCATGCTGCTGGAAAGCATTGCAACTTAAGGCAATGTTTAAACATCAGAGCTAGTTGTGGTTGGAGCACTTTTGGCACTATGACTAGAATTCTATCGGGTTCAGGTATTTTAGAGACATATTCATACATACACATTTATATCTATCTATGTTTCTATCTATCTCTGGCTCTGGCTCAGTCTCTCTCTCCACACACACACACACACACACACACACACACACACACACACACACACACACACACACACACACACACACATATATATATTTATATATATATATATATAATTGCATCATAGGTGTAATATAGAATAACGCATCCAAATTGTTTTAGAGACGACCGCACTCGAAATATAAATTTAGCTTGATTTTTTTAAAAAATAAATCTAATTTCCAAATTTTATTTATCTTATTTACATATATGTGTATATCAAATATAGTAAGAAAAAATTAGAATATAATTTATATATATATATATATATATATATATATATATATATATATATATATATAGATATATATATCTTACTCTCACTCTCTCTATTTCTATCTCTCTCTTAATATATAGCTTTGCTCTTAAACTGGTGCCCACTTGCATAGCGGCGTCACTGCATAATATTCCAAAGGTTCTCAATTGGGTTAAAATCTGGTGAATTCGCAGGGCACTCCATCTTCCGTAGCTAAGAGAACTCTAGTTGTTGCTACTACTTTTTGATTTTGTTTGCTGCATGCGAGAAAGTATTATCCTGCATAAAAATAATGATTTTTTTGAACCTTGACCATTGCTTCTTCAGCCAAGTTTCACCGTGCTCCTTCAGAAAAAGCTATGTAAGCATTTGGCGCCATTTTTACGCCTTTCCGGACACTCCGATAATCCCATCCCATATTATTATGACACTACCACCTTGCTGGTGTCTTAAACGCTAACGACAATGTCGTCCATCTAGGACCCATCATTTGCTCAAGCCATCTGGGCAATAAAGAGGGACACGCACTTCCTTTATGAAGAAAACGTTGGTAAAATCGGTTTCATGTTGCTCTCTGTCCATTTCAATCGGTTTTGTATGTGATGTTTATTTAATGGAGGCTTTTTCACAGGCTTAACAGACTTTGCCACTTCTTTTATAAGGCGGCATCGAGTACTTTTTTAGGCATTCTTCAATCCGGCTTGGTCAAAAACTTCTCAACTTGTCTGCCCAGGGTTCCTAAAAACTTCACGTTTAATTTGGAGTAGAGGACGGCTGGAGACATCTCTAGATTAACCTTTATCAGCTCTCTTAAATAACTTTGGAGGGTCCTTGAAAAAAGTTCTACAGAGTTTAAATGATACCTTCTTATGATTCTCGATATTTCAATGGTAGTTTTCCTTTCGCTTGCTGTTCTGTAATAGTACTCTTTTCAGAAATATCCAAATCACCTATATGAACCATTTTATTGACGAAACAAAGTGACTTGTTAATAATTTGACACACCTCAAATGCCGTTGATTCAACAATTGCGATGTCAAGTTGGAAACCTTGCGCGGAACAGTACACAGTACGCGCAGCTCAGCATTGCCAACGTTTCCGAAGCTTTTAATACGAAACTATCGGTCAGTTTCTGAAACTGGTAAAAAAATGTTATCTCGTTAATAATTTGACACGCACTGCATATATGTATATATATAAATGTATATATTTATATATATGTATATAGTTTTATATGAAAATGTATATGTGTATATATCTGTATATATGTATATATATGTATATGTATATATATATATGTATATATAAAGGCATATATGTTTATGTATATGTATTTTTTGTGAGAAGGATACTCAAGAAAGTCAGCCGCTTATACAGTTACCAGTAACCATGCACTTGCTTGTCATTAGATTCTAATCAAGAATGCTCTTGTATCGTGTAAACATTTGTCATTGTGATCATTTTGTACAAATATCTCTTATTTACAATCTACTGGCGATAGAAGCGAGGTGACCTGTACAAACCCAACAAGTAGAAAGTATGCAACCACTAATGTTCACACAGGCGGCTTAAAGTTGCTCAAAGTTGTTGTTTCTATCTTGACTGATACAACAGAATGGTCAGAAGATCCCAGTGGGGACTGAACGGAAGCTGAGCACAACTCAGGGGTAGTTATGAGAGAGAGGTATAGGGGACGTGCATACTGACCGTCAGTGTCGGGAGCGCGGGTGGGTTCTTGGACAATCTGAGTCAGATCGTAAGCAACGGAGAAATCGTGGCAGAATCTCCCCTCGTCATCCGTCTTGTTAGAGTGGGTTAACCATTCCACATTGTGAACATTGAAGTCCCCACAGACGTGGATGTTAGCTGAGGGATACTCAGATAGGACATGCCCAATGTTTTCAGTTATGCTATTGAGGATAGTAATTCCACTGTTGTGGGGGCTATAGCGTGCAAATATAAACGCAGTAGTGTGAGCAAGTGCAACCCGGAAGCACATGTAAGGTAAATTAGAATCTTCTCTGAAAATGTCCCTACCACATGGAAAGCCGTCTTTAATGTAGGTACATACGCCATGCCCATGGCGATTTTTGGGGTCAGATTTAGAGGTTAAGCTAGAGTATCCTTTAATTATGAACTCATCTAGGGAAGAAGTCGGTTTAATGTCAGTTTCGCTTAGAAATAATAGGTCTGGCTTAGTCTCCTGTAATAGAGTTTGAACTTCTGGAAGGTTGGAACGTAGGACCCTGATGTTGGAGAAGGATACATGGTAGAGGTTCTGCGTTGGAAGTTGGAGATCTGGGTTTGATCGAGTATTTTTCCTGAAAAACTTTCATGATTGAGTTTTGGATTTGTGGAATAGGTCGAAAAAGGAATTAATTTTTATTTTTTGTAGCACCTGATAAGGTAAAGCCGAAACAATTACCCATTAAATTGGCATCGAGAAGCCCCACTACAAGCAACTGCATGGCCCAGAATCCATTCACCAAATGGTAATACAGAAGCCCCGGTACTTTGCACCTGCTGATAGGGCAGCCTCCTTTGGGGGTTAAACCAAGGTTCGCGTCCCTGACTATCAGGCGGATAACGTCAGCCCAGTCGAAACGTTTACCTCGAGCACCCTTATTAGTGACATGGCCACAAGGATAGACAAAGGAACAGAGTTTACAACATCTCTAGCAATTGTTCACACAACGTACTGCCAAACTAGCAAACAGCTTTTTCTCCTCCCTTTATCAGAAAAATCACTCATTGGAAAAATGAGGACTGAAAGACAAATAAGGAGAAGCGAGAGTAACTAGAGCTTCCGAAAACGCATCCACAATGCGTAGTCTACTCTCCATTAAAAAATAAATAAATAATGATAATAATAAAAAACGGTTCAAAGGACTTATTAATATTTACTTAGTATAAGTCCGTAGTTGTCATTCGAAATTAGAAATATTTGTAGATAAATTCCCTTCCTGTGTTTACAAATGTATTTATAATGTGGATTTGACGTAATACCGTCAGGTATAGTTACCGATTTTTTTCTTGGGGGTATTTTAGATACATTTGCTTTAACCACTGACTGGAATAAATAATATATTAGGCAGCGATTGAGTCAAAATAAAGAATTTTAATAAAAAGAGTTTAGCACAAAAAAAATACCGGTGGGAAAATGATCACTTGTGGGGATAATTTCCCCAAACATGTCGATTCAAAAGACGAGGAACCCTACAGATAGCGGCGTGTGGTTTGGTTTCCTTGTAAATGAGAAAATAAAACAAAATACAGTAAAACATGGGATATGTTACTATAATTTGTTTTTTAAAAGGTGTTAAACCTTTTTTCTACTCATCAGAGACATCTGCAAAGCGTTGAAGTTTTCCATTCATCGAATCATGTTTGTCGGGTTGACAGTTCGTTTGCCAGAAGAGGAAAAGAATATAGCAGTAACAGAGACTAAAAGATCCGTTTATACTTAAAGAAAATATAGAGTCCTAAAAACTTTTTTTCTTTTCCTTTTTCTTTTCTTCTTTGTTGGGGGATATTTTAGATATATTTGCATTTAAAAACTGACTAGAATAAATATTATATTCGGCAGAGATTGAGTCAAAATAAAGAATTTTAATAAACAGAGTTTAGCACCAAATAGTGGCATTAGCTTGATTGAAGCAGTGGGAAAGGTTTTAGCAAAGATGTTGTTAAATCGTTTGCTGAAATGAATTGGTCTTCTATAATCCCAGAGAATCAATGTGGTTTCAGATCTTGCGGCAGCACAATACACATGATATTCTATGCACGTCAGTTAATGGAAAAATCTATGGAGCAGGTGTTGCTTGTGTATCCAGTTTTTGACGAACTGACAAAAGCGTTTGATACCATTAATCGCATAGAACTCTGGGGGATTCTTGGGAAACTAGGTTGTCTTTTTTAGTTTTGTGGAGTTGCCTCAGCAATTACATCGTAATATAAAAGACCAAGTAAACTTTAATGTACAATTTCAGTTGAAAACCGTGTGAAACAATGTGAAATACTCTCTCGTACATTATTTTTCATATATTTCGCTGTGAAAATGTGGCTTTTAACAATTGCGATATTTGTGTGGACGTTCGGTTTCGCACATCAGATAAACTTTCTAACCTTAGACGTTTCAACGAAAAGTCGAAACAATTTCAGAACCTTGTTCTTGAACTTTTATGTGCAGATGATGCGGATCTTTTTTCACATTCGGAAGGAGGCACACAGATGATTATGGACAGGTTATCCGCGGCTTGCAAAGCTTTCGGACTTACTATCAGCTTCAAGAAAACGTATGTTATGTATTTCCTCCCAAATAGGAATGCTCTATGTTTAAGCAAACAGCTGGGTTGATGATAAGAAGTAAAAGTCAACGGGCAATTTTGTTTATCTGAGTAATACGTTGAGTAAGGACTGTACGCTTGATGCTGAGATAAATCACTGAACAGCCAAAGCAAGTTATACTTTGGGCGAACTGGAGAAACCTGTGTGGTCAGATCAGGGAATCTCATCAAAAACAAAGTTAAGTGTTTACGAAACATGCGTTGTCAATACACTGCTATATGGGTAAGAGACTTGGACCTCATATAGAAGGCATCTCAAGTTATTGGAAAGCTTTCAGCAAAATTATATACGGATACTACTTAATATTAAGTGGAGGACTCTAACGCCTTAAACTGTAGTTCTTCAAGGATCAAATATTACTATATTTGAAACCATAATCATTCAAAATCAGATGCGCTGGACTGGACACTTGGTTAGGATGTACGACAAAGGACTTCCCAAACAACTGTTTTATGGTGAGGTAGATAGGGGTAAAAGACCACAGAAAAACATAGGAAAATATTTAATGATTATCTGAAATACAACTTTAGAATACTACAAACGGATGCACATAACTTGCAAGAGCAAGCGAAAGATCCATCGTTGTGGAGAAAAACCATTAGAGATAGGTGTAAGATTTTTGAAGAGCGGCGTGTAAATCTTACTGTCTTAAAATGTGTTTAAAGAAGCAGGCTGATAGTATAATGTCAGAGAACTTACAACATTTGTTTTACACAAGCATTAATATATTGCTACACATGCATGATATTGTTTCTGTCAGCCAGTTACCAGTAACTAGATACCCCTTCAGGCTTATACAAAAGCTTAGTCTCTAATTTGTTTGCACACTAACTTTTGTATAAGAACTATCTACCACATAGTTCCCTATAGTAACTGGCTGACCGAAATGTCCTCATGAATGTGTATCGACATGTTATTAAAAAGTATATTTCGCCCTACACTTCTCTTAACATCGTTAAAACCTTCTTGGTTGCTTTACCTCTGGAAAAATATTAATCCAATATAGTAGGTAGTTTGTGTGTTCGTGTATGTGTGTGTATA
The DNA here is from genome assembly GCF_053919585.1 of Euprymna scolopes. Classification (NCBI taxonomy): domain Eukaryota; kingdom Metazoa; phylum Mollusca; class Cephalopoda; order Sepiida; family Sepiolidae; genus Euprymna; species Euprymna scolopes. The sequence goes on along the minus strand of NC_136513.1, from coordinate 26,433,808 downwards.
TGTCTGGGTGTGTGTGTGTGTGTGTGTGGGTGTGGGTGTGTCTGTGTGTGTGTGTACAAATATTATGTTGGTAGCCCTGAGGTGTGTGAGCAGATAGGAGAAATCTCTATATCGTGGTAACGCTTGGTTGGTTAAAATATTTGATAGTCGTGATAAAAAACGCTCTCGCTCCCTCCGACCACCCCATATAAGTGGATTGGAAAGTAGTGAGTCCTTTGAAATACAAGTAACGTCCATTTTCGTATTGGAGCTACTTGACCGAGATAAAGTATTAAGCCTAACTCAAATAACCCCTGGCCTCGATTTTCAAGGCTGCCGCCAAAATGTTATATATATATATATATATATATATATATATATATATATATATGCGTGCGTGTATGTCTGTATTTGTGGCTTTATGTGCATGTGCCTCAATGTACTTGTCTGCTTGTGTGAATATTTGTTTGATAGAAATAAAATGAGAACCACATGGTCGTTAATAACATGTATCCAAGCAAATCATCCAGCAATGGCTGACGTGGCCATCCAGCCGACGCTTGTTTTCATTTGGGTCACTATATTAAGTGTTTCCTTTCTTTTGATTTTATTTAGATGTTCTCTTTCTTTCCCTCCTTCGACATTTTCTCCCTACAGATGTTGTTTTTTTTTTGTTTTTTTTCATCAGTTGCTGAATTTCTATATCTTACCCGTTATTCTTTCCTCCTTTCTTTTTTAATTCTATCTTTTTACAAAGTGTTCTTGTTCTACTATTCCGAATGTGAAGACTTCAAGTATTTCTACTCCGTCTACTGGAAGTTAAAAATAGGTGACTGCGACTCGGACTAACTATTTTTAAACTTCAAATCGCAATAATATATAAGTACATATATTGCATTCTATTCCGCGAGCTTTGTTGAAAAAGAATTGGTGCTAGTCACTCATTGCTCCATCATTACGTTGTGTACGTGCTCTGCTAAACTTAAATATAAGATCTTGCAAAATATTCACGGTCAGAACTAGCTTTGCTAACACAATTACATACGTTTTTGTTATTGACCTGGCAAGGCCACAAGGGAGACAACCAAGCAAAAACTCCATAGCAAAATTGATTGCAAAGCAGCAAAACGCTAGCTGGCTTGACATTACACTATTTGTTCAAATGTAAGCAAAGTTAGGCATGTTTTATTCTTTGGAAAATGCAAGTTCATTTCTTTTACAACTTTTCATAAAATGTTAACCATAGAAAAGTATAACAGTATATATAATCTTAAATAAGCCTGAACATGTTTATGTATTTTCATCCATACAAACAGAGTTATGACCATTTCAATTATGAGTTTATCGCTAAGAGTTTATATATATATATATATATATATATATATATATATATATATATATATATATATATATATAAACTGGATATCTGTGTGTGTATGTGTGTGTGTGGGTGCGTGTGTCTGGTCACGAATAGGCCCCTATATGGTTGACTATTTAAAAAAAACTGATTACATACAATGATAGAAGATGTATCGCGACACAGGAATGGGTATGTTTGATCTGGCAGAACGGTGGTTCATTAAAATTGTGGGGCCTGCGTTCTTGCCTGGTCCACAAAGTATGGAAATAAAAAAAATAAAAATTAAAAACAAAAAACGTTAACAAGTGTGTTTGATATAGATGCACATAAGAATACTTTAATAAGTATGTTTTAACTTAAATAGGGATGATATAATAAAATTGTGGGCTCTGCGTTCGCGACTGCCCTCTTTAATAAAGACTTTCCATATCTATCTGCGTAAGCATACTTTGATAATTATGTTTCAGTTTGAAGAAATATGGTATAATAAAATTATGGGGTGTTCGTTCGCACCTGACCTCCATAGAATGGAAATATGTCACAAAGTTTAACAAGGTTTTTTTTAATATAGATCCACAGAATATTGTGATACGTATTTCAGTGTGAACAGGTATGGTATAATAAATTATGGGGTTTATCTATTTTATTTTTACTTTTATCATATTTTGCTTTGGTTTTGATAACCCCAAATTCGAAGCTATCTCTTTACAGCCCTTCCTTTTCATAACAGATCATACTATAATTAATCAGAGTCCATTTTCTGTAGGCTGTTTTTGAACCCAGCAAACGACAGGTGCTTTTGCTAGTATATATATATATATATATATATATATATATATATATATATATATATATATATATATATATATATATATATCTGTGTGTGTGTTTATCATTTCAACCTCGGGTTTTTTGGGGGGTCTAAATCATTAAACATTGTTTCGATCGACAAGGCAATATTATTATCCTGCCAATCTTTTCAGATGATTCAAGTCGAAATAAAGATTCTTAAAAATTACAAATGAACATGTAAAACCAAGATGTGATGGATAAAGAGGGGAGAAGAAGGAGGAGCAGGAGTATTGAGAGCGAAGAAAATAAAAAAGGGAAAAAGAGGACACCACGTTTTTGGCAATAAGTTCGAAGTCTCAGTGACTACGGAACAAAATTAATAAATCAAGGCTCGTTGGAAAGCTAATGACCTGCATTGTGTTGTCTGCTATGTAAAAGTTTTCTTTAATGTCGCACATTCATCATTCTGAGCTTATGTTTGGCATTTATTTACAGCCATAAAATAATTCTGCAAAGGTGCAGTATATTTCCACCCTCCGAAAATGTTGTAAATTACCACTATTAAAGGTTTTCGAGGGTCCTAAATACAAAGTTAAAGTTTACAATACCAGGAAACGAGTTGTTTTCAAGATATGAAAGAATTATAGTTTTAAAGTTGGGGTATCACGTTTCTATATTTATTTAACGTAACATAAACACCCCAAAATGGCCACCTTTGTTTTTGTTTTTGTTTTTGGAGGGGGGGTCTGTTATTTTTTAGTGGTTGAGTTTATCATAATCTGATGAAGAAACACAACACCTTCCTTAAAAACCCTGTTTTTTATAGGTTTTCGAGTGTGCCGAAAAGGAACATCGTTTTTAAATTTTCCGCAAATACGTATTTTTACAAATCTTAAGCAAAATAACCACGTGCTTGCGTGTACAACAACAGCCACCATTTGTAAAATAACGAATCACAATGCTTAATACCCGGAAATATTCTTTCAAGCATGATTCAATAGAGGTGATGTTCCAACTTACTTGCATCACTACGAGGCAGATTTTGATTCAAGGTAAGTTTTTAATGTGGGGAAAATCCAGCTCCTCTAAAAATAGCACTCTGGATAGGAACAAAAATAAAAATGGTTTCAGTCATAAAATGATTTATTCTAAACCGACCGAATACAGACAAGGTGAAGTGTGTCATGATTACAGATACTACACTATGATGTTAAAGAATGAATCTGACTCACTGATAAAATATTTGAGATAGAGAATAAGAAAAGGTGTCTTGTGGAATCCATCTCTTTCTCCTTTTTCTTTTGTTAACAACAAATAGCTTTACTTTCGTAGGTAGTTGTGTGTGCGTGTTTTAATATTGTCCACATGAACTCATACAAATAACATTAAAAAGAGGCGATAAGAGACTATTTATGCGTCATTTGACCCCTATTTGAGAACCCAAATGGTTCGCTAAACACCGACACTCATTCCGAAGGTTAAAGCTTTTTTCTAGAATGCTTTAGTGTTATTAATCAGACTTAAATGATGGCTGAATAAGATTACGCCCTTATCTTGATTTAAAACAGTTCAACACACGAGAAACACATCATGCGAAATATCTATCTATCTATCTATCTATATTTTCTTTATATATATCCGTCTCTCTGTCTATTTGTCTCTCTATCTTTCTCTCTTTCTCTCTCTCTCTCTCTATATATATATATATATATATAATATGTATTTATACAAACATTGATGGCTATATATTTGCATACATGTTTCTGTAATCACCCGTTGGGAGATTACGTCTGCAGGCCAAGAATTACCCTTGAAAACTTTCAAGGGTAATTTTGACCTTAAGACGTACTCTTCCCAGTAACGGGTGATTACAGAAGCATGTATGCACATATGTAGCCATCAATGTGTGTATAAATACATTTAATATACCTGCTCCGTTTACTCATTGGCCACTTTCTGGTAGACACATGCTCTGTCATTGGATGTACTTCTAGGAAACTAAACTCTACTGCCGTAATATATATATATATATATATATATATATATATATATATATATATATATTGTTATGTCGTGGAACAACAGTGAAAGTAAGAACAATCAAGTGGAGGTTCGGTTAAGGAACAAGTGTATTAACAATAATGTACAAAGATAGGAAAGCGTGTATATCTGCTGGGCACTTGGCTAGCAGTTCAAGTGTAGTCGCATCTCTCTCACCGGTGTTTGAATTACTATCGCTATTTATAGTGCTAATCGGTGTAAATTCCTTTGTTCAAGGAAGGCCGGTATAACACCCCCCTTTGAAAATATCCCGTCTGGGATTAATAACGTTTTTGTTTTGGGTTTACCCTAATCAATTCTGTTGATTTCCGTTTTCTGTTTGATCTTCTGTTCTCCGGTGCTGTCTCTGGTATGGGCACCTGAAAAATATCAAACACTGGGTACATGATGTCCTCCTCACGCGATCTGGTCACCTCACTGCTCGGGTATCTTTTCCGAATTTGCTTAGTGCTAGATTTGTGGACTAAGTCTACTCCCTTAATCATGTAGGTCATGTTGCCTATTTGTTTCTTAACAATGCCGGACTCCCAGAAAGTTTTATTATTTTTGCGAATCTTGTAGAAGACTCTTTCTCCAAAATTATACGTTTTTTGTTTTTTTTTTGTTATCGGTTTTCTGAGGTCTGGCCAATCCTGGTTTGGTAACAACTTGTGAAAAATCGATCTAACCTTTCGTTCGAACATAGCCTCAGCAGGTGTCTTCGACATTTGGATGTTTGCATTCGAAGTGACTATGTAGAATTGTAAAATCTGCTGTATTGACTTATACGTCGGCGACCCACTAGCTTTTTTTTCATAGCTCTCTTGAATGTGCCAACGAATTTCTTTGCATGCCCGTTACTTCGTGGATGGTATAGCGGAATGGTTATATGCTCGATTAGATAATCCTCGCAAAAATGTTTAAATTCGGTAGACGTAAATTGTGTTCCATTGTCTGTAACGATGCAGTCTACTACTACAAGCGAATAGTTCATACAGGAATTTGATAGTTACTTCGGATGTGGGATTCTTACATTTTAATACTTCCGGCCATTTAGATAGGCTGTATACAACAATGAGATAGTAGAAACCATCTAGCGGTCCTGCAAAATCTAAATGAATCCTAGACCAAGGTCGCTCCTGTTTTGCCCACGATCCAAATTGAGTCGGTGGAGCTTTCATAGCTAATGCGCATCCTCTACACTTCCTCATTTTTCCTTCTATGTCCTTATACATGTTTGGCCAATAAACGAAAGAGCGCATAAAGCTTTTCATTCTTGATATTATTGAATGTCCTACATGGAATTCCTTGTGCATTCTTGTCTGTAATATCGCTATATAACAGGACGTTATCGCAAATTGAATACATTTCTTCATCCAGTTCGTTATTGTTGATCCTTTCTTTTGTGTGTATAATAGATTCGTCCACCTCTGCCTTAGTCTTAATCTTCACAAGCGTTACTGGAAGTTATCTTATTGTGTCACATAAAGTATTTTTTAGTTCAACTTCCGCTTGAATGGCTACTATTACCATATTCTCCAATGGTTATGTCTGCTTAGGTATTAACCTCGATAACCCGTCTTCGGGAGCAAATTTGTTAGATGGTACGTACTCCATTTGAAAATTGTAATTCAGAAGTATGGTACCTCATCTTTGGAGTCTATTCCTCGTATGTTGTGGTAGTCCCTTTTTCGATCTGAAAATCGTTAATAATGTTCTGTGGTCTGTTTGTAACAGAAATTGCCTACCCTGCAGGGAACGATGACATTTCTTTACCGCGAATATAATGCTTAGCGCGTCTTTTTTTTAAATTTGTGAGTAGTTCTTTTTGGATGGCAAAAGTAATCGGGATGAATGTGCTATGAGTTTCACTTTTCCATCATCTATTTTGTGTAAAATGCATGCTCCTATGCAATAAGATCTGGCATCGCTTGCAACTATAAATTGACGCTTGGGATTATAATGTGTCAGAAACAAGTCAGACGTTAAAGTCTCTTTAATTTCTGGAAATGCATCTCCACACTTCCGTCCAGAACAATTTTTGGTCTTTCCTTAACAGTCCATTTAAAGGCGACCTTAATTATGCATATTTGGCAGAAATACATTGTAGTAATTTCCCAAACCTAAGAAACTTTGTAAAGACGCACTATTTTCTGCAGCAGGCATATACTTTGTTGCACTCGATCTATCTGGATCAGACCTTCTTCCATGTTTATCGATGATTTGCCCAAAGCATTTTATTTTCTCCATGAAAATTATACATTTTTCCTGTTTTACTTTTAATGCATAAGCCTGCACACTTTTGAATACTTGGATTACATTAGCTATGCATTGTTTTTGCTAGCGCTTTTCATTAACACATCGACAATGAAAAAGTTCTCTCTGATCCTCTCTCCTCTAATTTCGAGCGCGTGGTTCAGTGGGGGGGAAGTCGTGGCTGGTTACATTTAACGCATCTAAAACCGAACTCCTATCTTTACATCATCAACTTTCTGATCCCCATCTGGCATCAATTGAAATGGGTGGCTCTCGTTGGGAGAAGCCCCGTATTTTGACAAGCTTCTGGGTGTGTCCCTTACTCCTGATCTGAAATGGAACACGTACATCAAGTCTGTTGCCAAGGTCGCTGGAAAGATGGTGGGACCCTCCTACCGCTCCAGAAGATATCTCACTACTGACGCAATTCTCTATTTATATAAAAGCCAAGTGCGTCCAAGGATGGAATACTGCTGCCATATCTGGGCAGGAGCTGCTAAAACAGCCTATCCAGCCTTGACAGAATACAAAATAGACTTCGTAGCTTAGTAGGGGATGCCCTTTTCTCTACCCTGCAACCTCTCTCCCACAGAAGAGACGTTGCGATTCTATCCTAGTTTTATCGTTATTTCCATGGCAGGTGCTCGTGAGAACTCTAATCTCTGGTCCCCCCCTCGTACATCTTTCATGAAAAACACCCGTCTAGCTGAATCCACTGTGAAAATGTTCCCCACTCTTTATCTGTGCCTACATCAAAACGTGGATTCCATTCACAAAACTTTTTTCTTAGAACTGCACACCTGTGGAACTCTGTTCCGTCTGCCTGCTTCCCACCTGACTACAACTTGGATGTCTTAAAGTCCAACGTTTACAAATTCCTAATGAACCGCCCCCTTAAGTAAACACTTCATCAAATCTCCACACTAATGTACTGTAATTGCAATTACCCTTATCACTGAGTTGCTTTCGGGCCTTGATAAGTGGTGACCACCGTGTAAACAAAAAAAAATATCGTCCCCTACTACGAAATCCAACCCATTTTACTAGGCACCGCCAAAACTGAGGAGGGGAGCAGGTAAGTACTTTTTGACGGACCGTCTTTTTAAAAATCTACCAAAAATCAGATAATTATCCGATCAATGCGAAATTTTCAGCGATTACTAAGAGAAGAATGACCTTTATAACAGTGTACATATTTTTCATAAACGATATTCATATATATATATTTTACTTACAAACCTTCCTTGTTTTGAGGTGGTACAAATATGCTTAAAATAATCATCTGAAACTGAACACAACATATTGTGTTGTTGTAAGGGACAGAAATATAGATTTAAAAAAAGTGTTTGCATACCTTATTTTGACGTCTGAATATCAGAACTTCGATTGTGTTTAATTATCCCGCTTTTGAGTTTTGAAGTGTGAAATTCGGTGAATATGTTAAGTAAAATAATTAATTTAAGTTAAGCAAAACAAAAAAAAAATAATATTTATACGAAAAAAACATTTAAAAATCTTTGATAAATAAATTAACAATTTTTTTTAGCGAGCCGAATAATGCATGCCCATTATTAAACAGGGGATGCTTTGAAGAATCGATACAAAAAAATCGATAAATATTGTGCCCTTTGTGTTAAAAATAGCATCATTTTTCCGATCCCGTTTGAAAACGTTTGCCGCCTTTCGACTACGGTGAACCAAACGCGCTGAAATATTTTTTTTTATTCTGCTTTAAATTGGCCCTCCCCCATTTTCGGGAGCCTGGCCCCCACACACATACACATTAAAAACCAAACTCATACAAATGGTCACCCATCTGGTACGGGCCAGCCTCAGCGTTAATAATACATTGAAATGTTCGTTATTGAAAAATAAGTTTTTTTGGCCTGTTTGGTCTTCCATAGTTTGCTTTTTATCGAATACAAACGTAAACAGTGTCGATCTAGACTCTAGATCGAAGCGAAGTTACTGGTTGCCTATATGAATAAGTGGAATTATTTGAAATCCAGGTACTTATATTATAATATTTTTGCATATTCTCATAGAAAATCATCATAAATCTTAGTTAGACAACAAATAAATAAATGAATTATTTCAAAGACCTTTTTTAAAAAATATTTATGTACGTTTTTTTGCAAGAAAAAATGTTAATTGTTAACTTTTTGGGGAAAATTTAATATTTAAAATGTAATTAAAAATAGTAGAAAAAGTTTTACATTATTCTGTTTTCTATATGATAAAATCCAGGGTTTTATCTTTCTGGAAAAAAAAAGTTACTCAGAAATAATGGATTTTAATAAATGTAATTTCGTTTTAAAAAACAACAACTTTATTTTTCGGCCATTTTTGGCGGTGCCTACATTTAACATAATGTCCATAATTTACTGAAAATCGCAGGGGTGACTTTGGCCCCAAAAAGAGTCTGTTAAACTTGTACAATCGCCTATGGGTATTAATACATAGCAGATTTGAACACTCCTCATCGACTGGAACTTGTAAGTACGCGTCACTGAGGTTAATTTTAGAAAAATATCCCCCACTCAGTTTCGCAAATCCCTTTCACCGCTCGGAAGAGGATAATGGTGATCTTGTAATGACCTGTTTAAACCTATCGCGAAGTCGTCGCAAACCCGAATCTCCTTACTCTTCTTTTTGATGTAAACCGTTGGTGCAGCCCACTCACTGTGATCAATTTTTCCGATGAAACCCATTTTTTTTCAGTCTTTCTAATTCACTATCTTTCTGGTCTTTAGCGACGTATGGAACATTTCTTTTCAGTCTGAACACTGGCTGTTGATTTATTTTACGTCAAATCTTGCTATCGCTTTTGTACACCTTCTCAACCCGCCTGTAAATACATCGGGGAAATTCTCTTTTAACTCCCTCTTAAGTGTTTCTGCCTCTACATTCGAGTCACTAACCTTGTGGCAAAATGAGTTGAAAGGCAGGTCCCATAATCTAAACTTTTCGAAAAGAGGTTATTTGATTTTCGCATGACAAAATCTCTTGCTTTTTCGGTCCTGTTCTGGAATAAATATTCATCACTAATACTACTTCGAACGTAATTTTTTCGCCACTGACGCCTCTCGCCGTTTTATGTGATTTAATCATAGAGGTTCTCCCAACCATCTTCCATGTCTCTACATTAATAATGAAAATGTCAGACCCACTATCAAGCCTTACTTTCTTTTTAAATATTTTGACCTGGACATATTGCTGGATATTTTGTTCCCCGGGTTCAATTTTCGTAAGTTTACTGGATGTCTTTCTACCAGATGTTTTTTTTTTACTATACGATGCTTTATACCCTTTCTGGTAGCAGTTGTCATATTGTTTGAATTTGTAGGGGCACTCATTGTACCAATGTTTCTTTCCACACCAACATGGCCCAGGTGGATCTTTTTTCGTTTCTTTCTGGTTATTTTTCAAGTCGATTTTTTTCTTTTGATGGAACTTTTTTAATATGCGACACTCCGCTTTCGACTGTTTTGTTTCAACACAATAAACAGTTCACAGTCTTCCGCTAAGTTTGTAGTTTTAAATCCGGTTCATTTTCGAGTTTATTTAAAACACGACGCCTGATTTCAGCGTCTATATTTAAGACCAGCCCTTGCACAAATATTAAACATTTAAAATTATTTGATAATGCCTCTAGTTGAAAATCGTCAGAATGCTTGTTCACTATACTTGCATAAGTAGTGTAGTCGTTTTCCTCTCTACTAGTAACATCCATGCATTTATATCGTCTATGGAAAAGAGACGTTTTTGAAGTAAACAGTTCTGTAAGTAGCGTAACCGTTTCTTGGAAGCTCAACTCACTGGTCTTTTTTGGGAGAATATCTAATTTATTAAGACTTGTTTCCTCTAAGGCTAAAAATTTTACATGAATTAATACCTATTACGCTATGCATACATATTCGTAATGCTGTGAAAAACCTACCCCTGCCCAATTCTATTTTCTGTTTTTGTTTTTGCACAGATTTTCTCCAGCTATAACACAAATATAAATTTCGCATGTGTTAAATGCGTTAAATATTTACCCGTGTTTCCTTAAATAATACAACAAAATGAATAAGTTTAGAGAGAGAGAACAAAGGAAAAAAATTGTACATATTTATTTAACGCATTTTTAAAAGTGTATATATAGACATTGAACAACCCAACCTTCCCCTACACACACATATGTTTGTCCTTCCCGACATGGGTAGGATTCAAAAACTGTTCTCTTTTTCGTATGGTCTATGACTTTTTCTTTTCTTGCATTTTTAATTCAATATCCTGAAGATGTCCTCTGAAATAGGGACGAAACGTTGAATATTTTAATAATTTCATTCGGTTTGTCTTTTTTTCTCAATATATATATATATATATATATATATATATATATATATATATATATATATAAGGGAGAATAATTAACGATATATTTAAATATATATATATATATATATATATATATATATATAAGTACATAAATAGTAATATATGTATAATCATACATGCTTGCGCACACATTTAGATATGTACATATATATATATACATGTGTATATATATATATATATATATATATATATATATTTCTGATAAAATATTATTTTCCCATTATATTTCCCTCTTTATATATACCAATATTTTTTGTTTGATCAGTGGTTCAAAGTATGTTTTATATAACAACAAAACATATATTAAAATCTAACAGTATAGTAACAACCTACGATCCAAATATTTATTTTTCATGAAAAATTACTCCCCCAGCATGTAAAAATTCTCGCACATTTTTATAGATCTTTTTCGTTATGCATAAACAAAAGGTATGTCAGCACTATCTTTTTTTTTCATATACAATTTAGAAAAATAATAACTTTTTGCTTTGATAGAAAAATGCCGCAAGAAGAAAGTGCATAGAAAACTGTTCAAGCAATCATCTTGTTTTATTTTTTTTTTCTAGATAGTACATGCACTCGAAAATATTTCTTTTACATAATAAAATCGTGTGTTTCTGCATCACGTAACGGATCTGTAAGAATGCTCCTAAATGGTAACACGCTTGAGGAGCTATTTTGAATGAAAAATAAATATTGTGATATTAGAATGTAGCTAAAATGTGTTCCATATATATATATATATATATATATGTATATATATATATGTATATATATATATATATATATATATATTTGTAGTCATCGACATACACTTCTGTTTTGTTGTATCACAACATATCAGTGCCGCTAGATCAAACTTAGAACAATTGTATTGACAGTCGGCAGTTCTACCCCTCAACCACGGAAGCGATGCCCGGAACTAATTAATCCAAATGTCTATTTAAATAAATATCCGTCCGCTACTTGTACAGTGCTCATACGCTTGTTAGTATACAAACCGCGAGCTTCGCATTTTTCAGCCAAATTAAGTAGTGAGTGAGATTATTTACGACAGTGCTCAACCCAAAGAATATGAGAACGAAAACCGAGAATTAATTAAATAGTATGTTGTGAATAATAAACACGCGAAAATATATTCTAATATAAACAAACTGTGATATAAAACAAAAGATACTCTCTACTGAACCGACATCTATTTATTGGCGCCGATCCCCAAGTCCAAAGAAACCTAGGCTTTAGATGCATTTTGCTCTCTTCTCTCACGCCCCCCCTCTTTTCCCGACCTAAACCTGCGAGACTACTTTGTATGGGCATATGTTGAGAACATCATTAATATGAACTCTCACAACACAAAAGCCAGCCTGATATCCCCCATTTGCCAAGTATTCGCTGAGCCTTTGCAGGCGCTTGTGGAAAAAAGCATTCTCCAGTCCCGAACCTAGGCGGTCATTGGAGCTAAAAGCGAGTACATTTAATAGATGTAAGCTCTACTACATTATCATGTTTCCTGAAAAAAATTTATCGATAGTGCTGTTTACTTTTAAAAAATTATCGTTCAACTCCCTCTCTCTCACTCCCTCTCTATCTCTATCTCTATCTCCCTCTTTCATCTCTTTCTCTCTCTCTCTCTCTCTCTATATATATATATATATATATATATATATATATATATATATATATAGTTTGATTAAGAAACTAGAACTGTCTCTAAATCTGTAAGGGTTCTCCTAACCTAAGCTGGTTTTATGAGTTGAGCGTCCTTTAAAATCTAATATATCTCTTATTTTAATGAAATTGATATTATACGTAGAAAAGTAACAGGGGGGTACAAGTTAAATAGTCCTTAATTTATACGCCACTGCATGTACTGCCTATCGAAGTCCCTTTCATTTAAGTTGTCCATAGGAAGAGAATTATCTAATAATCTTCATATACGTAGGTCCAATTTTTCTTATTAATCTTATCTTAGTAATACTTTTACTTATTTCTGAATTTTTTTATATCTCGCAAAGTACAAACTAAGTGTTTCCTTCTGATTCGTTCGTTCTATATTTTAAGTAAATTATGTGAAGTCAAAGACGACACATTTACATGTTTATATTAGGCATGATGTTATTAGTTACAGTTTTATTTTGAAATCCTATCACGGCATATGTTCAGAATCCTATCCTTTGATTTTGTACGTTTTACACCCTGGTTTACCGTTAATTCGATGCCATAGACTTGATGATACAGTTTCTTATTTCAGTAGATTTTTTTTCTCTACCAAGTGCAAAATTATGGGATTCTCTTTCTAGTTGTCGTTTTCCTTTTATCTGAAATATTTGCAAGTTTAGAAAAGTAAATAATTATTTTGAGATGATCAGTAACTTTGTTCAGTTTTTGTCATCTGTCACGTTTCCTATCTCCCAAACCTTTGTCACCAAATGGTAAATTGTGTCTCCCTCAAGAAGATTGTTTTATAAAAGATTTTCCTGAATTGCAGATGTGCAGAACTGCATCATCTTAAAATAGTTTTCAGTGTTTTTTCAACTGCTGCGTTGTTTCACTTTTGTTTCAGAGTAATATCACAGGCCTGCTGTATACATCATCTGAAAAAAATATAAAGAAAATATAGAACATCATTAAAATCATTTTAAAAAGCATTCAAACAACTTTATATATATATATATATAGAGAGAGAGAGAGAGAGATCAAGAAAAAGAGAAGTAGAGAGACAGAGAAGGAGAGAGAGAAAGAGAGAGCTAGATGCATAGATAGATCAATAGACAGATAGATACGTATGTATATATAGATATGAATATGCACGTATATATATATATAGATGTGTAAATATATGCATACATATGCATAAACACATACATATATGTGTATATATATATATATATACATAGTGTGTGTGATGCAACTAAACATTAATTATGTGACCTACTATATATACATATATATATATATATATACATATATATGTATATATATATATATATTATGCATCTACATAAATATGTATGTGTTTGTTTTAAATATTTACTTCAAAAGTGTCCAATACGTAAGTAGAGCTAGAAAATTTGAGATTATATATAGCAATTAAGGGGCACTGATGATGATGCTTCATGCTAATGTTATATATGTATATATATATATATATATATATATATATATATATATATATATATATTGTGTACAGAAAGTTGTGAGATGAGAAAAATCATTGATACAGTCGTTTTCAAGCTCGATAATAAGGATCGTTTAAGGTATCTTATCAAGCTCTCTTCAGCCAATATTCGTCTATTTTATAACCGGAAGTGTGAAATATATATATATACACCTCGTTAATGTTTAGGTGTTTTATGCATAAGAAAAATTAAATTTTTAAATTAATTGGGGTTCAAATAAAAATCGATTCATATAAGGGAACATTTTTTTTACAAATTTGATGTTAAATTTAAATAATTCCAGCATGGGTCCCGGAAGTAAGTCAATGCTCGCGCTGTAATGCAGAAAATACTACGTCCTCCGGGCAATTCATGATCCAACAGTAAAATGTTTAAATGTGAGGAGTGAAGCTTTGAAAAATTGCATACGCAGAAGGAAGGCGATCTCAATAAACTGGATCTATGAAAAGAACAAAACTTATCTGTTGATTATATATATATATATATATATATATATATATATATATATATATATATATATATATATATACATATATATACATATATATACATATATATATATTATATATGTATGTAATAGGAAAACAAATTGTAAATACTAAAATGATTAGTCAGTAAACTTGAATTTTATTTGTAATTATATTGTAGATTTTAAATTAATCAATTATACATGAATTTTTAATAATTATACTTTATAAATATAATTTACAATCTATTTCGAATTTAAAACTATTGAAAAATATAATAATGTCTATATACAAGGAAAATCACTTAGGATAGATAAATACTCACTTCCCCAAACCTTGAAATATATTTTTTTTTAATTTTTAACTGTATTTCGAAATTTTAAAACGTTATAGGATTAAACGAACGATTATTTTTTTTTTAAATTTGAACGTATTTTAGATATTTTTAAACGAAATTCTATGTTTTTAACCGATAACAAATATAAATTTTAAGGTTTATAATACATACCTCAGGGTGCCTCTCCTCGTGGCATTGGATTCTCAAAAATATAATTATCCACTGACATGCACCCCAGTCGTCTACGACTCATCAGAGTGTATATATATATATATATATATATATATATATATATATATATATATATATATATATATATATATATGTATCTCATCATCAGAGTTGATTCCAGTCGTCCTGAACCTCCGTTTGCCACTGGTATTCAACAATGTTGATTCAGGAGAGGTGTGGTTGGAGATTGCGCAACTCTTGCCACAAAAATTTCACGCGCAGGCACCCTTACTGTGTGTATCCATAGTCCGTCAAGACTGAAGGAAGCCTTTATATATATATATATATATATATATATGCATATATATATATATATATATATATATATATATATATATATATATATATATATATATATATATGGTGATTGTGACTTCCTGACAGAGGAAGACGATCTTTCCCTTGCTTTATTGTTGATTACTCATAAATTTTCAGTCAATTTTTAAAATATGTTTTTAATTATATACGCATATATACACTTATGCACACATACCTACATAATACATACATATGGAGATGTGATCACGATGCATCAATTCCTATTTTCTGTGAGAACGAAGGTGGCTCTTCAGACCATCCCTGCTCTGACGCAATATGTTGCAAAGGTCACACTTAAGTTGAGATTGAGGGATGCTAACTGGCGCTACTTTATTGTGGGCGCTCATAAGACGCTTCAGGCCTCCACTCGATTTACAGTCCACAGATGAAACAGAACATCTGTGTCCTGCAATGTTTTCCCCATCAAAGAAATATTGATCTCCATGTGAACGCTTGTGGCTAGCTAAGCCAGCTCTGGATAAACTCATTTTACCGCATAAATCACAGGATTGGTTCTGCATGAAATCCTCCGTCAGACCTAATATATCTGACAGATTTTTCTTCCAGATATCACGCTTCATTTTTGCATGCTCATATTTTTTCGTCTCAAAACTATCACAGCCATGATAGACCAACGAGCGCCACTTTTTACGATCATTGGAAGCACTTTCCCAACTGAACACGTCAATACCAAGATCTTTAAGATTTTCTTTGATGTTATCCTTAAAGCGTTTCCTTAGTTTATGTTGTGGACGCTTTCCTTTTTGAATTTCACCATAGAACAAGCGCTTTGGTAATCTATCGTCGTCCATCCTTGTCAGATGTCCAGCCCACCGTATCTGGCTGCGTATAATTAACTTCTCGATACAAGGTACGTCAGCCAGCATGAGAACATCCATATCAGGTATAAAAGTGCTCCACCTGATGCCCAGAATGTGTCTCAGGAATTTCTGGTGCACTCTCTCCATGCCTTTTATGTGTCTACCATAAGTTGTCAAGGCCTCAGAAGCGTAACGCAGGGATTGTAAAATACAAGATTGATAGACACTGACCATTGTATGAATAGTTATACCCCTTTCACACCATACTCGCTTCTCTAAGCCACCATAGCCTTAGTGGCACGCTGTATCCTATAGTTGACCTCCACAGCCAGGGTTCCATCTCTGGCGCTAGTACTACCCAAATACACAAATGTGTAAACCAAGGCAAGTCTCTGTTGACAAAAATATTTGGTTCCACATACAAACTACCGGGTAGAGGTGTGAACATGACCTTAGTCTTCTTAAGACTAATATTAAGGCCAAAAGACCCACAGGCCTCCGAAAACAGATTCATGATACCCTACATGCCCCTCCTACCATGGGTCACGAGATTGGCGTCATCTGCATAAAGCAATTTACGAACCAGGTTGTGAAAGGTCCTTGTAGAAGCATGAAAACGACGAAGATCAAAGAGCCTACATGTGGTTCTGAAACGCAAATAAACACCTAGAGAACATTCCCTAAAGGCATACGATAACATTGTTGCAAAATACATTGAAAAAAGTGTAGGTGCTAGGATATCACCCTGCTTCACACCATTGTCAACCGATATGGGTTCCGATAGGCATCCGTTGAAGTTCAGGCGCGCCTTCATATTAGTGTGAAGCTCCCTGAGTCATCGGAGAAATTGAGGTGGGCATCCCAACTTCCCCAGAATTACCCATAGGCCACTTCTGTTCACCGTATCAAAAGCCTTAGTCAAATCAACAAAAACCTGATAAAGCGGAACACGGTGTTCAGTACATTTCTATGCAACGTCTGAGCAGAGAAGATCATATCCGTGGTTCCTCTGCCCGGACGAAAGCTACTTTGGCTTTCTGGAATGACGGATGGACAAATATACTTTAACAATTCATCGAATAGAACTCTGGAAAATACCTTGCAACCTGCTTCCAAAAAACTTATCCTACGATAACTTCTACAGTCGGTCCTGGGCCCTTTTCCCTTGTATAGTGATATAAGAATTGCATCATCCCAATCTTGATTGACGGTAACCGCCCTCCAGACATCAGTGATAAGATGAAGAATTTCATGAATAAGTTTATCACCCCATGTAAGAGGACTCCCACAGGAATACCATCAATCCCTAGAGCCCTCCCAACGTTCACTTCCTTGATTGCATCTCTAATTTCATTCTCAGATGGGAACACAGACATTACATGGATAAGCTTCTGTTGAGATAAAAATTCATTGATGACGTCCTCATCAACATTAGAGGGTTGTCAAAGAGATCAGAATAATGCTCGATCCAACGAAGAAGAATCTTGTTAGGATCCTTTATAAGGGCAATGCAATCATTTGAGAGTAGGGGAGATGTAGATAGTGTTTGAGGACCAAACGCTTTTTTCAGCAAATGGTACATGCGTTTGAGGTATTTACAATCAAACGCCATCTGGATTTAGTTGGCGAGTTTAGCCCATCACTTAATCTTCATTTGTCGGACTCGCTTTTGGAGAATACCTTTGTTTGCTTTAAGAGACTATGGAGGGACTCTCTACCTTTAAGAGAGGCAGGCAACATCTTATGGTGCAACAAAGTTTAAACACTTAAGAGTTGAGTAATTTCAGAATCATTATCATCAAACCAATCCTGATGTTAAGATTTGCGGAAGCCAAGAACATCTACACTTATTTCATAGATTGCATTTTTAAACTGCGCCTACGATGCATCAAAATCAGCAGCAACCCGCCTGTGAATCCCAACACCACCCAACCTACACTTCCTCCTTATACAGATTTTCAGCTTCCCGCGTACCAAAAAGTGACCTGTTCCGCCTTCAGCTCCACGCATACCACACACACTACAGACGTCCCGCAAATCTGCCTTCTAGGAAATAATGTAATCAATCAAGTGACACTGTTTTGGACGAGGATGGATCCAGGTAAACCTATGGATCTCTTTGTGGCTGAAGAAAGCGTGACAGATAGTAAGATCAAACTGAGTGCATTGATGGAGAAGATGCAGACCATTACTGTTGACCCTACATACACCAAACCACCCGAGTTAGTCCCGTGTGATGATCCTTGCAAACTCTTGCATTTAGATCACCCATAAATAAGATCTTCTCAGATAAAGGAATAGAGGAAATGGTACGACTGAGATCTCAGTAAAACGCTGTGATGGTGTCTTAATCATGACCCATGGTAGGGCATACACAGATAAAATCGTCATATACCTACAGTGTGCAAGCGCACCATCATTATTCTGCCACTTACACAGATTGGTTGTTCAATCCTCTTCACCAAATCAGAACGCACTGCAAAGCCAATTCCACCTTCTCGTCTAAACCCCGATTGTTTTCCCTTCCAAAAAAAGGTGTATCCCGAGCCCACTTCCAGCAATTTATACTCACCACTCAATCGTGTTTCATGCCCTTCCAGCCCGCTAAGCCTGTGCACGTCGCCACTCACCTATTGCCATAGGACTTTTACTTTTTTTTTCTTCGAAAGATATCTGCACATAACGATCGCAACACAACGTGCTTGTGCTACACATATTGTACCCTCTCGCACCCTACCACTGGTTAGACAATGACAAACTGAAATAGTGAGATGACTGAGCAGTGGCATAGTGTGAATGTTTTATTATCATGCAGTTTTAACCTCTCCAGCAGCTCCACATAGACACACACATACACGTATACACATAAGCAAGCAAACATGCATATATATATATATATATATATATATATATATATAAATATACATATATATATATATATATATATATATCCTTAGTTCTCACAATATAGTAACCCTGCAATATAGTAATCCTTGAGAGGGAGGCTAACAGGTACTACACCTTGTCCAGTGGTGACCTGAAATTATGCAAGGCAGAGGCGTTCATCTCTCTGAGGTAGTAGGTATACCCGCATACCCAAATATATATATATATATATATATATATATATATATATATATATATATATACATATACATATACATATATTATTGATTATAACACTTGTATATATGTTTATATATATATATATATATATATATATACATTTATGCCATTAACATATGTATATGTAGATTAGTAATTAAATCACTTATATATATATATATATATATATATATATATATATATATATATATATATATATATATATATATATGTAAAGTGATGTAACGATTACATATTCGAAAGAATTATTGATTCCGTGCCAAACCATCGATTCTGCTATCATTACCAATTCCGAGTTCGATTCCGATTCTCTATAACTCTCTAAATATTTATAAACGGAATGTTAATTTTATCTACATTGCAATAAAAAGCATCTTATGTGTGTATATATTCTCAAACATAAATAGATAGTTTTGAGAAATTGAACTATAGATTTTAGTTAGACTGAATATTTCAATTCATAAATATTTATTATGTTTTATTTACTACTAGCAGCCAAAATATTTATTGAACTAATTAGATAACTAAAGAAATCGTGATTGGCATCTGATAATCGGAACAGCTTTTTCGATGCCGATATCAATTAAATGTAACTTTCTAATGCCTGCAGCACTCATGCAGCCTCAGACCCTTATATTCCTTACACCATGCTTTACTGTAAGCATGGCACACTTATGATTGTATTCCTTGCCTGGTTTCCGCCACACATGCTTATCAAGTATGACAGTGGGAATGTAATTGTCTGGGGCTGTGTGACTGCTGCAGATATTAGACAGTTACATTTCCTTGGGGGAAACATGAACTCCAACATGTACAGTCAAATACTGCAGCAGAGCATGATCCACACCCTGCAGAAACTGGGTTGCAGAGCAGTATTCCAGCATGACAATGAACCAAAAGACACATCCAAGAAAACCACTGCTTAACTGAATAGGTTGGGTGTAAATGTGATTAACTGACCAAGCATGTCTTCAGATTTGAACCCAATAGAACATATTTGGGGCAGAAGGTGGAGGTGCGCAAAGTCTTAAATATACGCTAGCTCTACGACATTGTAATTGAAGAATGGAAGACGGCTTCCCGTGGTTCTATGTGAAGCTCTGGTAAACTCGGTGCCCGGGAGAGTAAAGGCAGTTTTTGATAATGATTGTGGCCACAAAAAATATTGAGAGTTGACATGTTGATGACATTTCTTAAGGAGACTGCTCACATTACTTGCAAAGGATTAAGATTTTAATGGCTATTTTTTTATTTAATTTGAGGGAAAAATAAACTATCCATGTTATATATGCTGCAGACAGACTACTTTTCATCGTGAAAAAATAATTTTTATCAGGGTTGCCCTATGAGGAGATATACTTTAGTACTCGAAGAAATGTGAGAGGTGTACTAAGTTTTATACGGCATAATCACGTTCACCCACCTGTTCTCGCTGGATCACTGAAGTTAAGCAAAGTTGAACATGGGCAGTACTAAATGGGTGACCATTTGGGACTTTCCTGTGCTGTATGTGCTCTCCGCTTATCTCGGCATTGTTTCCAATCGTCCTGGTCTTCTCCTTGCCAATGGACACAAACAGTACCGATTCAGGAGAGGTGTGGTTAGGGATTGCGGAACCCTTGCCTCACAATTACACGCGCTACTGTCCTTTGTCTTTCAAGACTGAACGGAATCATGGGGGACTAACTTTTGTGACACACACACTGTCTCTATCTCTCTTTCTCTCTCTCTTTCTGTTCTCTCTCTCTTTCTCTGTTCTCTGTCTGTCTGTCTGTCTCTCTCTCTGTCTGTCTGTCTCTCTCTCTTTCTCGCTCTCTCTCTCTCTATATATATATATATATATATATATATCGGGTGAGCAATTAATATATGTAGGTTAATGCTGAATATTTCGTTATGTGGACTCAAAAAACACACACAATTTAAAAAAAAGCTAAAAAAAATGCATATTGATGTAACATGGAAGACAAAAAAAATAGTGCATATAAAAAATGTCTTTGTTTTTGTCACTGAAAATACAGATAAATAATTCGTCATATGTTCAGCATTAAGCCAGAATATTGTTGTTTGTTTTAACTACACAGTTTTGTTACAAAATATATCTTCTTTTGTAAGACGAGCTAACGAGTGAACGTAACGAAACCAGGTCAGTAACTTTGCATGGTTTACCACTTCTGATTGTTACTCAATTCAAATAAATTTCTCGGATTATTTTCAATCAACTAACCCGAACAAATTCAATCCCAAAAACTTCGCTTCATGATTGAGAAAATGGGGATTTCTATAAAATATATTCTTATTGGAGCACTGGCGAAAGTAATTGAAATGTCTGTATTTTTGTGTTTTTAGACATTTTGCGTTTTTTTTTTTTTTTTTTTTTTGTATGGAACTTTTGTTACCGACACACAGCATCAGATATTGCAAACTAGTCAGCACTTTAGCATTGCCCAGATTCAACGTTTTCCACCCTTGGTAAGCTCTAAAGGACCTGTGTATCACGACATATGCTATTTAACGATGATATATATTATTGTAATACGTATCAGGTATTCGACTTAACAATACCATATAGATCGGTAGTGGTGGGAATTGGATAGAATTTGATTGTGTAAGGGAACAGCACAATACTTTGTTTACATATGACTTGGAATCGATTATATAGTAGTTAGCTAGAAACCAACCAATGCGTGCAGTTCTATGGTAAACACGTTTGTTCATGGAATTTAGTTTTAGGCAGGGACATAAAAGATAGTAAAATTCTTACAGTGGTTTTTGCTAGACTGGTGCTTGCTGTGACTGTTTTTCAAGGAGCAAAATATTATATCTAAATAAGGGTAAAGCATACATGCAATCAGAATTTCCCTTCTACAGGAAAAAAAGGTTTGCAAGAAGGAGAATAGGAGATTGCTTACTAGGTTTCCGAGCTGGTGTTGAACACTATTGATGGAAGGAAAAGGTTTGTTGCTACAGAAATCTATGTTAGCAACTATTTAGCGCTTAATCTGCTACTTATTAACAACAAATCAATAATCCTACTCACTAAACATATTTTCGTTAACTTAAAGTTTACTGTCGACTAGCACTTACATTTTCCGGTTATGTGTTTTTTTTGTATTAAAATATCTACGTGATGTAGTATCAGTTATTTTTTAGAATTTGTTTGCTATTTTATTTTTACGTAATAATAATAAATTTATAATTCGTTTTTTTTCTCTCTGGTGTGTAAGCCGTAAACCAGAAGATAACCAATTGTTTACCGAGCGCCGATACTTAATTAGACTAATGAGAAATTACACCATTCAATCCTAATAACAATATAAACTTTCATTTCCATCTTATATATCCTCATCCTGTAGTACACGGATGAATATCAATACATGATGAACGTATTTCTTCTGAAATCCAATTCAATGAATAGTATACTTTAACCCTTTGTTTATTTTACTCATGTGCATGGTGACCTCAAGGCTTAATATATTTCCCGATTCTATAATTTCGTAATTCATTTCTATTTTATCTTTATTCGTATGAAATGAGCACCATCGAATTATAGCTGCCTGTTCCTTATTGTGGACATTTACAGTTAGATCATTTCTTTTAATCCTTATGATATATTTCTGTGCACCTACCATCTAAGGAAATAATCCGCAACACCATTTCTCCGTAAGTGCTTTAAGTTCGTGTAACATATTACCATGGGTCTGTCCCCCTGTCGATTACAACATGGCCATCATAGTTCTGTCATATGCCGTGATGTCCTGAAAATCAATCCATCTAAATAAAGCTTATTTTTGAGTCGTTTTGATCTTGAATGATGTAACTCCTTACGTAACTATAAATCCGAGAGCATTTAACTTCATAGTCGACTTCATTAAGCGGATATTTATTTGGGTATCTGAAGCTGTTCATAAAATTAACACCGTTGTACAAAGATATAACGAACAGTCGAAGTGCTATTTTGATAAACGTAGCTTGTTTTGGTTTGTCTGATTTACGGCGTAAGATCCCCTTTTAGATTGGATAACGCCGAAATACATTGGCCGCGGGCTTTCTTCAACGTGAAGAACGAAAGTGACGAGGTCATCGAAAGGTTGATGAACAAATGATTGAAACTCTGTTTTCAGGGGCTACGTATGTATACACAGCCATAATCTAATGCAACATCATGTCTGGACCATATTTAACGTTTCATCATGCCTCGGGCTTTTGCCCTTCAAACGGGTATATTATCCGATGACTCAGCACGATAAATATTAACCTTCAATTATGATTATAAATAAATAAAATAATATTATGCAGGCACGAAAGAAAAAACAAACAAACAAAAACGACTACAAGCAGCTCGGGTCTTGTAGCGACAGAAAAAAATGGGGGGACGCCACCCAATCTCTAATTCTAAACTTTAAATTAAAGGCTTTTTTTTTTCTTTCAAAATCTATTCAATACGACTTTGTCACGGCCGGCCACCCTTTAATCAAGAAGAGGGGGCTGCAGGAGACTTATTAATAAAGGGTGTATATGAAGTCACACTGTAAGGAGGAACACGGACTAACATCTTAAGGGTCTAGCCGACGCTCCAAAACGTCTGTCTTCCCTGCCCATCTATATCGAGGCTAGTTATCATTGGACATCTGGGCGTGCATATGGCTGGTAGGGACGATATTATCTAGGCGAGCGCTTCCTGGTTGCTTGGATAGTTGCTTGTTGGCTGGGTATATTTGGGTAGACGTAAGCATCGACAATGTATAAAACCAGCATCTCCATCACTATAACAATCATCAATATAAACACCATCACAAAATTATTATTATTATTATTATTATTATTATTATTATTATTATTATTAATAATAATAATAATAATAATAATAATAATAATAATAATAATAATAATAATAATAATAATAATAATGTCTAGTGAAGAAAAGCTACTCTTTTTCCCTTGTGTTTCGATGGAAAATGGAGATACGTTACCGCCCACAGAAGGAATACAATGCCGGCTGTTACGGGTATCTCTACTGGTAGCAGCGCAATATACGGGAAAGGAAATTCGAGGTCAAGACACCGTAATCCGTTGTTTAAAGTTTTTTTTTTATTTTTAATGTTCTAAAGATTCGCAGCTTATTAAGGCGTAAATGTCACTTGAGGATAAGTTAATGATTTGAATTTTTAAAAGGACGACTCTCTATTTTTTATTAAATTGGACTTGAAAACGATGATGTTATTACCACATCGGAAGTAGCAC
Source organism: Euprymna scolopes (assembly GCF_053919585.1). NCBI lineage: Eukaryota > Metazoa > Mollusca > Cephalopoda > Sepiida > Sepiolidae > Euprymna > Euprymna scolopes. The sequence goes on along the minus strand of NC_136513.1, from coordinate 26,409,275 downwards.
AATGGCATTGCCCGGAAAAGGCTGGTTGTTCATTGTAAAACATTTTCTTTCTCGCAAGATCATGTTTTTTTATTTTAGCTGATTTACAGGAAACAAACATTTAGACTTATTCAAGCACGAACCGTAATAGTTACGATAGACTAGAAAAGAATAGAAACTTCATATCTGTGAGAAAAGTGGAAATAAATACGGATAGAAGATACTCCCTTATCGAATTTTGAAGTCAATTTTGCACTCTCATCAAGTAGCAATTTCCGGGACTCGTGGCACCGAGGATACAGACGTTGAATCTCTACGGTTCCAGCTGAGTATTGTCTGAAGACAGCGGTTTCAATACTAGTAAAATGCGGCCAGCGACTTAGTAAGCCAGTACATGATTAGTAGTTGCTGAGAATGCAGCAACGCGACGGGGTGAGAACGCAGTATAGGCGAAGAGAGAGGAGCTCTGAATCTCTTGCTTCGGAGTTCCTATTCCGTCGTAGTTACCACCTGAGGAAGGGCAGAGGAATAGTTGGCCGAAATGTCGTGAAAAACTAACTAAAAGATGAGGATAATAGTGCACAATAAATAAATGAATAGAAAACTGTTATTTGCGAAACATACGGCAAGATGTGGCAAAAACATTTGTTTAATATTAGAACGTATTAGAATTGTAGACAGATAGAATATTGCAAGAGGGGTAAAATGGTTTCTGGGGCAACAGAGTGAACAGACAACTTGCTCAGTTAATTTGGGATTTAATTTAATTTTCGCATTTCAAGCCTAAAATAAAGGTCAGTACTCGTAACATATCAAAGCGAGAGTCTTCTTCAGGAGGCGAGGCATTGATTCCAATTCGTGCAACATAGAGATAAGAAAGTTAACGATAAAATGAGAGAAAGTGTGTTTTAAATGATTTGAAAGTAACTATTCAGCCTTTATTATTAGATAACGTAAGGAAAATTGTAAAACAAAGACGCCTAAGAAGCTTGCTCATTGTTGCTCTTCGAAGTAGAGGGCGCAATGAGTACTCGAAACAACGCCTGTGAAGATTTTGAAACAGTGTTGATTTAAAGACTTAGTTACTAGTGATGGAACAATTTCCACATTTTTCAGATTCCGATACAATTGCCAATTCTGTTCTAAATTGCCGATTGCCATAAGATTACCGGTACAATTCTTAAATCAGTAAACATAGTAGAAGATGATTTTCAAGTTGGAGGATAAGTAAGTGGAGAGGTGTTATCTATTTATCTATCTATCACTCTATCTATCTATCTATCTGCACCCCATACATATATATATATATATATATATATATATATATATATATATATATATATATATATATATATATGTATATATATATAATGGGGCTCCACTGTTTATCAAGAAGGCGCCCAATCATGGAGATGGGTTTAGTGTGAAGAGATATTATCAGTAATATTGGACGAGAGGAGTCAATTACAACCGAGGCCCTTTACATATATATATATATATATATATATATATATATATATATATATATATATATATATATATATATATATGTGCGTGTGTGTGTGTGTGTGCGCGTGTGTGTGTGTTTTTTGCGCTAACACAAAAATGCACCCACATATATATACACATGTATAAACACACAGAGACGCACACACACACACATATATATATATATATATATATATATATATATATATATATATATATATATATATATTTATACTTGTGTTCATAGATATATGTATAAGTATTCATATATATATATATATATATATATATATATATTATAAAACTCA
>NC_136513.1:26327500-26402500 GCF_053919585.1 Euprymna scolopes | reverse complement strand
GAGAGAGAGAGAGAGAGAAAGAAAGAGAGAGAAATCCCCAAAACAACAGGACGTGGTGAAGTTGAGACAAAAACTGGCGCTATAATTTCAAAGGATCAGAAATAACATTAACAGGTAACTTTATTCCAAATATATCTCAAATGTTACAGCACCCCTCGTTGTGACATAACTACACTTATAAATATTTTCAGTGTCGAATAATCCTTTTACACTATGAAATTTAGTTCATACTTGCAAAAGTGCCCGTCGTTGACTGGGTTCCAAAACAGCCTACAGAAAATGAACTCTGGTTTATGAAAGTATGATAGGTTATGTAAAGGAAGGGCTGTAAAGAGATAGCTTCGAATTTGGGGTATCAAAACCAACGCAAAACATAATAAAAGTAAAAATAAAATAGATAAACCACATGATTTATTATACCATACCTGTTCACACTGAAACACTTATCACAACATTCTGTGGACCTATATTAAAAAAAAAACCTTGTTAAACTTTGTGATATATTTCCATTATATGAACGTCAGGCGCGAACGAACACCCCATAATTTTATTATACCATATTTCTTAAAACTGAAACATAATTATCAAAGTATACTTACGCACATAGATATGAAAAGTCTTTATAAAAGTGTGTGCCTATTTCCATTCTATGGAGATCAGGCGCGAACGCAGACTCCGCAATTTTATTATGCCATCCCTATTTTAGTTAAAACATACTTATCAAAGTATTATTATGTACATCTATATCAAAAACAATTGCAAACGTTTTTTTTTTTAATTTTTATTTCCATACTTTGTGGACCAGGAGCGAACTCAGACCCAACAATTTTAATGAACCACCGTTCTGCCAGATCAAACATACCCATTCATGTGTCTCGATACATCTTATATCATTATATGTAATCAGTTTTTGAAAATAGTCAACCATATAGGAGCCTATTCGTGACCCCCCCCACACACACACATACACACACATATCTACACATACACACACATGCACACATTCAGCTTTATATTATAATTATCAACAACAAAGAGGTAATCATATCTTATGAAAAATATTTGGAATCAATTCTCCCCGTGCTGTTATTCTAGATCATTTGGACCCGAGCAGCAATTTTAGTCGCCCTTCTATTACGATCAGAGGTGTTGGGGAAATATCAGATATTTTGTAATACATATGCAAAAATAAAACCAAACAAAAAACATTTTATATCCGTAAAAAGTGCCCCAACAAGATCTTGATGATAGATGACATCTTTAATGTCCTACCGTAAGGGTGAATTTCACAATTAGACAATTCAGGCGATTACCTATCCAACGAGTTTGTAAATTCTAGTCAATAGTCGCTAAGTTTTAGAACTTAAGAAATTTGCAAAATGAGATGGTATATCTATATATTAGTGGTCAGGCAAGGCCACAGGGAGACAGTCAGGAAAAAATCAAATAAATACACGAAGCAATATTCATCCTAAAGCAACAAAACTTAAGCTGGCTTGCTAGGACACTATATATAGAAATATAAACAATGGTTTAAAAACAGGATCTTTTTAACCAATTGTCATAAAATTGTAAGCACAGAATAGCATTACAATTCTCACAAAACCTTCAAATGCGTATATAGTTTCCTTCCATAAAGCCAAATGTATGAGCATTTTAATAATAATTATTTCTACCAGTATATATATATATATATATATATATATATATATATATATACAGAGAGAGAGAGAGAGAGAGAGAGAGAGAGAAAGAAAGAGTGAGTGTGTGTGTATGTGTGTGTCAGGTATATATATATATATATATATATATATATATATATATATATATATATATATAGAGAGAGAGAGAGAGAGAGAGAGAGAGAGATACGAAAAGTTTCTGACCTTGATGGAGCTTAGAGTAAAACTTTCTATTATATTTTCAAATGATCTGAAATAATATCAAGGGGAGAATTAATTCAAAATATTACTCATATGCTAATAATGCCCTCTTTTGGAAATAAGCTATTATTATGAATATCTCCAGCATTAAATAATATTTATGCGTTATGACATTTACTTTATGTAGGAGAACCCATGATGAGAGGGATAACATAGGAGAAAAAGGCGGGGTCATGTCCCCTCTTTCTGTTATTTCATATCATATTGCTCAATAACAGAAGGATTTAGTCTTGCCTCAACCAAGACCAGCAGTTTGGGGGTAAATATCGCATATTTTATAATGTATATGCAAAACTAGGGGGAAAATGGCTATGAGTGAAAATAGATTATACAGATTAATGATCCCTTAATAAACAGCAAATATCACATAGCTAACTTCACCATCAGGTAATTACCTTTCCAACGAGCTTTCATTTGTTAAATCCTGATCGATAGTTGCTGAAGTTGAGATGTGAGAATATCTCGAAAAGGGTGATATATCTATATTAGTTGCCTGGCAATATCACAGGAAAAAACAACTAAGCAAACAATCTAAAGCTTAATTCATCCTAAACCTACAAAACAGTTGCTAGCCACCCAGGGCATTATATATGCAGATATAACCAAGTTTGGTCAAATATTATTGGTTTAAAAATATAGATGCTTCTTTCTTTTACCTATTGTCCTAAAATTTTAACGAGAAAATTTTAATATGTTTTTCCAAATCCGACAAATGTTTATGAAGTCTCGGATGCTAAAAAATACATATATATGAGCATTTAAACATTTAATTTGACTACTAGTATATATATATATATATATATATATATATATATATATATATATATATACTACTGCTTTATATATACATGCATATATATATATATATATATATATATATATATATATATATATATATATATATATATACTAGAAAAAGTACCCGTAGATGACTGGGTTCCAAAACAGCCTATAGAAAATGGACTCTGATTTATTTAAGTACTAGCGGGGGACCCGGCATTTCCCGGGTGTTTGTAGGTGTGTGTGGTGTTAAATAAAAAAAGAAACCGGGGGCGAGTTGGTAAGATCGAACCCGAAGCCCTGAGGCGAAGTTTGAAAATGAAATCGGGCAGCCAGAATGAGTTAGTGAAAGATGTTTGAATTTATTTAAGTAAGAACAAAATTGACAGGTGCGCGCACGGAAGTCGTCCAGCTTTACGACAACAACGATGTCCTAAGCATTGTTATAAGCGAAGTAAAAAAGAAAACAACGTTAAAACTAAATCAGAGGGGTAATCAAAACATCGAAAAAAAAACTAGCGTAAGGCAAACGAACGATGTTAAATGTAAAAATCGAAAAAACGAAAACAGGTGGATAAGCGAATTAAAAAAACCCAGAAAAACCAAATTTACGTGAAAAATGGTTAATAACACTGATTCAACGTTTAGATTTAAAAAATCGAAAAGAAAGACATCTCAAATAATGATTCGAACCAAAAATGTTTAGATAATGAACCAACACGCTAACCAACTGAGCTAACGCCACGTACATGAGATTTAGTCAGTTTTTCAACTATTTAAAGTAAATCATGCGACGACGTCATCTGACGAATGCGTAGAACCGGTCGTCGTCACGAGAGCACCGTTTTTGTTGACCCCCTCCTCTCGAAAATTGTCGATTTCGGGGTGAAAAATGAACGTTTTTGACCAATGTATCGATATTTTTCGAGCAAAGAATGGAGCTTCAATATGATACCGAGTTTGTGAATTTTTGTTCTGTCTGTCGAAAGTTTTTAGAAGACACACACACCTACACACATACATATATACATATATACATACATAAATTTTCGCTTTTATATTTATAGATGATCGGTTATGAAAAGGGAGGTTGTAAATCTGGGTTGAATTTGGGGATATAAAAACCAAAGCAAAATATGATAAAAGTGAAAATAAAATAGATAAATCACATTATTTATTATACCATACCTGTTCACACTGAAACACTTATCACAATATTCTGTGGATCTATATTAAAAAACCTTGTTAAACTTTGTGACATATTTCCATTCTATTTAGGTCATGCGTGAACGAGCACTCCATAATTTTATTATACCATATTTCTTCAAACCGAAACATAATTATCAAAGTATACTTACGCAGATAGATATGAAAAGTCTTTATTAAAGTGTGTGCCTAGTTCAATTCTATGGAGGCCAGGAGCGAACGCAGATCCCAGAATTTTATTGAACCACCGTTCTGGCAGATACATACCCATTCCTGTGGCTCAATACATCTTCTATCATTATATGCGATCAGTTTTTTTTTAAATAGTAAACCATACAGGAGTCTATTGGTAATCACACACACACACACACACACACACATTCAGCTTTATTATATATATATATATATATATATATATATATATATTGAGTTTGATATATAGGATATAGGATTTATTATAGTAATTACATTTATACACACACACACACACACACACACACACATATATATATATATATATATATATATATATATATATATATATATATATATATATAATAATCGTGTTGACACCGGTTCTCGTCAGGTCATTGAAGTTGAGCCAGGTTGGTACCAGATGGGTGACCATTTGAGAATTCTATACACTGTATTTGCTCTCCGCCTATCTCGGCATTTGTTTCCACTCGTCCTGTACCTACACTTCACGTGGCACTGGTATTTAACAATGTCGCTCAGGAGAGGTATGGTTGGAGATTGTACACCTCCTGCTACAAAATTTCACGCGTTTATCCACAGCTAAGACAGATTACTCTGAAACCACCAGAAAACGCATCGAAGCAGAGAAATTAGGAACCCGGGATTTTTGGAAAATCTACAACAGCGTAGTAAATAATGGACAGTCAACTATTCCCCCACTATCAAACGATCATGAGATTGCTTGCACGGCAACTGACAAGGCTAATCTGCTTGCAAGTCGGTTTGCATCAAACTCCACACTGAACTCGGTACACCACTCACTCCCTGATTTTCCTCTGCGAACAGACGCCTCACTAGAGGATTTGAAAATCACTCCTTCTCAGTTACATGCTATTATAAAAAACTTAGACACCTCAAAAGCATGTGGACCACATCTCGTCCCGGATGTGCTATTAAAAAAAATGCTCTGCCGAGGTTGCTCCAGTCCTGTCCAAACTTTACAATAAATGCCTTAACGAATCTTGTTTTCCCGACTGCTGGAAAATCTCCTCTGTGGTACCAGTCTCCAAGAATTCTGGTGAAAGAACTGGCCCACTAAATTACACTGTTCAACACAATATTTTTGGCGTGCAAAGTAAGACTGGTTTCTGGGATTTTCAAGGGCGCTGAATCCGAATCTAGCATTAGTTTTTTTTCAAATAGGCTCTAGTTTTGAGGTATCACAGGGGGGTCGTTTGTCTGAAATCACCCATTGGCGACCATAGCTAAACGTACAAAAAACGGCTAAATAGTGCATAAATGTCAGATATTGAATTTTATGATAATCTTAAACCACAAAGACAGTGTAAAATCTCAATCTAACAAGTTAAGTTAGATATAACATCATTTCATTTATTCTATAACTGAACACTTTTCATAGATTTCGAGGATATACAACAAATTTGCTGAAAATTTGCTGAATTTTCATTCTCCAAGTGAAAAAAACATTTACATAATCAGTTATATATCATAAATTAATGCAAAGCATTATACACTAGATTCTTAGTTACAATGAACACACAAAACAATATTTTATTCACAAAACTAATATTGACGTTTATACGATTTTCGCTTGTGAGCAACTTTTGGGCAGTCTCTCAAAAGGTTCCAGCAGTAGTCTGCCATCATGTGCTCATCCCATTTGCCTTGATACCTCTCTTCCATTGTTTTGATGTCTTGATGGAATCTTTCTCCCTGCTCCTCAAGGTAATCACCAAGATTACCAGGAAATCTGTCGAGGTGGCTAAACAAGTAATGAACTTTAATGCTCATATTTGCCCCTAGTTTTCCGAATGCAGTAAGCATCTTACGGACCAATTGCTTGTAATTGTCAATTTTGTGATTTCCCAAAAGTTTGTCACTACATCTGTGAAGGACACCCAAACATTTAACTCAACCGTGTTCATATGATTAGTGAAGTTAGAATCCCTCATGAGCGTTCGAATCTGAGGTCCATCGAAGATGCCACCTTTAGCTTTTTCGATGGAAAGACCTGGAAATTGCCTGCATATGTACTTGAAGCAATCCCCATCCTTGTTCAACGCCTTAACAAACTGCTTCATGAGCCTTAGTTTTATGTGAAATGGAGGGAAGATGATTATATCCCTGGGTACCAAAGGCTCATTGATGTCGTTGGCTGTTCCGACTTCGAGACTTTCTCGTTCTTGCCAGTTCTCCCTTCTCCAGTGCTGGAGTCTTGCTCTGATATCCCACAAACAAAGAAAGCAGGGATACTTTGTGTACCCACTTTGCTGACCAAGCAGAAAATTCACCATTTTCAAGTCCACACAAATAAACCATTTATGAGTGTTGTAATTCAGCTTTTCAAGAACAAATTTGATAGCATCATTCTCTTTTTTCATCTTGGTAGAATGACCAATTGTTACAGGAGCAAACTTATTGCCATTGTGCAAAAGTACAATTTTTAGACTTGCTTTCGAGCTATCTATGAAGAGACGCCAATCTTCTGGGTCATATGATGAGATCCCCATGCAGTTAAAAAGTGAAGAAACGTTATTACAAAAGACCAGGTCGTCTTCTTTAGAAAAGAAACGAAGCAAGCTGCCTTCCCTTGTCCTATAGTATGTTACTTTTGTGCCAGAATCAAGAATGTTTTTCTTTGGAGTCGTGATGCAAGAACTTCAGACTGCTCCTTCGACAAACAAAGGTCTCGCACTAGGTCATTAAGTTCAGATTGATTGAAAAGCTGAGGGCCATTTGAGGGTTCTTCATAGTCACCACAGCTATCCTCACTTGATATTGAAAGATCAGCTGGAATCTCTTCGGTTTCATCGATTTCAGGCAAACTGGTGAAAACAGGCACAGGTAGATCCTCAGAGTGCGCAACAGGACGGATAGCAGAATCCAGGGTCGGATACTGCCAATTTGCTTTCTTGTGCTTGTTAAACCCCGTCTTGTCATTAAGACAGAAGTAGCAGTCATCAAAATGATTGTTGGGCTCTCTCCACACCATTGGTACAGCAAACTTCAACTTCAGCTTACCGTTGGTCCAACCGCGGAGACTTTCTACAGAGGTTTTGCACACCATATGTGGGGCCCAAGACTTGTCTTGGTCGCCAAGTATCATATCGAAGTATGCTTTGTACGCCCTCTTGACAAAGTCAGTAATATTCCTCTTTTGTTGTGCCATCATATACTGTCCACAGATGTAACAAAAGACATCCGGTTCATATCTGCAACATATTCTAGAAGAATTCATTTTCTCTCTGCAACTCATTTTCAACTGTGGAATTAAAAAGAAAATTCTTAATTACTGTTTAATTTATACTGCAGCTATATTTATGGAACATGTTATTAAGTAATTACAGTATATAATTATATAAAAATTCTCCCTATATAAATAATTATATAAAAATTCTCCCTGAAATACTTCAATATATACATAATCAATATAATGATTCAATAATATCAGAAAATTATTATTTACTGCTTCTATATTGAAGTATTTCAGGGAGAATTTTAGCAGTTTAGGCTTATTTTGGGCTATCAGTATCTTCTAAACTAGAGCCAATCTGGCAAAACCAATGTTATATTCGTAATCAGCGACCTTCAAAACCCCAGAAAACACTCCTAGATTGTCTGCCAAAGAAAAGAAATAAAAATTAGTTGACCAGTGTTATCGCCCCATTAAGCCTCCTCCCGCTTTTCGCCAAAATATTTGAGTCCTTAGTAAATCAAGCCCTAGTCCAGCACCTAACAACTGCTAAACTCCTGACTGACAAACAATATGGATTCAGGCAAGGCCGTTCAACAGCAGATATCTTAACTGTAGTTTCTGAACGTATATACCGTTCATTGGATAAAACAGGGGAGGGTAGAGCGGTGGCCCTCGATATATCTAAGGCTTTTGACAGGGTATGGCACGATGGTCTTCTAAGGAAAATTAGATCATATGGAATCACTGGAAGAATTCATAATGTAATTAAATCCGTTCTTAAGTAATAGAAAAATCAAAGTTCTCCTCGACGGTCGTACATCCAAACAATACGACATACATGCGGGAGTACCTCAGGGGTCTATCCTTGAACCTCTATTATTCCTGATATTCATAAACGACCTCCCTGATAAAATTGTTTCGGAGATGAGTATATTTGCCGATGACACCACTCTCTATAACAGATATGAGGGGAAAACAAATGAACATGTATCCAAGGAAATGGCAGAAACACTAGAGGATGACCTCGAATCCGTAGTGGAATGGGGACAAAAATGGTTGGTCACATTCAATGCTGCTAAACTAAGCTTGTTTCCTTCAATAACTACAAGAAACCTTCTCTACCACCAATAGCAATGGCCAAGTACAAATTACCTGAAAGTACTTTTTTTAAACTCCTCGGCCTAACGTTTACAGGGAATATGAACTGGAATACATACATTGAGAGCATTGCCAAGGCTGCTGCAAGGAAGGTTGGCTCCCTCTACCGTGCTAGAAAACTACTTACGCCTGACAGTATCACATACCTCTATAAGGCAACCATTCGCCCATGTATGGAGTACTGTTGTCACATCTGGACTGGTGCATCTGCTGCTTGTCTCTCGCTCCTGGACAGGGTTCAAAAGAGAGTCGCCAACCTGATATGTCCTGAACTGTCATCTAGGTTTCAGCCTCTGTCCCCTCGACGAGATGTTGCATCCCTCGGCCTGTTCTACAAATACTTCAATGGTGAATGCTCTGACGAACTGCAAACACTTGTACCTCCCCGACGTAACTACCCCCGACAAACCCGACAAGCTACTAAGTCTCATCCTTTTACAGTAGAGATCCCTAGGTGCAAGAAAGCCTTTTACTCCAATAATGTCTTCCCCAGAACTGCGGGTCTTTGGAACTCCCTTCCGGGATTCTGCTTTCCCAACTGCAATGATATGCAGAAGTCCAAGTGTAATGTTAACAAACATCTTTCTACTCATCTCCCTTCATAATGGCCCCGCTAATTAAGTCCCTAATAGTAGCCCCCTGCTTCAAAGTGGCGCTGTGCCTTGTTTGGGGTGAAAATTAAATAAAAAAAAAAACAGTCTGTTAACGACTGATATGCATTAATGCGTATGTATACGTATACAAACCTATGTGCATATATATATATATATATAAATATATATAAATATATATATATGTATGTGCGTATATGTATATGCATATGAATGTGTATATATATGCATATATATATATATATATATATATATATACCTATGTATATATATATGTGTGTGTGTGTGTATAAATATTATAAATATAGGGATATAATATACATGTATAACTTACATAAACATATGTATATGTATATATATATATATATATATAATTATATGTAATTATATGTATATATATATAATTATATATATATATGTATACTTATCTATCTCTCTCATATGATATATATATATATATATACTTATATATATATATATATATATATATACATATATATATATATATATATATATATATATATATATATATATATATATATATATATATATATACATACTGCCTAATCACGTTGAGACACCGGTTCCCGACAGATCAACGAAGTTAAGCAAAGTTGAGCCTGGCTAGTACTTGATAGGGTAACATTTGGGAATTCTAGGCGCTGTATGTGCTTTCCGCTTATCTCGGCATTGTTTCCAGTCTTCCTGAACCTCCATTTTCCACTGGTATTCAACAATGTTGATTCAGGAGAGGTGTGGTTGGAGATTGCGCAACTTTTGCACGCGCAGGCACCCTTTCTGTGGGTATCCATAGTCTGGCAAGACTGCAGGAAGCCTTATATATGTATATATATATATATATATATATATATATATATATATATATATATATATATATATATACATGCGTGTGTCTGTGAAAATTGTGAGTTTACTTCCTCATGTCGTGATAATGCAACACCATGTCTACGGGGAGAGTGTGTTTCATCACGCAAACGTCATACCAGTTAAGAACCACCCATTAAATTAGAAGTATTTCCTTTACGCAACTGATTTTCATTATCTAGTAATTTATTTTTTATTGACATGTCAGCAAAAAAAAAAAAACGGATCTGGTGTTGAAATGTCGGCTGTTTTCCGGTAATTAAAACTTCAATGACCATAAAAAGGCAAGACGTACACATACATAACGTTTAACAGGGTGCGCTGGATAACATTTAAACTTCACCAACAATAATGCCTCAATGACAAACAGAGAACCTTCTGTCAACATCACAACCACGACCTATAACACTTACTAAATCTCCCATATATATATATATATATATATATATATATATATATATATATATATATATATATATATATATATATATATATATATATATGAATTTAAACGACTTCATTTTTGCACCAATATAATAATATATTGTAGCGATATCAGATGTAATTATGAAGATAGTTGCAACGTGTTATCAGACGAGTGCCACTCCCTCAGATACTTAAAGTACATGAGCACCAAAATGACTTCCATCGCAACAGGACCATTTTAATAGACAAAAGCCTGAGGGGGTATCTTTACACAGATGATGTTTCAGAGTATGCCCTTTGTACGACATGTAAGTCACTCTCTCGGTTCAAAATGTTGAGATCCAGCAATACGCAACTGCAAGATAGTCAGCAACAAATTAAACTGCAGACCAGCTTAATGCGGGTACTGGTCTCCAGCTTTATGTTTTTTGTTAAATCAGAGATTTGCTTCATCTAGAAATGTTGCCTTCACTACGGCTTACGGGAGCCCTCTCCACCCCAACACACACATACATACACACAAACACACACGGTGCTAGTTGGCCGTTGCCCCCGAAAAAGGGTTCATTCGCCCTTTGGAAGGTCTTGTTTTTAATCCTTCAGGAGGACTAGCCACACTTCTCACCAAACAAGTCTGGTGGGGGAACCAGTTTAGTCGCCGGGACCCGACCATGAGGCAGGTATTACTGGCTTACATGGTACCAGTAGGATATGATATTATCAGACACATATATGTGTATATATATATATATATATATATGTGCGTGTGTGTGTGCGTGTGTGCGTGTGTGCGTGCACATATATATATATATATATATATATATATATATATATATATATATATTTATATATATAAGAATTTTATGAATGTGAGAAATGATAGAATTATTTCTATCGTCAAAAAGGTTACAGCTCATAAGAGCAATGACAGGTATCACACTAAAGTGTAAGACTCTGTTTTCGCTCTCGTTGGGTGCATCATTCGAAGATATTCAAACTCGTGATTATAATTCTGAGTTCGAATGATAATTTGTTTGTCTGTATCAGATTTTTTAGAAGCCACTGGGCCGACACCGCTAGCAATTAGCATGGATAATATGATAAGCTGCAGCGATCTTAATACTAGAGCATCATTTTGAAACACACTAAGTGATTAATAAAACTTAATAGGGATAATTATGTTATGTTGAAATAGGCAAAACCTTAACTGTTAGCGGTGCTCGTTAAATAGTGATTAGCTTATCGATTTGGCATAAAGCAGCGATTATAATTCAATTGGTTATTATTGTTTTTCCGTTTTCAATATCTCCAAATCGAATATATCTATATCTACATCTCTCTCCTCTCTCTCTCTTTCTCTCTCTCCCTCTCTCTCTCTCTCTCTCTCTCTCTCTCTATATATATATATATATATATATATATATATATATATATAAACAAATGATTAATAAAACATGTTAAAAGACGTATTGAAAAAGAGTTAAAAACATATTTAATTTTAAAAAAAGAAGCACAAGATAAGTGGATAGTCCTTAATCCGCGGAGTTTCGAAGAAATACTCTCCTTCTCATCAGAGGGCAGAAATTAGCAAAATGCAGGATCGGATTTTCCATATAAAAGTATTCAATGAAACTACAAGTAAGTCAAAGATCTTACTTAGTTAAAAAAAAAGGGGTGAGGTAAGGGGAATAGGAGGCAAAAGAAAAATAATAAAAAGATTTCACATGGATGGATAATATTATTAATATAGTATTATATATATATATATATATATATATATATATATATATATATATATATATATATATATATATATATAATACGAGCAAACAGTTAAAAAAACATGTTAAAAACACTTTGGAATGAGTTAAACACATATTTAATCTGAAAAGGAAATACTAGATAAGTGGATATTCCTTAATCTGCAGAGTTTCGAAGAAATACTTTCCTTCTCATTAGAGGGTAGGAATTAGCAAAATGCGGGATCAGGTTTCCCATGCAAAAGTATTTGATGAAACAACAAGTAAGTCAAAGATCTTACTTGAAAACAAAAATAAGCTTATTATAATATTATTATAATTATTATAAGCTTTATCTCCTATTTGGTTTAATCGAGCTTTTACATCTGGCTGAGATAACTTTATAAATATTAATTCTGTGATATTTATAATATACTTTAACTTTACTATCTTGGATCATTTAGGTTGATTTAATTGCAATTTTTATGTTATTTTATGTTATATATATATATATATATATATATATATACATATATATATATTAAATACATATGTATATGGGGTGTGATTAACTGAAAGACACAATGTAAAGCTTAATCCATTTAATGAACACTTATGATAGATGCGAGTAGTACACGATTTGTAGCTTTCTCCACTAAAACACAAATTAAAATGAAATTTCTTATGGCAACATTTTAATATATATATATATATATATATATATATATATATATATATATATATATATATATATATATATATATATATATATATACATACACCCACACATACACACACACATACACGTATATATATATATATATATATATATATATATATATATGAATTAAATATATATAAGAATTAAAATTAAGTTTACAAAGATAATCCAAAATATTAAAGGCTTATAATTTCTAAATTAATCCTAACCAGATGTAAAGGCTTACAAAATTAATAAAACATGTTTAAACACTTTAAGAAGCGCTAAAAACATCTAATTTTCAAAGAGGCAAAACAATCAAATGGATTGTCCTTAATCCGAGGAGTTTCGAAAGAAATACTCTCCTTCTCATCAGAAGGTACGTATTAGCAAGATGCGAAATCGAATTTTGCTTGCAAAGTATTTAATGAAACTACACGTAAGACACATAGTTTACTTGGTAAAAGTTTTTAAAAAAGTGAAGCAGAGGGAATGGGGAAAGAAGGAAAATGGTTTCACGTGAATGGATGGTCGGGTGAAGAATATACAATACCGGTAAAATCCAAGAAAACTGACTAAAGTTCGGTATCCAGAAGTAAAAATCCAAAGGAATTGCGTTAGTCGAATGGTTTACTTGTAGATTCATTAAATACTTTGAAAGCAAAATCCCATTCCGCATTTTTCTACTCCCTTCCTCTGATGAGAAGGAAATTATTTCTTTCGAAATTCCGCGGATTAAGGGCAATCCACTGAATTTGTGTTTTCTTTTTTCAAAATTAAACATGTTTTTAAATCTTCTGAAATTCTTTTAAACATGTTTTAATTATTATTTTTTCTTATATATATACATATATATATGTATATATACACACATATATGTGTGTATATGTACGTGTGCGTGGGTCATTGTGTGTGTGTGTGTGTGTGTGTGTGTGTGTGTGTGTGTGTGTGTGTGTGTGTGATATAGTCAGTGTTACAACAGCTCAGTGATGGATTTTGGTTGGAAATGAATGGTATTGGATTATTTAAGCGGCCGGAATAGCAAGAACTTTTTTGCATAAACCTTGAAAACACTTATATTGTACTTAGTTCGAAAGCAGAGCAGTGGAACAAAGGTCCACGTGCGAGCAGTTTTAGGTTTCAAATGGAATTCGCGTTTAGATTTAGGTACTCATTGAGTGTATAAGAACTTTTTTGTAGTTTAGCATAACGTGTGATTTTCCTGAAAGTTTGACGGAGAACACATTGGTTCAAACTCTTACAAGCATCTGCCATGAAAATAAAGATAATGAATAGGCAGGATCACAACGCCATTTTAGTAAGACAGAAGTTACAGGGAGAAGAAAAATGTATCGTCTAGTAAGTTTCTAAATCCGTTTTGAACTCTGCCAAGGTAGGATGGTGCGTTTCATACATTCCCTCCTCAATTTGAGGTTAAATTTGGCGTTTATATCTATAGATATTTACGTCGGAAGAAAAATACCTTCTGGAGCGGTAGAATATCATGACCTTTGCTGATCTGGTTTAGCAACTGATTTAATATAACTCTTATATTTCTGATCAGGATGAAGATCAGTGCCAAAAGTTGGTCGAAGTTAGCTGATCATTTGAAATGAAAGGTATCTGTATCAATGGATGATGGTCCAAAAACGGAGCTTGTTTATGTCTTGCAACGATTGTTCAATATTGTGAGAGAGAAATTGGTTGCTGCCCTTTGAAGTGTTACCATAGATGGGTGTGTCGTTAGCGTATATATCAAGAAATTAACGCATAATGTGAGTTGGGAGTCCTTTGAGTAAGAGCAGGAACAGTGTTAGGCCCTGGATAGATACGTGAGGCACACTAGTCTTAATACATTGTAGATTGGGGCATTTCTTTATCGGTGACTACATGCATAAATATGTCGGGATGCAGGGATTCCATGGTTGAGAAGACATTTGAGATGTAACATAGATGTCTTTCCGATGCCTTGTCACCATCTGTGTGCGCCATTCATGTATTACACTAAAAAAGCTTTGTGGTAGTTTTCTAACCGATTTCTGTCTGATGTTGATCGTTGGGTCCACTGCGATGAAGTTGACATAGTTGGTGTTCTTGTTAAGTCAAAACATTCCGCATATATATATATATATATATATATATATATATATATATAGGCATGTATGTATATATAAGAAATATCTATCTATATATATGTATATATATACGAATGTATATATATTATAATATAAAGCTGAACGTCTGTGTGTGTGTGTGTGTGTGTGTGTGTGTGTGTGTGTGTGTGTGTGTGTGTGTGTGTGTGTGGCCACGAATAGGCTCCTGTATGGTTGACTATATTAAAAAACTGCTGATTACATATAATGATAGATGTATCGCGGATCAGGAAGGGGTATGTTTGATCTGGCAGAACAGTGGTTTATAAAAATTGTGGGGTCTGCGTTCGCGCCTGGCCCCCGAAGTATGGAAATAAAAAATGAAAAAAAAAACGTTTACAAGGGTTTTTGATATAGATGTACAAAAGAATACTTTGCTAAGTATGTATCAACCTAAATAGGGATGGTATAATAACATTATTGGGTCTGCGTTCGCGCCTGTACTCCATGGAAATATGGCACAAACTTTAACAAAGACTTTTCATATCTATTTGCGTAAGTATACTTGGATAATTATGTTTCAGTTTGAAAAGAAAATATTGTATGATAAAATGATTGGCTGTTCATTCGCGCCTGACCTCCATAGAATGTTAGGTTCACAATATCACCTTAACTTTTATCTTAATTCACGTTAGCTTTTTTTTTTTTAGTTGAATCATATTGTGTCGAATAAATTCACCTCATCAATTCACGTCCTTATTAAAGTGACCCCCCCCAAAAAAAGACGGAACTTTAGACAATAATCGACACAAATTTTGCCTAACTCTGTTTTTTTCTTTCTCCGGTTGCACGTGACACTCTCTCGAAAATAGATAAATAGACAAATAATAAAAATAAGAACGTAACTTGTTATCATGTCAAAGGGAGGAAGGTTGTTTTTGATTCCAGTCAACGACGGGTGATTTTGCTAGACTTTTAATATATAGTTGAACGCATGTCTGTGTGCCTGATCTCGAATAAGCTCCTATAGAAAACTATCACATATAATGATAGAACATGTATCGAGACACTGGAATGGGTATGTTTGATCTGGCATAATGATGATTAATTAAAATGGCGGGGTCTTCGTACGCGCCTGGTTCACAAAATATGGAAATAAAAAATTAAAAATAAAAAAAAACGTTTACAAATGTTTTTAATATAGATGTACATAATAATACGTTGATAAGTATGTTTAAACTTAAATAGGGCAGGTAAAATAAAATTGTGGGGTCTGCGTTCGCGGCTGACCTCCATAGAATGGAAATAGGCGCAAACTTTAATAAAGACTTTTCATATCTATCTGCGTAAGTATACTTTGAAAATTATGTTTAAGTTTGAAGAAATACGGTATAATAAAATTATGGGGTGTTCGTTCGCGTCTTACCTCCATAGAATGGAAACATGTCACAAAGTTTAACAAGGTTTATTAATATAGATCCACAGAATATTGTGGTAATTGTTTCAGTGTGAACAGGCATGGTATTATAAATTATGGGGTGTACTTATTTTATTTTTATTTTCATCATATTTCGCTTTGGGTTTGATACCCCCAAATTCGAATCTATCTCTTTACAACCCTTCCTTTTCACAGCCTATCATACTTTCATGAATCAGAGTCCATTTTCTGTAGGCTTTTCTGGAACCCATCCAATGACGGATACTTTTGCTAGTATATATATATATATATATATATATATATATATATATGTATATATATATATATATATATATATATATATATATAGTCATTGCGTTTGCATCTAAGATTCCAAGCGGCATACTGGCTATACTAAAAAGAAACATGGGAACTTAGTGGGATTAGAGTTGTACTTACAATTGTAGCTACATTTCAATGTAATAACATCGATTTACTTTCCTCCGTAAAGAGCAACAGGACTAGTGGCTTTTCTGGGGAGTAATTTAGCCTCAACGAAGTAGGGGCTTTCCTCGCCCTACATGTTCTATATGGCATCACATTCTCTAGGCATAAGAAAATTAAAAAGCGTTCTACCATTTATACTTTTCTAAATGAGGCTGTGCTATCCGCATTAACGTCGGCTCAGGATGTCCGGTATTTTTTTTTCTAAATATACACGAGTATTAACGACTATCTCCTTGTGTTATCTTTGTCCGTCATTAAAGGCTAAAACACATACAATAGTTAACAAATATTTCTAATAACGGGATAATTAAAATAGAAATCTTAAATCTAAAATACAATTACTTCATAGTTGATAAATAACTATAAAAATGCATAATATTAAATTGTAGCTATTGGTATATTTTATGTGGTGCAAACGCACATTGACACGCTGATTCTCGTAAGACCATTTAATGTTAATTGGCCTTGAGTTTTGCTCGTTATGAGTGTATGGACACTTAAAAGTACAAGGTGTTTTATATAATATGTATGGTATGATTTCAGCAGTAGAGGCTGTCACTTTATTTTACGTTGGTTTATAACATCCTTAAAAAAATATGATTCTACATTTAATAGAGTGTGTCACTTTTTCACACACACCCTCCAGCGCCAAATAATGGTATCTGCAAACATAAAATAAATATGTTGTATCATCGTTTTCGGATTGATATAAGCTATTATACCGTGTCCTTGTTTCTGCTCCATAAAACAACGTACAAGATAAGATTGTGACCGGTTTAGAGCAAGCAGTCTTGTACAAACACCCACACTTTTTATGAATTCAAAATTACTTCTCGTTCTATTTATATTGCTTGTTGCATAGTATTCCCCCGATTCATTGGAGAGGGACTTATGTTTTCAGTGGCGTTCGTGCATCCGTGTGTCTGCCCGTGCCTCCGTCCGTGCGTCCGTGCGTCCGTGCGTTCGTGCGCCCGTTAGTCCGGACAAATGTCAGATAACCGTCCATTAGTTTTTCCTGAAATTTTGTCACAAATTGTATTTCATTAATAGATGTGGACTGTAAAAAAAATGTAAAATTTCCCGTTGGGTTCCCAGACACTTAAAAGAGGTAAAACATGCCCGAAAATGGCCAAAAATGATACGGTTTAATCCATAACTTTCGATCCATTCATTAGATTTTTCTGAAACTTGGCCAAACTGTGTAGCCGATTGTTTTTAATATAAATATTTAAAGAGTATATATTCGTAACACCGTCCCCCTGACTAGAAAACGAAAACTAGAATCGGTCGACCAAGCCTTTATGTGCTTTAGACTTAACATGCAACATAATATTAGTTACTTTTATTTTCTCTACCGCTCTCCCTCGACCCAGGACCGTGCCATAATAAACAGACAGCATAAATACAGCACTTTCCCTCGACACTAGCGCACAAGTTGATGTATTTGGTGACTTCAATGCCCACCTAAGTAACTAATTACACAGATGCAGCTGGTACCACAACACATAGCTTATCTATATCTCATTCCCTATCACAGGCGATTCAAACATGTTTCCCTGACTAGCAAGAGCAACACACATCACTTTTAGATCACACCCCACTCTGGAATTCTGATCATGTAGTGATAATAGTTAAAATCACCCTAAACTCTAGAGCAAAAATGGAAGAGCCATTGCTCAAAACAACGAGATCTTATGAAAAGACCGACTGGTAAACCATCAGGGATCTCATTAGAGACGCCCCATGGCGAAATATCTTTTCACTTCATGGTGAACAGTGCGCAAATGAGACCACTGAATGGTTCAAACAGCAATTGAAGCATATGTTCCCACGCGAAAATTTTATAGCAAGCCCCAATCTACCTAATGGTTTACTTCTACATGTGCAGCTGCCATCGCGCAAAGGCAGCATGCGTACCACAGATTTAACTGACATAAATCCAGTTCAAATAGACAGAAGTATATAGAAGCCAGAAGTAACTGTAAAAAAGCAATAGCGACAGCTACAAGAGAATTTACTGAAACAACTCAAAAACGCATCGAAGTTCAGAAATTAAAAACCCGTGACTTCTAGAAAATCTACAACAGTGTAGTAAATAATGGGCAATCAACAATTCCCCCACTATCCAACAATCATAAAGTTGTTTGCTCAGCAACCGAGAAGGCTAACATTCTTGCCAGTCGGTTTGCCTCTAACTCCACACTATACCCTGCTAACCACCCTATCCTATAATTTTCTTTGCCGACAGAGGCAACACTTGACGATCTGAAAATCATCTCTTCTCAGGTGCATGCCATTATAAAAAATATTAACACTGCAAAAGCATGTTGACCTGATCTCATCCCGGCTTTGCTATTAAAAAGTGCTCCGCCGAAGTAGCACATATCCTCTCCAAACTTTACAACAAATGCCTTAATGAATCTTGCTTTCCTGCTTTCTGGAAAACTGCTTCTGTAGTACCAGTTTTCAAAAATTCTGGTGAAAGAACTGACCCAGCAAATTACTGCCCCATTAGCCTCCTCCCACTTTTTCCCAAAATATTTGAGTCCATAACTAACCAATATCTAGTCCATCACCTTACAGATGCTAAACTTCTTACTGAACATTAATATGGATTTAGGCAAGCCCGTTCCACAGCAGTCATTCTAACTGTAATCTCTGAGCGTATATACCATTATCTTGACAAAGCATGGGAGGGTAAAGCGTTATCTCTAGATATATCTAAGGCCTTTGACAGGGTATGGCATGAAGATCTTCTCAGGAAAATCAGATCATACGGTATCACTGGTAAAATACTTAACATAATTAAATCCTTCTTAGATAAGAGAAAAATCCAGGTAGTCCTCGAAGGCCGTACATCTAAACAACCTGATATAAATGCGGGAGTGCCTCAGGGGTCTTTCCTTGGACCTCTATTATTCCTAATATTCGTACATGACCTCCCTGAAAAAATTGTCTGTGAGGTGGGTATATATGCTAATGACACCAAGCTCTATACCAGACATGACAGGAAAAAAAATGAACACATATCTAAAGAAATGGCAGAAACACTAGAGAATGACCCCCAATCTGTAGTGGAATGGGGACAAACATGCATGGTCACATTCACTGCTGCTAAGACTAAACTTGTTTCCTTCAATAACTACAAGAAACCCTCTCTATCACCAATAGCAATGGCCAAAGGCTCTTTATCTGGAAGCGCATCGTTTAAACTCCTAAGCTTAACGTTCACAGGAAACATGAATTGGAACAATTACAGTGAGAGCATTGCCAGGACCGCTGCGAAAAAGGTAGATTCTCTCTACGGTGCTAGAAAGCTACTGTACCTCCATAAGACGACCATTCGCCCATGTTGTCACATTTGGGCCGGTGCATCTGCTATTAGTCTCTCACTCCTAGGCATTTGGAACTCCCTGCCAGGTTCCTGCTTCCCAGACTGTACTGACATGCAGACGTTCAAGTGTGACGTGAACCGACATCTTGCTGCCCAACTCCCTATATAGTACCCCTGTAGCCGGTGTCCCTAATAGTGACCCCTACATCAAAGTGGCAATGTACCTTGCTTGGGGTTAAAATGTAATAAAAAAATCGAGTATTGTTAATCCTGGAAAAAAATTCTGGTTCGCTTCCCAGGGGACCTTTAGTGCTAAAAACGCCCCTTTTATGGCTTATCTTATATTCCTCGACAAAAACTTTATATGTCTGACTATATACAAGGTAGAAAAGCATTTCATCCCAGACATGCAAATTGTTAAACAAAATGTGTTTACTATAGGCTTTAAAAATAAAGGTACAAGATTTAATTTGAACTTTATTTATCTTCAAAATGTACCTTTATAAAAATTTAATTTAATTTGAATCAAAAACTTACCTTGGGTTGATTTTATGTAATGCACATTGTGTTTCACTTAAACAAAATCATTGAAAATTTCTATCTATATCATTAATTGCTTGATGAAAGACAATGTTTTTAAATTGCAACAAAATGTAAATTACATAAAATAAATCCAAGGTAATTTTTTGATTCAATTTAAATTATACTTTACTTTGTAAAATTTATAAAAGTGCACTTTGAAGATAAATACATTTCAAATTGAATCTTGTACATTTATTTTTAAAGACTATAGTAAAAACATTTTGTTTAACAATTTTTATGCCTTGGATTAGATGCTTTTCTAACATGTATCTTATCTTTTTAAGATTATATTTTAAAACTCCCTTCTCTCTGTTGCAGTTTGCATTCCCCCTCACACCACAACTCATTTTTGCAACCCTTCTCTTTGCATTATTACAGATCTGAATATTATCTCTCTTTCAGTTTGTGTTTCACTTCACACCACACCATATTTTTTGCAACTCTCTCTTTGTAATACAGGTCTGGATAATTTTAAAAAATTTTGGAGAGTAAATGTTTTTAAACTTCTTTCAGAATAGGGCATCTTAAAAATCAAACAAAGAACATATTTCATATAGATTTAATTAAAAAGAAATCAGTACATAACGAAAAAAAATAGAGATGAAAATTTCAAAAGAACTGTATTACTGGTTACAGTCAATAGTAGTCCTCGCCAGCGAAAGTTTTTGGTATTGTAATTCTATTATTATTATTATTTAAAACATTGTGTGTCCTGCTCTTTTATATAAACTAATAGGATTTTTTTTCACCGTATTCAACTCAAATATACATGTGTTATGCCCTAAAACTGCACCGTTATCCATTTACACAGGGATTCGGCGTTCCCATGCATGTATGTCTATGTTATGGGTTTCCCTGGTGCTGACTTCAATTATATATATTATTATTATAAGGCGTAAAACCGCACCGTTTGTCAATTTTCACTGGGATACGGCGTTCCCAATTGCACAAAAGTGGTCACAAATGCCCCAAAATTGCAAAAATAAATTCACCTTTTATCTCATAACTTTGCTCCACCCATTAGATTTTTCTGAAAATTGGCGAAAATGTGAAGGCAACAATGGTCCTTCACACTTCTCCCATTCATTATTTCTTCACTATTTTTTGTGGCGTCATCTCGCATGCACAACCAGAGGGGGGGGGGGGGGCACGCATCCGCGGCTTGTTGTTTTTGTTTTTGACAAGAATTAAAATGTATCAGTTAACAACTTTGGAAGCGTTTCAAGTCAAATTGGGTACCTCTTGCAACTAGACGCAAGCAGCGTTGGTTCACGAGAGGTAGGGTTCGAGATTGTGTAGCCCTTGCTTCAGAAAAGACTACAAACAGTAAACGTATTTATTGCGGTTGATATTTAACAGTGGCTGTTTACAACTATTCTAGTGTACTAAATGAGTACCATCGTCTATATCCTATCAAATTCATGCTTCATGATATAGATAATTACATGTGCATATTTCCCCGCTTTCGCTCGGTTATTGCAAGCTAACAGCTAGGAGTAAGCTAGTCGTCACAACACACAGAGAGAGAGAGAGAGAGAGAGAGAGAGAGAGAGAGAGAGAGAAATAAAATCTTGCTCATAGTATAGACTATATATCTTTTTTTTTCGGAAAGAGACCGTAGATGTAATTAATATTTATAAAAGTAATAGTTAAACAATATATTAAAAATCAGCTCCTTAAACGACCAAACGAACGTTTACCGCCAGACCATTTGTAATTGTTTTAAAAGATCCACTTTACTCAGCCCTGCCTAGAAAAACCCGCCCATCGGTAAAATGTTAACGAACACCCGACAGACACCTACATGCCCAGACACCCCAGATATCCCCAAAGCCGGCTCCTAGTCTCAGCCAGCCAAGAAACTCACCATACCACAACCAATAGTCAAACATATGCCCCTAAACAATATATATATATATATATATATATATATATATATATATATATATATATATATATATATATATCATTTTTAATAGTCTTTCCTTTTTCGAGTAGCTTAAGGGTGGGGACTGATACTTGCAAGAGACAGAGGTGCTGAATAGGGGGCAGAAGTACAGCTTATTTTCTTAGGTGACCATAATGGCCGCCGACATGTGAGACTGGGAAGGGTGGCGACTCAAATGACTTCGGCAGTGCTTGTGGACTAGAAACTTACTCGGGGTACGAATTAGGTCAGCTAGTCCAGATAACATTTCCTCACCCCCAATCTTACTTCCACGCCGTTAAGATCCCTCCACACCCTTGCAGTCTACTTTGAGACTATCTGGGCCATTCCCAAACAGACACCCCTCCCTATACTGTCATGTAATCGGCTTACCCCAGAGCAGCCCACTCACACCTCAACAAACGTTTAGGTATGGCGAGCGAAATAGTCACCCGACTTTTTTGTTCGACTATTACATTTTCCCCTTCTCTTTAGTTTATTTCCTTGGTTGAGTTGTGCTTCCCTTCCTTTACTTCGTATTAAGCGTTACACTTATTACATATATATACTAGCGTACTCTTACATGTACGTAGGTCCACTTAAAATACATTCTGGTCGACTTACGCGGCACTATTTGACACAAGATTGTATAACTTTTTAACACATATATCTCTTTGAAACTGCTTTTCTCTATTTGTCTCGCATTATATATCATAGTTTCCCCCACTGTTTAACCTCCCCCGCCGAATTTTTTTCTTATTCGCCTTGCGCATTTCTCTCGTTTGACATACACTTCTGGAGTGTTCCTGTACACGAGAAATAAGCAAGCAGACAGAATTGATTTCTATATAAAGAAAAAAAAAAGTTAATTTCCATTTCGCACAAGGTCGTATATATATATATATATATATATATATATATATATATATATATATGTGTGTGTGTGTGTGTGTGTTTGTGTGTGTGTATGTATATATACACACACACATATATATACATATATATATAAATATATATATATATATATATATATATATATATATATATATATATATATAACGGTTAATTGTTGTTGAGAACAACTCATGAATCTTTCTATGAACCAGAAGATAATGGGTTATAATTGGGTCGATGTATTCGCAGCTTTAATTATTCCTATAAACACATTGGGTTTTCTGAGTAGAAAGTGCGTAAGAATTGTCGATACACCTATTTTAGAACGAATTATAATCAAACTTGTAGATTTCCGACATTAAGCACTTTTATAAGATCCCCTATTCTCTTTCTGATAAATATTTTTCTGTTATTAGAAACGTAGGAATTCTCTAGCAAGGGCAACCGGATAAATAAAAAGTCAAATCTGCAATGAGGATATTGCATTGCTGAATGGCATCTAGGATCGAACTCTTATCTAAAGGCGAAGATCTAAATGAATAAATGAAGACAGTAAAAAAGAATACGTAACATTTGTTTATTATACTTTTTTAAAAAGATATTTCGTTTCCATCGTTATATCCGGATCATAAAAACCTCGTTCAGTATGCCCAATATTCAGGAAATATTTAATATTAAAATAAATACGTACGCAAGCACACGCAAATGCATTAACCCATGCAAAGTGCTCAACTTATGTACAATATAGGACCCCCTTGTGTAACTTTCATTTTCCCACTCTCTTACTGCGCCTTAATGAAAACAAAGATTAAATGGTGTCTGTTCACAATAACTTGAAATTATGTATGTCGGTACATTTTGGAAAGCAGGAACCCAGAAGGGAGTTCCAAAGTTTATCAGTTCTGGGAATGAAACTATTAAAGTAGAAGGCTTTCTTCCATTTAGGGAACTCTACTGTGTAGGGACGGAATTTTGCTGATTGTCTGTTTTGTCGAGAGTATTGTCGTCGAAGGGGTACAAGGGCTTGTAGTTTGTCAGAACGTCCACTATTAAAATACTTGCAGAACAGACAGGTGTATGCAACATTTCGTTGATATGAGAGTTTGACACCTAGATGACAGTTTAGGGCCTATCAGGTTGACGAATCTATTTTGAAACTTGACAAGGAGAGAGATAATAGTACAGATGCACCAGCTCAAATGTGACAACAATACTCCATTCATGGGCGAATGGTGTCCTTATAGATACTTTTAAGTGTAAGCAACTCTCGAGCATGGTAGTGAGAACTCACCTTTGTCAAAGTCGCCCTGTCAATACTCTCAATGTATTTGTTACAATTTATGATCTTTCTGAACGTTAAGCTGGGGAGTTTGAAAGAAGTATTTTTAGGTAATATATCTTTAGGGATAGCTTTCCGTGGTTGAGGAAGTTTCTTGTAATTATTGCTGGAAACAAGCTTAATCTTAGCAGAATTGATTGTGACCATCCATTTGTGTCCCTATTTCACTACAGATTGGAGGTATTCCTTTCTAATTACATCTCCAATCCGGTTTCAAGCGATTGGATTAACTTCCGTCCCGGGATTCGGTGTAAGACCTAGTTTCGCTCTGCTTCAGCTTGATCAAGGGCAGAGTGTCCACCATTGGAAAAGCGCTATCTAAATAGGTATCATCAAATATCTGACGTATATGGCGGAGATTCTCACGGGATACCGGCCTACTGTGCATTCGGTTAAAAATGAGATGAGAAAGGCAGTTGTTTTGCAGGTTAGTAAAAAGCATAAACATTCAATAAAGAAAGAAACAAGGCCGACAGCCATTAGTCGCGTGCTCTCCTGTAATGAATGAATGCGTGAATGTAGGACTGACATGAAATTCTTAAAGGTAAACTAAAATGACCAAAAAATGGGCTAAAATGACTTAAATAAATAAAAAGTAAATGACTTAGAATTACTTTAATGAACTTAAGGATGAATTGATTGAGCTTAAGGATGACTTGAATGCGTAAAAATAACGTGAATGCTTCAAAAACAAATTGCATGATCTGGAGAATGACTTGAATGGCTTAGAGCGTGACTGGTTGTAAAGTGGGTGATTATTTTACATTAAATTAATTCAGAAAAAGTGATCCCCTTCTTTATGCCACAAAGTTACCCACATAAGTACATCATGTAGTAAGAACATATACTACCTTTGATCTTGGCCAAAAGGCGAAGAAAAGGGTATTTATTTGCTCCCCTAACGATCAAATTAGGCACAAGGCCGATTTTTAATGTGAGCAGTTAAGGGGAAATGGGGAACAACTCCCCGGGGAGTAGGGAGGCTGCCTAGTGACAATTGGCATGAAGAGTTCGTATTTATTTGCTCCCCCACCGAACAAATTAGGCACAAGGCCGATTTTTAATGTGAGGAGTGAAGGGGAAATGGGGGCCAACTCCCCGGGAGTAGGAGAGCTTGATAGTGACAATTGGTATGAAGGGTTGCCCCTACATTGACCAAGGTCTTATATGCGGTATTGCCCCCACGTATGGTCTTTGCTTGCAGTATCTGCCGGAACAGTTTGATCTTGGCCAAAAGGCAAAGAAAAGCTTAAAAAGCTAAGAACAGCATCTATTAAGAACATACCTTTGATCTTTACCAAAAAGCCAAGCACAAAGATGTTACAGACAGACCGTCAGAATGACCGACCGACAGACCGGCAAACCGACCGACCGGCCAACGGTTGCACTCGACTAAAAATTGGAAGGAAGATAGAAAATCAAGAGAATTCAGTTGTTTCACTTTTTTTAGTTCTGGTTTTGTTTTTATTTACAGCAATCATCACTTCAAAGATGCTGCAAAAAACAATCTCTGTATTTCTGTGTTGTCAGTGGAAGAAATATGCCAAAACGGTGTCAATAATATTGCCTTTATACTTTATCGCGTTTCACCTTCATCGCATGCATCAGGTTTATATTAAAACTTGATGTTGCAAATAGTAAGTACTACGATATATATATAGTGGGCTCAGAATCCGAGAAAAGCTGACCTGTCCAAGTCAGTTTTTAATAGACCTGTAAACATTCCCGAGACCACTAATTTATCGAAAATCTTTTATCTAACGTTTGTAAACGCTAAAAGACAATATTCCAAGCGAATATTGCAATTTTTTTTTGGACACAAGAACAATAAATTTAGGTATCAATTATATGTTAGTATCTTGAATTGATTGTAATTTAATTTAAATATAGTAAAAATAGACTATTTTATCATGAGTAACACAAATAAAGAATGAAGCTATATCATTTTAAGGATGATTTATAGAATCAGAAATAAGACTGATATTTTTCGAGACTAATTCAATACCAAATAATCGTCCTAACTCTATAATATATATATATATATATATATATATATATATATATATATATATATATTATACATATATATATATATATATATATATATATATATATATATATATATATATCCTATAAACATTTAAAAGTGAACGTGTCTGTGTGTCTGCGTACATTTTCCTGCGCAATAACTCTGTTAATTTTTAGTCTACAGACTCGAAATTTGATATCCAGGGTAATCAGGTTGGGGAAAATCGATGTGATCTATTTTCGGTCAGAAAATTGGCTGTTAAGGGGTCAATGTTCAGCGATTTCACTTTTGAGAACTCTACCAAACTCCTCCGACAATTTGGGGTCTAAACACTTGAAATTTTAGATATAGGTTCCTTGGTCATGGAACTAACTTAATGCTTTTAATTGAGCCCCGAAAAATAAATGTTATGGTGTCATAATAGGGGTCAAAGTTAAAAAAAATAACTTTTTTTTGTTGCTCAACATACACCTCCATGCACCCGGGCAACGCCGGACACCCATGCTAGCATATATATATATATATATATATATATATATATATATATATATATATATATATATATATTCATCTCCTGTTTATAAATTAGATATACGTTATTTTGGTAGACTTATCACCGATCTATGTCACGCTATCAAATTTCACTCCTAAGTCATAACTGTTGAAATCTAGCAGTCTTCACTTATACTGATTCGTAAAAACATGTTTCCTTTTCGTTTTCAGCCAGGCAATAAACACTTCCAATGTTTCTCATACTGCCTAGAAACGCACCCCTTGCGATAACTCATACTAAAATAAGGGTCCACAAAGGAATAAGGAAAAAAGTGTTTTGGTTGCCCTATGTGTTGTTATTATTGAGGATTTACTTTTTTCTTGATTATGTGAAATAAAGAGATCACGAATATATTTCCTAATTGTTTTTGGCTAGAAATATTTTTTGTTGATATGTTTATGACGTCTCTTTCTTTTACATTCTATGTTTACAAAACATTTGAAATGTAAATTAAAAGTAAATAGTTTTACTAATATTATGTTGTTATATGTCTAAAGTCTCTGTGTTGGTATATTCATTTTGTTTTACTCATGTTCACCCCTTACAGAGCGTATCGCACTTGGGCTTGAGGGGATACTATTTGGAATCATGTCTGGAAAGATAACCAAGATATTTATTTATGTTGCACATAAATTTGTGCATATCTGTAGAGCCAGGGGAGCAGGCAACCGGAAGAGAATTCCAAAGGCTAGCTGTTCGAGTGAAGAACCTATTAGAATAGAAGCCTTATTGGAATTTAGAGACATCAACAAAAAAAAGGGGTTAGATCGTATTGCTAAGTGGGTGTGTCGGGTATATGTACGTCGAGGGGGTACAAGTGAAACGAGTTCATCAGAACACATTCCATTAATAGATTTGTACAACAGTGATTTATGTCTGTATATAATCCGATAAATCTAGGTTTTATTTCATATTCATTTGAAGAAAAACACATTCTCTTTATTTATTTAAAAAGAAAATACAACTTACTTACTTACGCGTCGTAGAATTGCATTCAATAGTAAAAGATCTAGCTAATTTGCATCTTTTTTAAACATTCATTTTAATTAATTCTCTATCAGATTTTGTTGGTTTACTCATGGGATCACCATCTTTAAATAACGATTACGTCTACTTATATCCATGCACATATTCTACATGATTTATACTTGCGTAATATTGGCGTAAAATTTTTATAGTATGCACAAACATCTTGCCATATATATTTATGTATGCGTATATATTTTTCTGTACACATTTTGCCTATGAAACTCATCCTAGAGCTTTTGTCTGCAGACATGAAACTTCGTATAAAATGTATTTGAACCCATGTTATATACTTGTATATCTATATCTATATATATATATATATATATATATATATATATATATATATATATATATATATATCTATATATATATATATATATATATATATATATATATATATATATATATATATATATATATATATGAGATGGAGAGTAGTTCTTCGAAACTCCGCCGATTAAGGACTATCCACTTATCTTGTGCTTCCTTCTTTAATATTAAATATGTTTTACCAATTTTTTCAATATGTTTTTTAACATGTTTTATTAAGCATTTGTTCATATATATATATATATATATATATATATATATATATATATATATATATATATGCATATATATCTATATACATATCTTATATATAAATAAATATATGTATATATATTCATTATATATATATTAGTTATATATATATATATACATATATATATACATATATATATATATATATATATATATATATATATATATATATATATATATATATAAGTGTTCAGACAATGCATCGAGATCGGGAATCGAAAAAGTGAAGTTTTGAGGGTATCAAAATCGGTATCGAAATCCAAAAGATATGGCTATTTTTCGATCCCAAATACTATTCACTCAATTATTACTTTTTTTATTTTGTTTAAAAGAAAATCGTCCACTGTCAGTAGTAATAGTGAAATAATAAATATTTATTCATTTTAATATATTAGTAACAGATGTAGGGGAGACTAAAACTTACTGCTATGATTAACAGCAAGGGGATACTTGACTCTAAATATTTCTCATGTGTTATATCTCCCTTTTTGGATTTTCAAACTCGAAGTAAATTTCACAGTGTATAAGGAGTAGTTGATATTGCAGATATTAATAATCGTACCCTATTCCCAACGAGGGGAGATGTAACATATGAGAAATATCTGGAATCAAGTCTCCCTTTGCTGTTTTTTTTTTTTTTTGCAGATCATTTGAAAGCACAGGAGCAAGTTTTAGTCTCTCCATCAACAAAGCCAGAAGTTTTGGCGATATATATATATATATATATATATATATATATATATATATATATATATATATATATATATATATATAGATAGATAGATAGATAGATAGATGGATTGATAGATAGATAGATAGATGGATTGATAGATAGATAGATAGATAGATAGATATGTATATATGGGGGGGATGGGTGTTTGGGGGGTGCGTGCGTGTCATAAGTTACATATACGTTTATTTAAACATAAATGTCATTGTATAGTTACTTGTATAAGTATTACAAATGGACCTATTTTCGTGTCCATCTACTGGTGTCTCCCTATATCTGACTCATTTACTGTATTCATTTATATGTACGTTCCTATTCTCTTCTCTCCCTATCTTATCTTTTTCTTATTGGCTTTCTTTCTCTATGTGTCTCTCTTTTTTTTTTACTCTACCCCTGTTTTCTACTTGTCTGTACGTATCCGTCTGTATGCAAGTACGTGTATCTTTTTTTTTTTTAACTATTATTCATTTTGTTTCTTTCTTCCTGTCCCTTTTTCTTCTTTTGTCTTTCTCACACGATTCTCGATTTCATTACTCGCTTTTTGTATACACATCCACACATACATACATACACACACATATATATACATATATATATATGTATATATATATATATATTATATCCATATATATTGTTGAAACGTCTCTTGCGACAGAACCTAGCCGCACCCACTTTAATCGACTGTCCGCTTTACCCTCTCCTGCTTTCTCATCCACCCTAATCAAACGGCCTAACTTCGCCACTTCCCTTCACCGTAGATGTCATCGTATTGTATCAGCGATGTTTAAAAGAAAAGAAACCTTTCTTTCGCTTGGCCATTTCCTGTCTTCTTTTCCCCCCAGGTCTCTCTTCACATTTAACAAAAAAAAAAGAAAAAAAAAAATAGAATTAAAAAAAAAAAGAAAAAAAAACGCTGGGCCCAGACGCTTATTTCGACTGTGTTACATTCCTCAACAAAGCGAGCCCCGGACGTCTCACTGAGCTGAATTTGGCTCGGAACGCAGACAGGGCGCTGGGTTTAGAGGCGAGGCCCCAAGAACACAAAACTACAAGATGCGATGGAATCACGCGTTGGTTAAACATCTTCGAATCGCCTTTACCCTTTTCAAAACTAATAGACGTTTCTTTCATCGTTTGATACACATTACCGAAACGTTCGGTTCAGCCAAAGCGAACCGAGATCCAATGGAATCATAGTCGGTCTACTTTAATACGTTCTTCTTTTTATATATATATATATATATATATATATATATATATATATATATATATATATATATATATATATATATATATATATATATATATATATGTCTTAATCTCGCTATTATAAAATTTGCTGATGAATCTATACTTGTAATATCCCTGTAATAATTCGGGATGTAGCGATTGTCTTTATTTAGTGTTGTATTTTATAATTCAGTATTAAGCCATGAATAAGTCACAATGTGTTCTACAGAACCTTAATCTGTAAATAAGATTTGCAAAATTATACGTTTCTTTAGCCTTATATTATCTGTGAAGGTAATGTATATGTCTATAAAAGTACGAATGTTCGTGAGAACTATTCGACGAATTTTTAATCTACATACTTAAAATTCCGTATTCAGTTAGGTGTAATGATTTTTAATCAGTTTTCATCCGAACAAAATGCTGCTAATAGATAATAGGTACTTAGGGAGCATAGGATGTTTATCTGTTTGTCAACGATTTCCTAGCGGCGCCTGCATTAATTGTTCATATGACAACTTATATATGTTAAGGGGAGAACTTGAATGCCTACTAGATACTGTCCGCGAGTGTCTAACGTCTCTCTGTACAGGGGTTTGTATGAAAAATCTGGCATGAGCATATTTTTTCCATAGAAGTAAACCCTGACCAAATAATCGAAATCACATAGTATTCGCTGCCCAAAGAAGATCTCCTCGCTATGGCTAACCCATATTAGCTTTTACTAGGAATGGTGCACCTTCTCCAAGTGATGTTAATCAAGTAACAGCACGAAAATGGATACTCCACCAGGCTAGATAAATTCTTGTCCTGGAATTCAGTAAGATCAAGAGACCAAAAAAAAAAAAAAGATATAATACAATATATGAAAATGGTTAATTGGGGAGAGGAAAATTATGTTCTCAACTTATTTATTAACTCAGTGTTTGAGAAATAGGGAACTTAAGTGGAACATTCGAATATCTATATATATATATCATATAGACTTCATGTGTTAGCCCCAGGATGTTGGTCCCTTGATTTCTGAGAACTTCGACTGAAGTAAAATAACACAATTAAGAATAAATAGGTTTGGCTACACATTTTAAAAACCGTGTCAAGTGGCCAAATGATTATCGTACTTTACTCAATGTCTTAAGGTTTTGGTTTCGATCTCAACTCGAGTATATGTTTTTACTTACAAAAAGTAAACTTTTTAGCAAAAATCATAATATTCGCAGTGGTTGTTTTAGTATGAATAGGATTATAATAATTAACGATCGGGCAACGCCGGGCTGCCTGCTTGTATAGAAATAACATATTCATAATCTTATGTTACGCATAACGCGGGACGTCACTGATATGATTATACACTTTTCTCTGCTAACTCGTGTTAGCCGGGAAAAAACAGTTTAACCATATGCGTACGGGTCATCTTGAGCGATCCAACAAAAACAAATGTAATGTTATGACCCTTTTAGGCTGTGATCATAGCGTAGTATCTGTGTTAACTGTGGCAAGAAGGACAAAGGGTCAAAACATTATTATTATTATTATTATTATTATTATTATTATTATTATTATTATTATTAATAATAATAATAATAATAATAATAATAATAATAATAATAATAATAATAATAATAATAATTGATTTAAGCGACGGATGGTCGCTGGATCAGCTGTTATATTTAGAAGAATAAAGAATTAAATTGGGGAAAACATGATTCACGTGAAATCGCAAAAGGAATACGGCAATAGAAAATAGATGTAAACATTATTTTGGGTTTAGATAAACAAATAACTAGGTGGGGGCATTAGGTTGGTTTGAGACAGGTAATGAGGTGGCGTAAGACAACACGCGATATAGTAAGATTTGGAGAGATTCAGCGAGTTGAGGTTTGACCACGAGAGCGAGCAGGCGATCTAGACAGGGGTGGGCAGACAGCTAGGAGCGGGCTGTAAGAATAGTAAAATTTAGACGAACTGCAGGTCCTGTGAAAACCATTTGAGACAAATGTAATACATTTATAATATAAAAATATGAAGAGTTGTTTTGTGGTTTCACAAGTAAGAACATATGTCTCAATTGGATGGTGCTGGTCGTTTCATGGTTCGTCACGGAGCAGCAGGAAGATAGAAGAACTCTTCATGAAAAAGGGTATGGCGCATATATTATTATTCTTATATATGAAATGCAAAATATTCCTGTCCGATACAACATAACTCAGTTTACACGTCAATATCATATCCTCCTGCCTAAACAACATACATACGATTCAGACGTGTATTATCTGTTCGTAAAAAGAACAATATCTCATATCCCTTAGATAACACTATACTCGTTTTAATATATAAATATGGTAATATAATCTCCTATAATAAACAACATGTAACGATTTTCTGTGTCCGGTTACCAGTTCGAATCGACGAAGCGATATCGAATCTGGCTTTTAGAAAATACAACGTGGAACGACGTCTTTAAAATGGAATGGCCATTTCGTGTCGAGAGAAAAAATACAGGAAAACACATACAAACAAAACAAAATGTCTGGAAAAAAAGAAACAATGAAAGAACTAGAAAAAAAACCCAGAAATACACGCACAACCTTTTATGAAGAAAGAAAACAAATACATACAGACACAAATATTTAAAACTTTATATATTGATAATAGTTAAGAAAAAAAAAAGTTTATCATATTATCATATCATCGTTATGAACAGAAGAAAAATATAACTTAATGTAAAAATTAGAACGGAAATATTACCTTATTCTGTTAAACAATGGGCCGATGAGAGGGAAACGGTGAAACATGAAACAAACACACACAGTTGTCAGATTGTTTTGAGTTGTGTCAATGATCGTTGAAATATTTACATCCGTCGCATAAAGTTTATAAGAGATATGGCCACCGTTTGCCTTGAACTGGTTATAAAAAATAAGAAAAAAAAGAATATGCCGTTTTTAGGGTTAGAAATTATAGACAGTTTCTGACAATTCTGAGCATTGTTTTTTTCCAGTTTTAAAGGACATTTTTGGACATTTTTTTTTTATTTAAATGACTGGAAAAGGTTATGTTATGTAATTTACTAAGAAGTTAATGTTGAATGTTAGAAAAATATGTATTGATGATTTTATATTGTATTATATATTGTATTATATATTGTATTATATATTGTATTGTATATTGTATTATTGTTGTTTTCTAGAAATCTGCATAATATTAATTTAAAAAAAAAGGAAAGAAAGAAAATAAAACAGAAGTTTAGATTAAGATTAAATGGTCGGCCTAGTAAAATTTAAATTTGAAAGAGGGAACAGGATTAAATTTACGTAGGCGTTTAACAATTTTTTTTGGGGGGGGCGTGTAAGGATTCACAGGATCCTGCCAAGTTTTTTTTTAAATCAATTTTTTGATTATGAAAAATGCTATTATCGCCGTCTGTGTGTAGCTTGATTAAGCTGACCGGTGTTAGTGGTTGAAAGATCATATTCTTCGTATACAATAAAGACGGGCGCACTGCAGGTCTATGGGCTTAAAAGGATTGTTGGGGATGCAATGATGGTGCGCGATAAAATGCACCCACATAGATTAAGCTTGCAGATACGGCCGCTTGTAAGGTTCGACTGATTGAAAATGCCCAATCTTGAGAGTAATACAAGAGCTGGCGTGTAGTGGTGACGTGGTCACTATATAGTGAATCTGAAGTAGGAGAAAGAAGGAAAAAGAAATAGCATATATGCCGCTTATAAATAAGAACTTTAGAAGTAAAATGTTACCTATTGTGAATTAAAGGTACTAACATTTTTTGTCAAAGTATGTATGTGGGATGTTCCTAGTTTACTAATCTGAGGTGGTCCGAGTGGGATATTTGGAGAAATAACACACCTCATCAGCGGGATAGCTAAGGGTTTTGTGGAGCGCTTTGTATCGTCGGCGCGAATGAGGTTCATGCCAACTCAATTAAGGGTTTAGTTAAGTTAGGTGTTATGTTTTTATCCATGTCTGATTTGGAATGCTGAGGGAGTCAGAGCTTAGAAGTCCGAGTTAACCCGTAAATAGAATTATGAATTTTAGCAGGTACCTTGTAAAATGGAATGCTGACCACAGAAACTTATGTAGATAGAGTTTTTCCTTTCTGTTTTGGCCCCAATAACTAGAGTATGTGTCATCATTAAAAGCATGGTAATCTTTAGAGAATAACGCCTGGATAAAAAGAGTCAGAAATCTGTCGAGTGAGATGTCGTCAATATTTTTATAGATAAGGCTGTAAATTGTAAAAATAGGGGGGGTGTAATGTTATGACCCTTTAAGGCTGTGATCATAGTGTAGTATATGCGTTAAGTGTGGCATGTAGGGTCAAGGGTTAAAACATTATTGTTATTGTTGTCGTTGTTGCTATTATTATTGTTATTATTATTATTATTATTATTATTATTATTATTATTATTATTATAAATTGATTTGAGCGACGGATGGTCGCTGGATCAGTGATTATGATTAGAAGAATAAACAATTAAATTGGGGAAGAGATGATTGACGTGAAATCGCAAAAGAAATGGAGCAATAAAAAATAGATGTAAACATTATTTTGAGTTTGGATAAATAAATAACTTGATGAGAAGAGTAGGTTGGTTCGAGACACGTGATGTGGTGACGTAAGGGAACATGTAATGTAGTTAGTTTTGGAGGTATGCAGAGAGCTGAAGTTTGACCACGAGAGCGGACAGACGTTTTGGTGCTGGTCGTTTCATGGTTCGTCACGGAGCAACAGGAAGATAGAAGAACTCTTCAAGAAAAAAGGTATGAAGCATATATTATTATTCTTATATATGAACTGTAAAATATTCCTATGTGATAAGCCTGATACATCATGACTCAGTTTACACGTCAATATTATATCCTTCGGGCTAAACAACATACATACGATTTATATGTTTATTATTTGTACGTTAAACGAACAATATCTCACATCGACGAGATAACATATGACACGTTTTAATATATCATCTGTTCTAATATTATACCTTATTATGTTAAAAGCGAATATACAGATTTTCTATAAGCATGTCCGGAAAATAGGCTATTCTTATCGACATAATAATTGTATAGTGTAAAGTAGTGCACGAGTGTGCACACTTGTTAACATGTTGACCCAACACGCTGTAGTTTCCGTCACAAAGGAGACAAAGACAAAGAATAACGCAAATAACTTTTTTTCCATTGTAACATCGATATTTATTTCCGAGAACTTATCAAGAAAAATATGACCATGTCCCTTCTTTTTTATGTCCTCTCGAATGTAATCGTCTCTCTGTCCACACGTTTATTATAGTATTTTTTAAACCGTGATGTCACTTAGCATACGGCTCGGCATTTACGTACAACCGCAAGATACGCGCCTGCACTCTGTTACAATAATTTAAATACCATTTCTAAGGTTCGTTTTTTTTTTCATAGCGTGTTAATGGTTATAATGGATCAAATATATAACTTCTTTTATTTTCTCCCAAATTCTTCCTATTCTATCCCCCATATGTTCACCAGCTTCGGATTTTATGGTTATTCGTTAGGGGCAATACGTCAGTAAAAACAAAGTATGCGCATTTAAATATTAAGACCATGTCAATATTTGACCTGCAAACATAACCGTGATGTGAGGTTTCGATATGGCGCAGAAGGCAAATACGGGAGCCAAAAAAGACTCGAACTATGACAAATAAGGTAATATTTTTAAGTTGATTATTTTAGTTTATTATTCTATATGTCATTTAAACAATGTGCTGTCAAAAAGTATGATGTCGAACAACCGGTTATACGCCTAATCCAGGGTAACGTCTTCCCTCCAAATAGTATTTATATATTATGCAATATTAAAAACGTCGAGATCCATTTTTAGACAAAGCTCTGCAATTATTTTTATATTAGTGTTAAAGTGTGAAACTCATAAAAACAGCAGTTATAATAACTTGGTTATGGTTTTTATACATCTAAAATGTCATGGATTTTTTTTTTACAGTAAACAATTTTAATTCCTCTGCAACTATCTTACAACATATTTAGTCAGATATTGTGCCGGTGAACGGAAAAAAATCAAATGTTTGTTTTCCTTACATTTAGGATTTTTCTCCTGAACGACAAATGGAATTTATATCAAACTAGTCTTGAGACCCGGTATTGCTCAGGTATTTAGATATGTATGTTGAGCAAAAAAAGTTGTAGTAGGCAGGCAGGATCGAACCCGTGACGTGATGGCAGAAAAGAAAGTGGAGGGCTGTGTAATGTCGTTCGTTTACAAAAAAAAAAGAAAAAAAAAAGGAAAATTACGAGCGCAAAAATATTTAAAAACAAATTAGCGTAGTAAGAAGGTTCGAACCTAGAAAGCGTCAGAGAAAAAAGAGGCGAGAAAAACAAGAACAGCCTTAGCGATGTGCCTACCGTGGTTGTGGCGTGAAGACCGGTGGAAAAATGCAATGTATGCGTATTCGTGGAGGCGAGGGTTGAATGACTTCAAAAAATGGTAGTGAAAAAAAAAAAAAAAAAAAAACATCCCTTCCCGAAAACTGCCCAGTTGATGATGACAGGATTAAAGTTGTCGGCCAATTATTCCATATTGTCGGTCGAGTCGTCGAACTTTAGGATGCTACCGATCTCTTGAAAACCCGCCGCTTCCGTCGACACTTTTAGGCATACATACATGCATACATACATTATTGCAACGTCTACATACATACATACATACATATACATACATGCATACATGCATACATACATTGATACGTATGTACATTTCAACAGACAGGTGAAACTTATATTATAGAAAACGATTTATTTAAAAGATATTCGAAATAGAATAAATCGATTTAAATAGGTGTACCCTTTTTTATCAATTACTTTGTAAAATTATATCTTTAAATGTTCCTCAGGTATTAATAAAACATATTTTACTTAAATTCTAGACACTGAAAGGAAATTGCGACCAGTTTACCAACATTTTGTAGAATTTTCACGAGGAAATCTATCGTGGAATTTCCAGTGGATCATCCCAAAATGTTTAATGAGAAAGTAAACAAAAACACAGAAAAATAAAGGATAGTTGCTTGTTTATACATTTTTTTTTATTACAGAATAAATCACACAACTCTGATAATGCTTTCTCTGTTTATTTTATTTCTTTATTTTACTTATTTGATCGCATTGTCTATCGTAAACGCGGGATAATCGGGAGCTGTAATGGCCGATCGGGTTCGGTCCCTGGGATCCACTTGATAAGTAGTCGATCGTGACACATTTGAGCAGAAACCGGGGATTCATCGCGAGAATAAAAAAACACAAAAGAAAGCCGGTTCTTGAAGGCATTGTTTGGGGATTGGCTTGAAGAACATAAGGATCCACCTGGACATGACAGGAAAAGCCGAATCATCCTATGAAATCCTTCTTTTCCTGAACTTGTAGTTACCTATTTACAAAAAACATCCAGATATAAGCATCGACGGCTAATATATATATATATATATATATATATATATATATATATATATATATATATATACATATATATATATATATATATATATACATGTCTCTCTCTATATATATATACATATATATATGTATATATGCATGTATATATATATATATATATATATATATATATATATATATATATATATATATATATATAAAAGTGAGCGTGTCTGTGTATCTGTGTGTCTGTGTACATTTCCCTACGCAATAACTCTGCCAATTCTTAGTCTACA
Source organism: Euprymna scolopes (assembly GCF_053919585.1). Taxonomy (NCBI): domain Eukaryota; kingdom Metazoa; phylum Mollusca; class Cephalopoda; order Sepiida; family Sepiolidae; genus Euprymna; species Euprymna scolopes. The sequence goes on along the minus strand of NC_136513.1, from coordinate 26,363,652 downwards.
GATTCGAAATTTGATATACAGGGTATTGACATTCGGGCAAATCGAGGTGATCGGTTTTTGGCCAGAAATGTGGCTGTAAAGGGGGTCAAAGTTCAATGATTTTACCTTTGAGAACTCTACCAAACTCCTCCAACAATTTTGGGTCTAAACACTTGAAATTTCAGATATAGGTTTCTTGGACATGGATCTCACTTAATAACTTGATTTGAGCCCAAGCAATAAATGTTAATGGGACATAATAGGGGTCAAAATTAATAAAGATTGACCGTTTAATTTTTTTTTTTATTATTTTTATTTAATTATTTATTTTGCTCAGCATACACCTCCGAACACCCGGACAACGCCGGGCTGGAATGCTAGTATATATATATATATATATAAATATATATATATATATATATATATATATATATATATATATATATATATATATATATATATATATAATCCGGAAGTGAAAATGAAGTTTTTAAGCTAGAAGTTTCTGTAAACCTAAAGCGAACAAAAAAATATTATTATTTGTATAGAAACCATAGCGTTAAAATGTTCTATACAACCTAAATAGAAAGTAGAGCTTGTCATATAAGCACACGATTTATTATATTATACTAGCGAGGGGTACCCGATGTTGCCCAGGAATTTTTTTGGGGGGATGGGGTAAAAAAAAGTAAGTATGAGGATCGAACCCGAACCGTTGAAGCGAAGTTGTGAAAAAAATAGTGCGATGTTAACTATTGCCCCACCGCGACATGCTAACGGAGACGCGTTTGAATTTATTTAATTACTTGGATTTATTATTATTCACTAGAAACGTATTATCGGACAGAATAAAAAAAAAACAAAGAAAAGATTTCCTTATTTTGTGTAGTTTAAAAAAACGCGTTCTTTTCATCAAAAGAAATATATTAGCAAAGGATAATCATTATGTTTTTGCATTTTTAATCTACTTTTTTCTTTTAAAATTTCTTGTTTTAACGAACTCTTTATACTAAGCTATTTTAGCATACCTGACTAGATTAAAGATAATACAGTTCCAATTCATGTCAATACCAGTAAATTAATTCTTACTTATTAGAATCATTTTCTCATATTTTCCCTCAGATGAAAAGGACGCATTCTATACAAGCCAGCGGATTAAACAAATATTGATATGTCTTGCTTAGTATAATATCCAATAATAAATTTCTTTTAAATTATAATTTACAGTTTATAATTATTGTCTTACACACGCAAACACACAAACACACACACACACATATATACAAATATATACATATATGTATATACATATATATACATATATATACATATATATATATATATATATGGGCGTGTGTGTATGTGTGTGTATATATATATATATATATAATTTAAAGGAGATTAGAATAATAGTCTAAAGAGCTAAGTGTATTTTAATGTAATAGTGAAATTACTAGTTTAATTAAAATACAGGAAATGCTCGTTGTAATTTAGATATATAATAAGCTCGATAGTTAAATGTCCTAGAGCGAATTCAATATTAAATAATGTGATTTATAATTTTAAAATTTTAAAAAAATTTTAAAATTTAAAAATCAAAATTTAATTAAATTAAAAATCAGTTTCATAAGAAGGAACAACAACAAAGTCAATTATCTGTACGATCGTTTCGGAAATCCGTGCTTTTTATTTGTGGTATACATGAAGTCACGTAGAACAATTATACATAGTTTTTTTGGTAAGCACGGTCTCCTCATCAGCAAATTTAGGAGGATTTCTATTGAATTGAAAAGACACCAAAAATAAACCTAGCATTAAAAGTAAGGCAGATGAATCTGAAAAATTGAAGTAAAAGGTTTGGATTTAAAATTTATAAGAAAATTAATAAGAAAATTGGTATAGGTTAGAGATAGAAATGAGTAGAAAAAAATATATTTTTTTGAATTTACATAATAAATTTGATTTAAAAATATATAGATATATAATTACCTTTTGGTTTTTCTTTTTTTGAAATAAGGAACTGTATTTAAAGAAGTCATTTAGATGTTTGCTATAGCTTTTCAAAAAATATAGCTATTCAAAAAAATATATAGCTATTAAAAAGAATATATATTATATTTATTTAATATATATATATATATATATATATATATATATATATATATATATATATATGTATTAGACCCTGCGCGAAAGAGCGGGACACAAAATGTTTTAAATAATAATAATAATAATAATAATAATAATAATAATAATAATAATAATAATAATATAATAATAATAATAATAGAATAACTGACAAAGACGTTCGCTGCCGAGGACTACTATTGACCGTAACCAGTTTTACAGGCTTTTTTAAATTTCCTCTCTATTTTTCTCGTTATATAATGAATATCTTTTTATGAAACTTTTATGAAATATGTTCCCTATAAAATTGTAAAGATGTTCTATTCTGAAACAAGTTTAAAAACATATAATCATAAAAAGTTATTTTAAAGATTTTTGTTAAGAAAATCAGATTTTCTCATTATTCAGACCTGTATTGCAAAGAGGGGGTTGCAAAAAATATGTTGCGGCGTGAGGGGAAATGCCAACTGAAACAGAGAGAATATTCAGACCTGTAATAATACAAGAGGAGGGGTTGCAAAAATGAGATGTGGTGTGAGGAGAAATATAAACAGAAATAGAGAGAAGGATAGTTTTAAAATATAATCTTAAAAAAATAAAATACAAGTTAGAAAAGCATTTAATCCAAGGCATGGAAATTGGGTTTACTATAGGCTTTAAAAATAAAGGTACAAGATGCAATTTAAAAACATTATCTTTCCTCTAGCAATTAATGATATAGATATAACATTTTCAATGATTTTTTGTAAAAGTGCAATAAAATAAATCCAAGGTAATTTTTGGATTAAATTGAAATTAAATTCTTATACCTTACTTTGTAATATTCATAAAAGTGCACTTTGAAGATAAATAAATTTCAAATTGAATCTTGCACCTTTATTTTTAAAGTCTATAGTAAAAATATTTGGTTGAATAATTTTCATGCGTCAGATGAAATGCTTTTCTAACTTGCATACATACATATTTATTGTATGGAGTAAATATATATATAAGGTGTTCGATGTATATATATATATATATATATATATATATATATATATATATTATATATATATATATTATATATACATATATGTGTATATATTGTATATATAAATATATACAAATAAATATATAAATATATACAATATATATATATATATATATATATATTATTTATACACATATGTATATATTCGGTATGTAATTGAAACAAAATCGTTAATCTCTCTCTCTCTCTCTCTCTCTCTCTCTCTCTCTATATATATATATATATATATTATTTAATAATAATATTTAATAATAATATTTTCAGAATTATGAACAGTTCTCGCGTCATTGCTCAGTCAAATAATACGCTTAAATATGCTATTTATATCTATGCATATGTTGTATTTATTATTATATGTTCAATTCATTATTCAATATTATATTGTGGCAAATATTTAGCATCGCTACTTTTACTAGTCTACTCGTAAACATGCTAAATAGTTTTTTTTTAATTCATGCAGATTACGTATTCATCATTATAGAATAAGTAAACGATCAATTGTTATATTTTACACAATATATTATAATGATTCAAAACATTTACAAAGATGACTTGAATGGCATCAGTTAGAACAGAAAGTAACATGTTTAACTATTAAGACTTAGTTGATACCGATTTAGCGATAGTCAGATAGGTGAGAAATAGCAGCTACATGTACATTTGCGCATGCGTACAAGAGCACTTATATTCGACGTAGTGCTCTAATTTCTAATTTGTTTAAATTTTTATGATTTTCAGCTATTTATATCGGTAAAATACCAACTCGAATTTGTTCCACATGTCAAAATCATCTGTATATCACGCATCTGACAAGTGGACACTCATTGCCAAGAACTTTACCGCAAATTCTACCCTTTGCAACCGGGTCCGCTTAAACCAGTTTTTTTCTTTCTGTGACTGAAAAAAATACTATGCGTCATATAAATATCTGCATGTGATGTTGCCTAACGTATGGGAAAAAGTTTGATTCTAGAAAAGTAACTGACTTCGACGGCATTCATGTGATAGTGCTCAAAAGGCGTGAGCAGGACCTTCTCAAATACAAAATTGGTTAAAAATTGCTTAATAGGCAATGCTTCTCAATACGTTGAAAAACTTCATCAATTTGTCGTTGATTTCTTTTATTCTGTTAGATATTAGTATTGATTGAAATTTGTCTGAGGCAGGTAGGGAAATCGTGTACTTGAAAACATGTTTTATTGCATGTTGTGCTTGTAAAAAGTACGTTGTTTTTGTAAAAATATATATCATTATAGACTGTTTTTGTACAGATTGGAATTTTAAAATTAAAGTCATACGTAAGACACAATTGCATTTTCGTTTAATTAAAACCGGTTTTCTTTTTTTGATGCAGACCATCTACTAATTGGCAGGTTGTGTACAAACTCAACCTACCATGCCTGAAAGTGGCAGAATATTCAATGATCGAGATCAGAGATGTCCGGCTGTTTTTCACCCATCCAAGTTATGATAACAGCCCATTGCCATTATGCTCAAAATGCATATCCGATCGGTTTAGCGCTTGAGGTTACAGCTTAATGCATCAGACGACCCACAATGATAGCCTTAGATGTAATTACAAGTCAGAGCCATATCAAGACACTTTACGTCTTTAAAATCGGCTTGAAAGTCAACACAAAAGTGTACATGGATGTGCTGCAGAATGTCGTAATTTTTGGTGCATTTAACCGGTTATTGGAAGATCCTGGATTTGGCAGCAGGATTCGGCGCCGGCTCACAAGCCAAGGAGACCTAAGCTTGGTTTCACAAGGAGTACTAGACTGTGTATCATTCTCTCACTGGCTTGGCTTACTCCGCCGACCTGGACCTGCTCGACTCAGAATTGCCCGCCTTTGGAAAATTGTCCCGCTCGCAGATGGAAAGGAAGTAGAACATTATAACGAGACAGTAAACCATATATTTATGTACGTATATATATATATATATATATATATATATATATATATATATATATATATATTATATACATTATATACATATATATATACAAACAAATATAAATATATAAAGAAATATATATATACAAATATATATATATTTATAAATATATATATACACAAGCATGAATTATATATATATATATAAATATGTAAATATATATAGACATATATATTAATATGCATCAATATATCATATATATATAAATATATAACTGTATATATAATATATAAATATATGAATATATATAAATGTCTAAATATATAAAAATATGTAAATAACATATATATATATATACATATATAAATATATATAAACAAACATATGTATATAAATATGCATCTAATATGTATAAATAAATATGCATAAACATATATGAATATATATAAATATGTATATAATATGAATATATATCAATATATATACATATAATATAAATATATATATACATAAATATACATATGATATATATAACTATTTACACACACACACACACACACACACATATATATATATATATATATATATATATATATATATATATATATATATATATATAATGTTGCGGAAAAGAAAGTCCCCACTTGTAACTTTTCAAAAACTGCAAACTTTAGCTAAAGGTAATGTAACTGTTTAAAAACCTATACCTCATTTGAAAGGCCTCTTATTACCTTCTAATTTTACCTGTTCATATTTTACTTTTAATTTAAATATTCTAGTATTCAAATAACAAAACAAAACAAAAAAACTTCAAACTGAGGAGGGAAAACGAAAGTTCGCCGCCACTTATTCGCTTAACACGAGGTTAAATTATCGCCCATAAATCGGTTGAAAATATCCACCAACAGGCAACGCAGCATCTATAATAGTAATTGTATTGTTCCAGTTTACACAACGTAACATTTAGTCCTTATGCAACGACTTTCTCTTAGTGATATTTAGTAGCACATTAATCTCCACCTTTCTGACTTATACAATCGAGAAGTCGGCCGCAGATTGGAATTTGATGAGAAAACGGTACGGATGATTGCGAAAGCAGCAAACTCCAGCAGTGTTCGTGATTCCCCTACATCTGATCGTACTAGCGGTACTGCTAATAGGGAAGACAATGTTGTCAAGATTCGCAGCCTAAGAAACAGATTTGAAACGGCTCCCTAAATCCAAAAACAGTGCAATCTTGTTAAAAAGTGATATGTTGCAAGACGCAAGCCAATGATTTCTGTTAAGAACAGAAACCGCCATCTGACTTCGTTAGATGCAATGAAGATCATGCCTCTTTATATTAGTCATAAGGGCTTATTAGTGACGAAAGCAAGTTCAATGGGCTAGATAGTGATGGAAGGCAGTACGTCCGTCGAGGAAAAACGAAGAATTTAATCCTATGTGCTCAGTTTCAACGCTGCAAGGTGGCAGAGTTTCAATTTTGATTGCAGGCTTTCAAATTGCAGAAGGGCTATGCTACTAAATATTAACTAGTTCATTGTATTTCTGTCGTGTTTGTGTTGCATTAATGCACTAAAGTTACATTTAAATAACAACTTTACAATTATGGTCAAGGGCCTATAGTTCGCTTGCAAGGTCGAGTTAATTCGACCAAGTACCTTAATATGTTTACTTAGCATTTTCTACACTACTTTAGTCAGAATTGGATGATAATCCTATCTTCATGCAGGATAGTGCTCCAATTTACAAAGCTGGCAATGTAATGAGGTTTCTGGAAGAGAATGATGTTCCGTGTTTGGTTTGACCTCAATTCTATCGAAAACAATGGCATTACATCAAGCAACAGCTAGGCAATGATAAAATTTAAAATTTGGAAGAACTTTGAACAAAACTTAAGAAAATCCGGATGCCTTTACTTCGGAGAATTGCTACAGTCTAATTAAAGGACTTCCAAAATATTGCAGGATATCACATTGCAGAAGGGCTATGCTACTAAATATTAACTAATTCATTGTATTTCTGTTTTATTTGTGTTGCATTAATGTCTTAAATTTACATTTAAATAACAATTTTCCATGGTGCGGACTTTCGATTTGCCCCTAAATTTGAAATTATTGTTTTAATTGACGTAAACACTAGAATATTTCAATTAAAAGTACATTATGAACCGGTAAAATTATAGAATAATTAAAACCCAATCAAATGAAGAATAGTTTGTTTAAACAGTTATATAACATTTTACTTAAATATGCAGTTTCTGCAGACGGTTACATTCCCAACCCGTTTCCTTGCCCAGCAAGAGCAACACGCATCACTTTAAGATCTATTTCTGACCACTGTTCCTGATGATTGGGAAGGCTAATCCTGTAGTAAAAATCACCCTAAACTCCAAAGCCAAAATGGAAGAGGCATTGCTCAAATCAACGAGATATTATAAAAAGGCCGACTGGGAAGCCATCAGAGATCTCATTAGAGACGCCCATGGCAAATATATATTTTCACTTCCTGCTGAACACTGCGCAAATGAGACCACTGAATGGTTCAAAACACCAATTGAAGCACATGCCCCCACCCGGAAATTTTATAGCAAACCCCATTCTCCCCAATGGTTTACTTCCACATGTGCAGCCGCCATCGCGCAAAGGCAGCATCCGTACCATAGATTTAACCTGCATAAATAAAGTTCAAACAGACAGAAGTATATAGAAGCCAGAAGTAACTGGAAAAAAGAAATAGCGACAGCTAATGTTTGCCTCCAACTCCACACTCGACCCTGCTAGCCACCCACTTCCAGACTTTCCTTTGCGGACAGACGCAACACTTAACGATCTGAAAATCACCCCTTCTCAGGTGCATGCCATTATAAAAAAAAAGCTTGATACTACGAAAGCAGGTGGATCTGATCTCATCCCGGCTGTGCTATTACAAATGTGCTCCGCTGAAGTAGCTCCAATTCTCTCCAAACTTTACAAAAAATGCCTTCATGAATCTTGCTTTCCTACCTGCTGGAAAACTGTTTCTGTGGTACCAGTTTTCCAGAATTCTGACGAAAGAACTGACCCTAGCAAATTACCGATTCATTAGCCTCCTCCCACTTTTTGCCAAAATATTTGAGTCCATAATAAACCAAGATCTAGTCCATCACCTTACAGATGCTAAACTTCTTACCGACGACTAATATGGATTTAGGCAAGCTTGTTTTACAGCAAACATTCTAACTGTAATCTTTGAGCGTATATACCATTATCTTGACAAAGCAGGGGAGGGTAGAGCGGTATCTCTAGATATATCTAAGGCTTTTGATAGAGTATGGCACGAAGGTCTTCTCAGGAGAATCAGATCATACGGTATCACTGGAGGAATACTTAACATAATTAAATCCTTCTTAGATAAGAAAAAAATCCAGGCTGCCCTCGATGGCCGTACATCTAAACAATATGATATAAATGCGGAAGTGCTTCAGGGGGTCTAACCTTGGATCTCTATTATTCCTAATATTCATAAATTACCTCCCTGAAAAAATTGTCTGCGAGGTTGGTATATATGCTGATGACACCACGCTCTATAACAGCCACGGCAGGAATAAAATAAACACATATCTAAAGAAATGGAAGAAACACTCTGTAGTGGAATGGGGACAAAAATGGATGTTTACATTCAATGCTGCCAAGATTAAACTTGTTTCCTTCAATAATTATAAGACACCTTCTCTACCACCAATAGCAATGGCCAAAGACCCTTTATCTGAAATCAAATCTTTTAAACTCCTCGGCCTAACGTTCACAGGAAACATGAGTTGGAACAATTACATTGAGAGCATTGCCAAGACCGTGGAGAAAAAGGTAGGTTCTCTCTACCGTGTTAGAAAGCTACTGACACCTGAAAGTACCTGTACATCTATAAGATTCCCCCATGTAATGAGTATTGTTGTAATATTTAGGCTGGTGCATCTGCTACTAGTCTCTCACTCCTAGACAAGGTTCAAAAGAGAGTCGCTAACCTGATAGGTTCTGAACTGTCATCTAAGCTTGAGCCTCTGTCTCATCGACGAAATGTAGCATCCCTCTACCTGTTCTACAAATACTTTAACGGCGTATGTTCCGACGAGCTACAAGCACTTTTACCCCCTCCACGTAAATAACCTCGACAAACCTGACAAGCAGGACAACCCCACCCCTTCACAGTAGACACCCCTAGATGTAAGAGAGCCTTCTACTACAGTAGTTTCTTCCCAAGAACCGCTAGATTTTGGAACTACCTTCGAGGTTCTGGCTTCCCCAACTGTACTGACATGCAGAAGTTCAAGTGTAACGTGGACCTACATCTTGCTGCCCAACTCCCCACCCATTAGCCTGTGCCCCTTATAATATCCCCCTACATCAAAATGGCAATGTGTCTTGTTTGGGGTGAAAATGTAATTAAAGTATTTAAAAAAAAAAAATTACATGTGCGGACATTCTTTTTGCCGCCTGTATGCATTCTCTCACTTGGTGATCATTTTTGTTAGAAATCTTTTTTTTTTTTAGAGATACCCACTTATTTCCGTTCTAACCCCCTGAGTTCTGCGACTAGAGACACGTTTATCAAATGTACTGCACGGATATCGATTACTTCGAAAACTACAAACAATTACACATACTTTGAAACATAATATTTCTTAGAGACAGATTTGTGTTTATTACCATATAGGTACATAATAAGTGCCTTGCCAAACTTATTATAGATACCCTCTTACCATTGTGTTTAAAAACACGCAAGACATGATTGAAACCTTTTTTTTTTTGCATCAGTCTTACTGTAGTCGATATATGTAAAGATAAGATAATGGATGTTCCACGGGATTGCTGCTAACCAATGTATGCACCCGTGTAGCCAGTATTAAAATTTAGTATATGATGATGCTATTATGTTTGATGAAAACTATTTTATAAAATCTGGAATTTCATTGGATTAACGTCTTAGTATATATTATGTATCTACTTATAGAATATGTGTCTATGTTCAGATTTACTTCGACTCGATATGTAACTAGACCTAAATAATGAAGTTTGACAATAAGGCAACTTCTAATTTTAGACTTTCAAAAATTATGTGAAGCATAATTCCCATATATATATATATATATATATATATATATATATATATATATATATATATATATATGTGTGTGTGTGTGTGTGTATATATGTATACATATGTATATATACGTATATATATACATATATATACATATATATACATATTTATATATACATATATATATATATATATATATATATATATATATATATATATACACTAGCAGTTCAACCTGGGTTTGCTCAAGCCCTTTGAACTGTTCATAACTTGTCCTACACGTGAATACACTTATGTAAGATTTGAAATATATGGACAAAAAAAGAGTAATTCTGTAGAGACAGCAGATGACAATTTTTTTAACGTTGACTTCAATTTTGATTCCTTATAATCATTTATTTTGGTCTCAAATCAAAGTAAAAGTTTTACCCATGGACAAGTTAATTACACTTAAAATTTCACGTGTTTAGACCAAAAATTGGCGGAGAAATTTGGTAGAATCTGAATAGGTCGACTCTATAAAGTGTTGATATTTTGGTAGCCACATTTTCGACCCAAAACTGATTAAAATGCTTGCTGCATGTCTGATTAACCGTTATGTATGTATTTCAAATGGTTAAAACCAACATTAGCTAAGTAGTTTGCTAGAAACTGCAAAGGTCAAATCTTTTGAACTTTGACCCCTTGGCAGCATAAATTTTCGACGCAAACTGATTAAAAAGCTTGCCCTATATCGGAATACTCTTCATGTAGAATCTGATATGTTTAGAACAGAAATGGGCTTTGTAAAAGGTCCAAATAAAAAAAAATACCCCAATTTTGACCCATTAGCATTTAATTTGGGGGGTTAAACTGAAATTAAAAGGTGGATGCATGTCCACGTCGCGTACAACTCAAATTTCAAGTGTTACGACTCAAATTTGGCGGTGGAGTTTGGTAGAGTTTTCAAATTTCAAATCGTTGATTTTTAACCCGTTGACAACCAAATTTATGACCGAAACCCAGTTAAAAAGATCGTCGCAAATCTCAATACCACTTATCTCAAATCTCGAGACTGTAGACTGAAAATTGACAAATTGGTAGAGTAATGTACACACACAACCACACACACATAGACAGATATTTTACTTTCAAGAGGAACAAGAGAGAAAACAACTCCAAGCTAAATTCTGTCCTGTTTTTATAATACTTGAGTTAATACTCATGAACACTTTCTAATATTTATTTTTATCCGTCCTTTCCTGCTTATATGGTTATATTCTCCGTTATACAATCATCCCATCATAAACCTCCATCATTTACAATCAATTCTTACTTCTTCCTTTACTGTGAATTTATCATACTTTAACAAGCTAGAGAAAACATCTTGCTATTATATATATATATATATATATATATATATATTTATATATATATATATATATAAGTTTACTTTATTAATAGTAGGTCTTTTTAGTTTTTTTTATTAATGTAGCTTTCATTATTTCAAATTTTAGTTTGATACTGATCTGTTCAAGTATAGATGTTTTTTCAACTAAACTGTAACTAACTTGGGACAAGAGCCAGACATTTTGTTTAGTTAAGTGGTTAAATATAAGACTGTCATTGTAGCAATGCATGGTAAAGCTCCTGTACATAATTGTTGTTTTCATGTCGATGTATAATATTTCATATTTCTTCTCGGAGACCATGTCTTCTAAAGAGCATTTTGATTCATAAACTAAATTCTATCAAGTAACTAGGTTGAAGGGAGTAGTTATTTGTTTTGATGTGATTAGAGCTTTTAAATTTATTATAGAAAATGATTAATTTTTTTTCATACTTTCATCAGTTCTGCAATTATAGTTACTTAGTTTATAATTATAATTCTTTTTTCTATCCTTTGAAAATGATTCAAATTTTAGTAAGTTATTAATAAGGATAACGACTACCAATTCTAAATATTTCAGTTTTTAACAGTTGTTATTTCTAACAAATATTAGGTTTTAACAGTGTGGCTCTAAGTTTTGGACGCTACTATGTGTGTATGCGTGTGTGCCTGTGTTCGTGTGTGTTTTTGTAGGCATATGTGGCTATGTGTATGTATGTGTGGCATGGTATTACAGTAAGCAACAGGGATTTCGTCTGATATCACAAGTACAGCTCGGTTTCTTTGTACTATATCCCGTCGGAATTTCCGAACCAGATTCAACGCTTCTGACCAACACCTCATTGTATAACACTTGCTCTTTGTAATCTCCCCTCCACCACCATCTCCTATTTCTTCTTCTTCTTCTTCTTCTGTCTCCTATCCTGTCGTACTCTTATTTTTGTACTTTTTTTTTCTTGCACGGATGATCGCCTCTCCCATTGACATATAAGAGTAAAGAAAAGAAAAACTGGAAGTAGGCCAGACAGTTGCCTGGCCTTTTGATCTAGTAAAACAGTTTTTTTTTTTACGGTTTCTGTTGCTGTTTTATTCCACATCTTTGCTATTTATTTTATTTGTCTCTATTTTATTTACTAATACATTTTTCATCTGTTTACGATCTTGCTTTTCATTTTAGACACATTCGTATTCCCTTTTACTGACTTTTGATTGTGATAAGACGATAAGCTCACTGACACAAGTTATTCATTTGTTCGCTAGACGAAAGAAAACCACGACATCTATAATTATGTTATATATATATATATATATACATTTTCAATTTGTCATAAAATAAATTGTTGCTACACAGTCATGAGAATATTTCGGTCTTCCAGTATTTAGTAACTAGAGAACTCTTCGGGCAACAACAAAAGCGGAATTCTTAATAAATTAAGAATTCCGCTTTCGAAAATAAACGTTGTTGCCTGAAGAGGTCTTTAGTTACTAAATGCTAGAAGACCGGAACATTCTCATGTCTGTGTAGCAACAAATTACTGCTTATGTAAAGACAAATTGAACATGCTACCTGCTCTACTTCCGCATTGAGCACTCTTGTATTCACCTCGTTATATTTCACTGGTTACCCTACTTTTGAAAAACAGCAACTCTCTTATATATATATATATATATATATATATATATATATATATATATATATATATATATATATATACATAACTATTTCATTTTCTCACCTAAAATTAATATATGAAAGTATAAATGTATGCGTAAACTTTAAGTATTTCTTCAAAAGTGTTCAATACGTAAGTCTAAAGATTTCTAGAGTGGATGAAACGCGGATATTCAGTGTAGCTTAATGCCCATATATTTTATAACTTACTACATATATATGTATATATATACATATATATATGTGTGTGAGTGCGTGTGTGTGTGTTTGATCATATCTATCTGTTAAATCATGTCGAGTAACATCGAGTAGCTTTGCAGATAGTGAATTTTGTAACGTCGACCATTATTACTATTAAAAAAAGTAAAATTTTAGATTTGGTAATTGTTTTTAACTGTAATGCCAAGACATGGTATGCAGAGAGATTATTTAAAACAAAAAAAAGTTTTAGTAAAGTATTTCAGTTAACTTAGAAACAATAGAAAGGAAATAACGCCATGATAATTAAAACACGTTCCTAACTCATAGTAAAACGTGATTCAAACCGCCACGCGTTAATAGGTGTGAGTTGATTTACGTCAGACAAAGGATCAATTTTAATATATGGAGGAGAGTAAGGAGTTAGTGGCGAGAGACAGAAGTAGGGGTGTAAAAAGGGAGAGAGACGGTTTTCGGATTGAAGATAGCTCAAAATAGAAGGGATCAAAATTGGAGATAGTCAGAATCGATGTTGTAACATTCCAAAGAAGGGGGAAAACCCCCTATGGAATAAAAATTGCCGAAAATAAAATCAGAGAATCTGTCATTTTCTTGGAAGGACATTTTATTTCAGGTTTATAAGGATACACCAGAGGTGGTCCCGATTTGCTTACATGTTAAAACTCAAAGATAAGTGTTATTTGTCCTCTATTTTGTAAAGGTATGTATGTATACTCTTGCCACGCAATGAACCGTAATTGAATGTTCATACACACAAAACGAACGTTTAATTACACGATCTAAATACAGCGGAGTCATAAATGAACACAAGTATATAAGCATATAATATAGATGACTGCGGCATGTATATAAAAAAAAACACGTCTATCAACTCTGCGTATACCCATTCATTACTAGAACGTTTTATACCCCGGAATAAACCTTACATGGACAACAATAACACATGTTCGTCTTCTCCTTTATACAACTCTGCTTTATATACAGATTGTATACACTCCTCTATACAACATATCTATCTATAATTATATATAAATGTATTTAAACATTTTTAATCGTTTCAAATAAATTCAATAACGCCAATTTATATTCATCACGTACCTGAAGACGACTGATGGTAGTTGAAAACGTTCGCGTGTATGCCTATGTTTTACACACTAGCAGAACGTTCAAACATTGGCCAGCGAAATGGAAAGAACAGGTACCAAGAGAAACAAACATCAATTATCTCTGCTCTTCAACAAAACACAAAAAAGAAAATAAATGCTGCCCAAAATATACCAATCTATCTATCTATCTCCCTATCTGCATGAATGAATATATATATATATATATATATATATATATATAAAGAGGGAGAGAGAGAGAGATGATGATGATGATGATGATAATTACTGGCGGTAATCGTGAAACCCTGTACTCATGATTCCCGAATAGATGAAACACTAGTGTCTGCAGTTATTTAATAGTTTAATAGTGAATAATTACTTACGTATATATATATATATATATATATATATATATATATATATATATGTGTGTGTGTGTAATTATTTACTATAATAAATATTAAATAACTACACACACACATATATATATGTATACATATATATATATATATATATATATATATATATATATATATATATATATATATATATATATGAGTGCGCGTGCTTTGTATGTGTGAATGTATTTGATTAAAACAGATAATTTCAGAACGTTTTTATTTTAAATCTAATTTAATTATTATTTACATTTGTAGAGCAGAAGATCTAAAAACATCGGTACAATTGCTTTTGAATCCAAACAAGGGGAGACCGATTTTTTGTCTCTTATGACGGAATCACGCTAGCCACTGTTTAATTTTGTATACTCGAAAACAGTTGCGCCAGTTCCCTGTGACTTTTACCAAGATGTTTAAATTCTCAACTTTATTTTGATTGTTTTAATGTTTATGGAATAATCTGGGATTCTTTGCTGCATACTTTGCATACGATATAAATATATAGCAATCAAGTAAAACCGATATTTTTCCATCATTGAGTAGTTGCTCTGTGTTTAGAAAACTCTGGTAGCCTTCTTTCATTTATGTGGCTGTAGAAATTTAAAAAAAATTATTATCTAGCAAATAAAATTATAATGTTGTAAAAATAAATTAAAATTAATAAAATGTATTCATGCTCCAAATTCAATATTATGCTAAGAATTGTAATAGTGTAATAAATTTGGATTTTAATAGCCTATGATAACTCCAGCAAGGGCTACTCCAATAAAAAAAAAATCTGCCCTTTTCTCGTTAACAAATTCGTTTATATTTTCGTTGAAAGTGGATATTCGTCATATATCAACCTCTCAGAATTTTTTCCTTGCAGGTGAGGAATTTTGCAAGATTAGGCGTATTATTTTGACTTGATTTCATTTGCACATGTCTTGCCTGTCTCCGACTGTGTCTTTTTTTCTAATTTTTTTTTATTATATCCCATTACTAAAAGATTATATTTGTTTTAGTTTAGATAAAATAGCTTTAAGAGTATTAGTTAAACATTTTAAATTGTCTTTATTATTAATGCGTTGGGTTAGATATTGATAATTATATCTATAGCGCTTATTATTATACATAATATTTGGGGCACTTTTTGTCCTTGAATCATATACATTACTTCAATAAATATTTCCTTAATATACATTTTATACATAATAAGTTATTAATGTATATTAAATCATATACACTACATTATTTTTAAAATTGTTATTTCTGATACCTCAAACAATACATACCACATCCTCAAATTATTAATAATCAATTAGACTTAATTCATGCCGTTTAAATTTCAAGAGAATATCCCTATCAATTACAAAATAGCCATTCTTAAAAGAACATATTAAACAGTGAAAACTTAATTCTATCCACAAATACACATTACAAATATATAAGACAAGCCCTTATAAACAATGTGTTTCTCTGTCAATAATATCGGCAACCACATAAAATCAATGCGTTAGAACTTTAAAATACCGCAAAAAATAATGATATTACACAGCTAGACATCCTGGATTTCATTAATATATTCTCCATTACACGAAAATGCAATGAAATTTTAAATCGGAAGAAAAATCTATAAAAAATTTATACAGGTATGTTTGTTCTCTACTACCGATAACAATCAGATTTGACGCAAAAGTCACTATTGCAAATATAATTCCTAAAATCTTGTAGTAAAACAAATGACTCCCTAAACTTTAAATCATTCGAAAAAAAACCAACGTTTTCTATGAGTTAAAAAGAGATGTTTTAACTTCTATAACAACCTTGCAACAGATAGTTACGTTGGTTACACAACCACTACCTTCTTTATGTGTCTAGTTATGCATAATGTAGATTTCAGCGAATTGTTTCACCATATAAAAAAAAACCAAATGCCTCCTCTCCTACGACGTAAGTAGGTCACACTATGATAATAAATAATAAGTAAATTCAAAAATTAACCTTAACAAACTTGATATTATCGACATAAAACCGCAAAGCTGGAATACACGATGCCCTCTTATTTCTATATGACGTAAATCTAGAATTTGACAAGTTGCTACTACTGCAAGTTTCTTTCTTCGCCGGTTTTCCTATACACACAATTAAACTCCAGCCTAAGAAATGCTCCCAAAACTAATCGAACACATGTGTGATGCATACCAGACATATATTAACATATTTTCACACACACACACACACACACACACACAAACACAAACACAAACACACAACGTAGTCCAATCAAAATACAGTTTGAACATAAACAAATTCCTAGAAACCGTATTATGATTTTTTTATCTATACTATTATACGTGAGGAACAACATGCTAAACGTTTTCCATAATCAGTTCATAAAAGTCCTACCTATGACGTCATAAAACCATGACAGCCATCCAAAAAATAATGGGCATCTCACTATTTAAACCTGTAACTGCTGTTACTTACAAAAGAGTTTGCATATTTTAGACTATATTGTTTGATATAACAATTCTTATACAAAGTTTAACATAACTAAATATACAGGCGCGGAAAGAAGGCATTAATGACGTCAGTATATACATGTACATGACTAAAGATTATAGATTGCATTTTAAGACATATCTCATCATTGAATAAGAGTGTCAGTTCAAGTGTTACAATTTTCATCATATTAGAGAAATAAAAAATATAATCAAAACAGACACTCTGTTATATCTAACAATGTATCTTAATACATACACGCACATATGTATATATATATATATATATATATATATATATATGTATATATTTTCTGAAAATTTTTTAGATGTTAAGTAACCAATGATGTGTAATGAGTTTTATACAAGAGTGCTTAATAACGAAGTAGACAAGGTATACTCTTTATTTGTTTTTACATTAGGAGTAATATATTGCTACACAGTTACGGACTTGTTTCAGTAAACTAGCTAATTGTAACTAGAGATCTCTTCAGGAGATACAGAAATGTTTGCAACAGACAATGTAAGGTATTTTTCGTCACAAGGAATTAAGATCAAGAGATTTAATCAAATGTAAAAAAAAACAGGATGTGTTTATATCCAAATAAGTTGAAGAAAAAGACCTGATCTTTTTTAGTAAATTTGCTTTCGTATAAGCCGTATCGCCTAAAGAGGATTCTAGTTACTAGTAGCTAGCTAACCGAAACAAGATCATGACTCTGTAGCAACATATTACTTCTTGTGTAAAAACAAATAAAGAGCATTTATATATATATATATATATATATATATATATATATATATTTATATGTATATATATGTTTGTGTGTGTGTGTGTGTGTGTGTGAGTGTGAGTGTGTGTTTCTAGGAACTATTTTCCCACCCACGAGAACGGGCGCGCACACACTTAAATCCACGTTTTGTCTATTTTTTTTAAATTGTTGCTTCTTCTGTTTTTACTTTTCTTTCTTTCTTTTCTAGTTTCTTATTGTATCTGGATTCCTTTTTGTTGATTCTTTTATTTTTGCTACTTTGTTTTGTGTTTCATTATATATTTACAGCTGGAGGTTTTTTTTTTTTTCAAAGAAAAAAATCTTTGAGCAAAATAAAAAAAAAACAAAAAAAAACAAATGTGTCCGGTATCTCGTTTTGTTGTAAACAGTCCGCTTAAACACATTGTGAGAACGGGTCAGATCTGGGACAAAGAGTAAGAGTTCATGTTTCAGGCACAGTCGATTGAAATGTGTTTGCTTCTCTTGAAATGTATTTGCAAGGGTGGCCATCCGGCGTTGCCCATCTCATTGGATATGCTCTTTCCTCCACTGAAATCACGATCATATAACGTACACGCATATACCATTCAGTACATCGTGATTTAAATTTATTTACAAAACCATCTGCAAGAACTAAAAAACTATACTTAAAAACCAATTATTTATTAGAATTCTCAAGCTGTTGGATATCCAATTATCGATCTATCTTTCTATCTATCTATCTATTCAATGATATTCTTGAAATTGTTTATATAGGAAGTTATTTATGGTTTATAGAATAAATTATAGCAATGGATTTTTGCTGGAGATGTTTATATAAATTAGCTAGGTTAAATAAACATTTAAAAAAACACCCTTGAAGAGGCAGACGTAGAAAAGTCACACGTAAAGAATATGTCTGCTTTTTAATGATGACGTAACGAAACTGAGATCAGAGGCCGGGAAGTTTAGAGTCGGCATTTGGAGTTTGATTATCAGTGTGAATATGCGACAGAGTTTTAGTCTGGTCGCTTGAGTGGGCAGTCGGTCAGGAAGCGGGCTGGAAGAATAACCATGTAGACGAAATGCAGAAACTGTGAAACCATTTGATACAACTGAAATAATGTTATATTATCAAAATATAAAGTGTTGTTCTTATGGTTTCACAAGTGGAGAAAGAGGCATGTCTCAATTGGATGGTGCTGGTCATTCCATGGTTCGTCACGGAGCTCAGCAGGAAGATAGAAGTATTTTTGAAGAAAAAAGGTATGAAGCATATATTTTTCTTCTTATATATGAACTGTAATATATCCCGCGTGATAACTCTCTTATACAACATGACCCAGTTTACACGGCAATATCATATCATCCTTGCTAAACAAAAATACATACCATGTATACGTTTTAATACAAATGTTATAAAAATATATCATTAGCAAAATATCAGACCAACATGTAACATATGACACATCTTATAATATCAAATCGATCTGACTATATAACAAAGCTATTAAAGCATTTGAAAATATTTGTTTTATTTTTAAACTAGCAAAAGTACCCGTCGTTGACTGGGTTCAAAAACAGCCTACAGTAAATGGACTCTGGTTTATGAAAATATGATAGGTTATGAAAAGGAAGGGATGTAAAGAAATAACTTCGAATTTGGGGTTATCAAAACCGAAGCAAAATATGATGAAAGTAAAAATAAAATAGATAAGTCCCATAATTTATTATGCCATACCTGCTCACACTGAAACACTTATTACAATATTCTGTGGATCTATATTAAAAAAACCTTATTAAACTTTGTGACATATTTCCATTCTAGGGAGGGCAGGCGCAAACGAACACCCCATAATTTTATTATACCATATTTCTTCAAGCTGAAACATAATTATCAAAGTATACTTACGCAGAAGATATGAAACATTTTTATTAAAGTTTGTGCCTATTTCCATTCTTTGTAGGCCAGGCGCGAACGCAGACCCCACAATTATATTATGCCATCCCTATTAAAGTTAAAACATACTTATCAAAGTATTATTGTGTACATCTATATCAAAAACACATGTAAACTTTTTTTTTGTTTTGTTTTTTTTTATTTTTTTATTGCCGTACTTTCTGGACCAGGCGCGTACGCAGACCCCACAATTTTATTGAATCATCATTGCCAGCGATATCAAATGATGAAAACGGCACAAACGCCTTAAACAATTTCAGAACCATTTTGAACACTCAGATTGAAACCAAAAATATTTTTAACTACCTTCATCTAATATAATGCAGGGTCATATCCAGTTCTGTGCACGTAATTCGCTACTTCTAACATTTCTCTTTTTAGCACGTTTTAAATTTTTATCTCAATCTTTCTGATTATGTCCTGAATATTTGTTTATCAAACCTATACAATAACGTTCCGTACTTAATTCTAAACAATTGTATATCAAAGGATTTAGAAAGTTTGCGTTCAAAAATTATTTAGCAGTCTGTGTTTTGAAATAAATAAATTGTTTTGTTTATATGAATTTGATTTCCAAATTAAATTACTTTAATTCACATTTGAGTAACTCAATATAAAGAGAAATGACCACTTAAAATAGTATTGTGTTATTAGCAAGAAGCATCGGTTATTAAGGTCCACATGGCTTTGGAGGATTGGGGTTACTTCGTGTAAAGTAGACCAGTGTGAAAACACCTTGATTATGGATAATGGAATGGGGTAGTGTTGATTTCACGTTTAACTTTAAAAAAGTGCTTCATTACAATTAGCTGGATTGCAAACTATCCGTATTGTGAATTTGTGAGAGTGTATTTAGGTTTAAGAAAATAATTTTTGTGCATTGACTTCACGTTTCGTTTAGGCCTAGTTGATAAAAATTAAAATGTTGATCAGATGTTATAGCCAAATAAATGTATGTTGCGAATATTCTATAGGAAGGGCACATAGACGAAAGCTCAGATGAGGAACTGCAATGAATATAATAAAAGAGCAGAAATAGACTCACTACTTTTTTCTGTTTGAATGAGGCAGAGGATTGGAGACAAAGGACTACTAAGATTACTCCATCTTCTTGATTAAATAGATGCGATAACCTCTAAAACAACACTCTCACATGACTATAAATAAACGGTTTTACTAGGTCAATATACCCCTAATTGACACCTAGCATTATGAAGATGGTATTTAATAAATCATTTTAATAACAAGAAAAACTTCGATCTTGATGGCAAAGACTGTCTCTTTAAAACTCCGTAGATCGGGATTAAAACGTAGAAATCAATGCGTTCTCTGGTAGGATGACGTGCAAGAATGATCCAAATGTGGAATTTGTAAAGTCGGCAACCATCAGGAATGTTACTTTCGTCTGTGAAACACATCAGACTTCCCGGTAGCTACGTTCAGGAGATTACCAATTAATTAGCAGACTTTTCAAAGACAGACGGTAAAGTCCGAGTCGTCCAAACCGCCAACAAATGGGCATGACAATTCAAAAAAAAAAAAACTCCCTTCACAATGACGTAGACTCGTGTGCTTTTGGACCGAGAGAAAAAAATCGCATAAAGTCACACTAATGAACCTTCCTAAGATGAAGAGCATCTCTATGAATCATAATGTTTCCACTACATATATATATATATATATATATATATATATATATATATATATATATATGTATATGTATATGTATATATATATATATGTATATATATTTATATATTCATTTTACATTACTATGGATTTTGTTTCTCAGTGAATTCAGATTCTTTTTCTTTGCTTATTTTTTCGCGCCATCCTACTTTTCATTCCCAAGCTCTGTACATTTTTTATCTGAACCTGATTGTGATTCTTAATCGTCCATGCACTTGGTGGTTCGCAATATTTCTCTTTAATTTAGACAGAACTACGTACCTACCAAGCGAGATCGAGATAGAGAGAGAGATTGACTGAGAGAGTCTAAGCTGTTATAGAGAAAGGAGAAACAAGGGAAATCACTAATATATATATATATATATATATATATATATATATATATATATATATATATATATATATATATATATATATATATATATATATATACTATAATAATTAAATACCGACAGACACTTGTGTTTCCTCCTTTTGGGAATCTTTAGTGCAGATTCTTACCCGGCAACACGAGCTATCTCTGAGGATCGATTATCAAAGACCATATTCAATCAGCTTCCATTAACCGCGAGAAATAACATTGAGTTTAAACATTTTATTTTGATATGTTTTTAACGTCAGTCACAGTGGTCTAATCGCTATACGATTATCTATGCATAAGAGCTAAAGTGCACGACTTAATTCAATTGAAAGTGCTCAACGATAAGGAACGAGTGTCTTTAAGAGGCTGACATAATTATTTCTTACTATAATAATTAAATACCTACATACACTAGCATTTCATCCTTTAGGGAATCTTCAGTGCAGGGTGTCACTATTAACGCCAGTCGACAGATTCGAACTCGGATGCACGATCCATCCCTGGCTCGATTAGCAAAGACCGTATCCAATCGGGTACCATAAACGCCAAAAATAACATTGAATTAAAACATTTTATTTTTAAATGTTTTTAACAGCGGTCACAGTGAGCTAATTCTTATACGGTTATATATATATATATATATATATATATATATATATATATATATATATATATATATATATATTTGTGTGTGTGCGTTTGTGTGTGTATGTATTGTGTGCGCGTGTGTGTGGGTATACATATGCTTATATGTATATACTTTTTTCTTTCTTTTTCTTTCTATATAAAGATTAGATTTTTGCTCTCTTTCTCTCTTGCTTTCTCTCTCCTTCTTTCTCGCTGTCTCTTTTTCTATATATAGATATACATACATATAGATACACACACACACACACAGACACAAAGACACACACATACACGCACACACACATATATATATAAATATATATATGTGTGTGTGTGTGTGTGTGTGTTTGTGCATGTGTGTAATTAGAACGAGTGTAAAAATTACCGGCCATTTTGTCCCGGATTTCTTATAATAGAATCTACTCGGAAGTACATATTAAGTCTGTCAAAAACAGCTGCTTCCACACACTACTTTCATGCGCGCGTGCCCACGGAAGGACGCTCAAAACGACCCACACAAGCTACCGTTCATACGCGATTTCCAACTTTCGGACAAGCAATTTGCTTTGTTTGTATAATATGCATGCCCTCCCTTACATAGAAACTGAAGTTCGCTTTCCCAAGTTTGCCTACAACTGCCATCCTTCTTATGAATTCATGGAAATCAGACACGCATCAACTCATTTTAAATTCTGACTAGTTCAAGGACATCATTCCATTTCCCGTTTCAAATTCCTATCCATATACCGACAAGATCAAACACGGTACACATTAAAGAGGTTCTATTAAAAAAAAATGCCGGTATGCATTTAATTATGCACATACTTACCATTTCAAATATTTTGGCCTATAAAAAAACGTGGAAAAAGTAATAGAATGTTTACTTGGAATGAGTGGTTTATCAAAAATTGATGTTTTAATACGATTACATGTTTTAATACAATTACATGTTTTAATACGATTACATGTTTTAATACGATTACATGTTTTAATACGATTACATGTTTGCTCAGTTTTGTGATAAATAGAAATAAATAGCTATCTGTTTATATCCCTTTCTGTTCCTCAAGTGGATAAAATAATAGTTAGTTCGCTGCACCTTATGCAAAGTTTTAAACAATATTTTAACACGATCGGCTTATTAGTTCCCGAGCTAAAATTAAACGTTAATACTAATTCCTCTTTTTCTGCAAATGTTCATCAAAACAATACCATACTTTTTTTTCCTCATCATAAAAATAAACATAAACATTTCACCAACATCAGCCTAGAAGTTTCCGATAAAACGGGGAACGGCAAACAAGATAACCAAACAATGAGAAACACACAGACACACAAACACACACACATATGTATATATATATATATATATATATATATATATATATATATATATATATATACATATATATATGTGTTTATGTGTGTGTAAGACCTTTAAGAACTCTGTTCTTATCATTGAGCACTCAAGTTAAAGTTTAAAATATCGGTCACTTAAGCTTACATGCGCGGATAATATTTGTCGAAATAATTAGATTATTACTACCGTCTTGACATTTAATAATCTATTTCAATTGCATTTCTCGCGGTTAACGGTGGCCGTGTGGATTTGTTCCTTGCTAATGTAATCAGAGAGGACTTCGTTGCCGGGTTCGAATCTATCGACCTTTGCTGATCTTGCTCCGCCTCTTGATTTTGATAGCTTCCCTTAATTTCCTCAAAAGTGAAGCATAATAGGCTCCTGTAATTATGGTACGTTTGTCAGGAAATCTGTCATCACAACTCCGTCCTGGTTCCAGAAGACTGTGAGCATGACCTTGCCAGCGGAGGGCGGCACCTTCCCTTCTTTGAAGGTGGTGAGTCTCAGTACTCCCACTTCATTGACTGGGTTTTGGTCTCTGGATCATAGTGATGGACTCAGGTTTCATTCTGTGTAATCCGTGTTTTGAATAACTTGGACTCATCTCCTTGGCCCATCTCCAAATTCATCCTCGAGCTCTCGACGCGTTCTCGCTTCTGGAATGGTGTGAGCAACCTGGGAATCCATCTGGTTAACAACTTATGCATATGAAAATTCTCATGAATGGTAGTTACCAAAGACCCTGTACTAATCTTGATATCTTGGGCTATTTGGCGAATAGTAATGCACCGATCTTCAAAAATGGCAGCCTTAACTTGACGGACAGATGCCTCAACAATGGCAGAAGGGGGAGCGACCAGGTCTGGAAGCTGTTTTCACAGACTTCCGGCCATGTTTGAATTCACGATGCCAGCGCTTTAAAAGGTCATATGATGGGGCATTATCATCATAATTTTCTTTCATTTCATCAAAAGTCTCCTGTGATGTGCGCCCTTTCAAATGCAAAAACCGGATCACTGCTCAACATTCAACAGGCTCCATTTCACATCTGACTCAGTTCAAACAGTTGTTAAACAGAAATCACAATTAGTTGTAATTTGCCACATAACCCGTAGAGATATAAATCATTGCACATGCAAAATTTCAGCTAGATCAGACCACTGGAAGTGGATCAGGGGTATTACTTATTGCACACCTTTTGTACCAACTACAACCGGGATTATTTCTGTTTTTCCCCGTGTATACGCTTTATTTCCAAGGTCAATAGATCATAATTGCTCCATTCTCCTCCTCCTTCTCTCTCACATTCCTGTCCTATGGTATTGAAAAGTATACAATCTGCCAGTGTTTAGAGAATTTGTCAATAATAATAATAATAATAATAATAATAATAATAATAATAATAATAATAATAATTATTATTATTATTATTATTATTATTATTATTATCGGATCACATGGAGCTTTCACACAAGTCAGCAACCGATCTGATTGGAGACCTGTGGTGTTCTCGTGAAGCTGAGTGACAACAAGTCTCTCCAGACGTCCAGCTCTCTCCACCTCCTTCGATAGTATTTGCAAATAAATTTGCATCATCGCAGCAGCCGCTTACCATTGATTTCTCGCTGGCAGTGGCCATTGGTTTATACTGGAATTTGAGTGGCACTAAGCCTCCCCAAGATCTCAGTTCTCTTCGCGATTGTCCAGCGGATATCTGCCCAGATCTCCCTCTTCGGTCTTTCCATCCTCCTTGACCCTTCTCGGCTCTTTGGTATCATTTTTTTTTGGGGGGGGGGCGGTAGTGAAACAATGGAGAGATGCATGATGGGGGTGTAGAACATGTAGATCTGCAGCTTCGGTGTTTTTCATTCCCTTTAACGCTTCTTCGTTATATTGCCTTGTGTTATTCTCCGCATTCAAGGGGATTCCTTAATATTTCAGTCGTTTTCCTTATCGTTAGGCGTTGTATTTTTGCTGTTATTCCACTGATTTCAATTTCTGCCATTCTTTTTTCCAGGTTTTTCGGGGTTGTTCCTAGTGCTCCTACTATTATCGGTACTATTTTGTATTTTCTTCATCATCCAAATCCCTTTTAACTCTCTGACTAGTTCTGTGTATTTGCTTCGTTTCTCTTTTTCTTTCATACTAACCCTCTGGTCAGCTGGGACAGCAAAGTCTACGATTTGACAGGATTTGTCTTTCTTGTTAATTATTATGACATCTGGTCTTCTTGCTTGGATGGATTTGTCCGTCTGTATATCCATGTCCTATAGGATTTTGTGGTCCTCGTTTTCGAGTGCTGTTGCGGATTTATGTTTGTACCATTTATATGTACGCTCAAAACGCAGCCGTTTGCACAATTTCTAGTGTAACACCCTCGCCACTTGGTCAAGTTTGCTGCATTCACTTACTATATGGTTTATCGTTTCGTCTCGTTGTCCACAGAGGCTGCATTTGCTGTTTTCTTGTGTTTTGTCGATCCTTGCTTTGATATGGTTGGTTCTTATCGAGTTATCTTGTGCTGCAGTGTTTAGAGATTCAGTTTCTCGGTTTATATGCCCTTTTCGCATCCATATCCAGGTGTTTTCGATATTGTTATCTTTTGAATTTTCCGTGGAGTTGTTTCTCTTTTCTCCTTTTGTCGTTAGTCTCTCTGTTTTCCGTTTTGTTGGGGGTTTTATTTTCAGTGTCTCTCGCGGCCATATTTATCCTTTCAGTGTTTTGCATTATGTATTTTTCTTTTAGTTCTTTTTTCGTGTCCTTCACACAGTCTTCTATACAGATCAGTCCTGTCCCGCCGTCTCCTTTTCATGTAGAGTCTGTCAATTATTATTATTATTATTATTATTATTATTATTATTATTATTGTTGTTGTTTTTGTTTTTTTTTAAATTTTGAATGTTTTGTAAATTTATATTTTAAAATTTTATTGTTGTTATTGTTGTTATTATAATGATAATAATAATGATGATGATAATGATAATGATGATAATAGTTATATTTCCTTCAGGTAGGTGTATTCAATTTGCTATTGTTGCGTTTATAGGGGCAACTGCATGTTTTTTGTGAGTTCAGTTATTTCCACCATATTTAATTTTTAAGCATAGAATAAAACAACAAAAAGTTGATTATAAAAAAAATTGCTAAAATAATTCAATGAATTTGTTCTAGAAAAATGTGTTCATATTATTTCCTAACAAAGTAGAACATTTTGGGGAGAAGAAAATCCAACAGTGACACTGAACGGACCGCCGACACACACACACACAGCAGCATGTGAACACGTTCCTTTTTTGCAGTCTTATTTGTTCTTATTTATTTTTTTCTTTTAAGAAAAAATAGATTTGAAAGGGTAAGCAATAAAACAAATCATTTTCTTTCCATTTTTTAAGTATGAAACTAAACAGACTGAATTACGTATTTTTTATTTGACAAAAATTACTTCTCTGTGTGCCTTTTTTGTGTGTTATATTTGTGTCGTATTCTTTTAAAAAATTTCTTTTTCAGTTGGTTGAATTATTTTATCAGTTGAGTTTTTAGAACTTATTTCCGTATTTCGTTCAGACTCAAAGTTTTTTTTCCTTCGACCATGTGCGTTTCACGTATCTTTCCTTTTGAGTTCTTTTCTCGAAAATATCATACACTCACCATTCGTCGCCAAATGATATATATTTATTTAAATAATCATAACACTGCACATTAAGGGAACAGCGAGGATACTAAACAGAGCTCTCGGTTGGTTTCAATAAAAATGCGGGGCAATGTTGGCAGCTGGGTTGGCTCCCCCATACCCAGCATTACAATCTTCAAAAGAAGAAAAAAAAGTAAGGTTAACACAAAGTTTTATTTAGAAAGGGGATACAAGGCGAGGGTTTGTCAGTTTCTCTCGGTGTCTTGGAACTCTCTGGAGGGGTATATCTACATTGTCTGTATATGATTGTACGAAGGGGTGTTAGGTCATTCCATTATAACAATGGTATTTGAAATTATTTGAAAAAGTGTAGCATTAGACACAACCTCAAATTTGTAAATGAAAACTATTAGATTTCGGACGGAGGTACATCGCTTGGGTATCACCTAGGATGCCCACCCTCCCAGGCCTTGCCCGCTGCTATCAAGTGGGGCAGGTTTATTGCTTGTCTCATGAGGCGTCCCAACCGGGGAATACCAATGGGGTGCCAAGGAATTTTTTGTCCAGGCAAGAGTGCCCCATTCTTTAGGGGAGCTTGCCGACTCTCCAACTTCAGGACTTGTGCCACATTTTGCTACGGTAGACAGCAAATAAATATCTACCCCATTATACTGCATGATCGGATGTGTCTTCTAGCGGCTTTTGCTGCAGGGAGACAGGGTCTTGCCTCGGCAAGGATCCGTTCTTGATACTCAGCCTGACAGGTGAAGGGCAAGGAAACAGGCCCATACCTTCTCGGACTGAGGTACACCGTTTGGGTATCACCTAGGAGGTACACCTTCCCAGGCCTTGCCACGCTGCTTTCGGGTGGTGCAAGTTAATTGCTTGTCGGTTGAGGCGCCCCAACCAAGGAATGCCGACACTATGGCAAGGCAATTTTTTATGAGGCAAGAGTAACCCTCCTTTAGGGGAGATTGCTTATTCTCCACTTTCCGGCCTTGTACCACATTTTGCTGTGGCGGACAGCAGATAAATATCTTCCCCATTTAACTGCTGTATGATTGGATGTGTCTCCCAGCGGTTTCTGCTGCAGGGAGACAGTGCAGAAGTCCTCGTCAAGGATCCGTTCTTGACACGCAGCCAAACAGGTGAGGGGCCGGGAACTCGTATGACTAAGGGACACCGCATGGGTATCACCTAGGAGGTCCACCCTCCCAGGCCTTACCATCAAGCTTTCGGATGGGTCAAGTTTATTGCTTGTCAGCTAGACTGGGTATGGTGACGGATTACTCAGGCAATGTTTCCAATTGCAGAAGCCCCCCCCCCTCCTTTAGAGGAACCTGCTTTAGATCCCCACTTTCCCAGCCTTGTGTCAAATATTTCTAATGTGGGCAGCAATTTTAATAACTACCCCATTACACGCAAAGGTATTATAAAAACCCTTCTATTTTGTATAATGCGGAAGTCTATTTGGTTCATTCTGCTCAAGAATAAATATATAATTTTTATATTCAATTATCTATAAGAAGTTTTATACTTCCACTGGTACGATGTAACCCAGTGCTAGCTGCCTCATTGTCGGGCGTCGGCGACTAAACCGGCTCTCCCACCCGGGATAACCTGGGTGAGGAGGGTGTGGAGACACCCAGCAGGACCAAAAACAAGACCTATCAAAGGTCGAATGAGCTTATGAGCCAACGGCCATTTTTTGCGGCCAGAGTCGGTACCAACGTATCGACCCTGACTTTCCTTGGTTTCTACCGTCTCTGGTCAAGTTCCACTCGTGCCGCTTGGGCAACGCACGAGTTTCTTCGCCCATACTCTCGCAACGGTGGAAGATAGTTACGAGTTAAAAGTCTGGTCAAATTGACGTCGCCACCAGGCGCTTCAGATCCTCCGCAACGGTGGGAAGGACTATGTAGCCCCAGTGGGTGGCTACCGCCCGCCTCAAACCAGACAGCCCCTGGTCAGTAAGCTGCTACCCCGTCACGTCCGCCGCTTCGATGGGGTGGTCAGGCAATCACGGACGTAAATCATTCACCTGTTACAAATCGCAATTAAAAGACTATTCTCCGACTCGGAAGTTGGAACATTCGTATACTGTGCCCGGGTTTCAAGCACGACCGGTATCTCAAACTTCGTGCTAAAGTCCTGCCTCCTAAGATCGCATTACTTGACCGTGGATTTGCCAAGCTGTCTGTCGACATTTTCACTCTACAGGAGACCATATTGGCTGGAACTGGCTTCATTTCGGAACAAAATTACACTTTCTTCTGGACTGGCAAAGCAGAAGAGGAACATCGCATCCATGGAGTAGGTTTTGCAGTGACAAACAAATTACTCAGACAACATGTAGTCGACACTCCGGTCAGCATTTCAGAGAGAATTATGACACTAAGGATCAGCTGCAGCGATACACCAGTACACCTCATCAGCGTCTATGCGCCAACACTACCTAGCGAAGATCATGTGAAGGATGAATTCTACGACTGTCTCGACAAGATACTGAGCAGGATTCCAGCCTGCGATCCCCTCCTAGTACTCGGAGACTTCAACGCCAGAGTCGGTGATAACCATATTGCCTGGCCTGACATCATTGGTCACTTCACTACTGGTAAAATAAATGAGAATGGTCAAAGAATTCTGGAGCTCTGTAGTCAACAGGGATTATCGATTGCAAACACCTGCGTAAAACAGAAAATGTGTCATCGTGTCTCTTTGAGGCACCCTCGTTCCAAACATTGGCACCAATTGGATCTTGCATTTTGTAGAAATAGAGACACCAGTTCTGTCAAACGACCAAGAGCCTACCACTCCGCTGATGATGATACCGACCACTCACTCGTGCTGACAACTCGATCACCCCAACAACGTAAGTCAAGACTACGTCGTAGTCTCAATACGGCTGCAATGGTTCGAATTTTGATACGGATCCATCGAAATAAAGATCTACGCTCGGTCCATAAGCTCTAGAAGTGTAAGACATGTTTTGGTTCAGAACATTTTCCGATGGTTCGTTGTTCTTCACAAGTCCTGGGAGGTGACTGCCTCGCAGTAGATAGTTTCTGAGTTTGAATCCACAAAGTAAAAAATTCTTCCTGTGTTATCACGAAGAAAATGTATGCAAAATTGATAGAGAAAGGTTTAATATTTATAGAGCAATTCTGGTTTCGGATTGGTTGGTAGCAAATGGTGAATTACTTTGATTCGTCAGTTCCTCGCAGCATCGTTATTAAATAGAATCCCCCGACTATGTGGGCTCATACCCCATTACAGTCTTTGGTAAGGTATTCTTTTGCGCTTTTGCCACTGCTTCCTTTTGCTATTGTTGTTGTTGTTGTTGTTGTTGTTGTTGATACCAATTTTTGACATCGGATTATTTTCACTGCTATTTTTACTGTTATTTCTAACAGTATTTTGAACTTTTGGAAAACTTTTTAAAATGTTTGGCTATGGCTGCCTCTGAAAGCCAGATTACTTTAACCAACAACACTATTGAATCAGAGGATGTACCCGCAAATACTTGGACACAACCCCCAAAGCTCGATATAGACGTCATTGATTTCATAGAAAATGCCAAAAATTACCCACACCTCGTAACGTATAAACGAATATGTGTGGATTTACCAAAACTTCAAGAAATCCAAAATAAATGCTCTATACTCTTCGTTGTTGACCGCAAAACAAAGAAACGCATTCGTGCAAACTCGAAATTTTGCAACAACGTCCTCACAACCGCGGGAATACGTATACTACGCCTCATCAAATGTAGGGGCTATAATACTTGGAACACCCTTTTTAACAATGCGCAAAATTGTCTTTCTCTGTCCCAAAAAGATATAATAACCACTAAACATATCCGTCGTACTGAATATATGGAAAGTAGACGAACCACTATATCCGTTTTTCACGTACATCACCACGTGAACGGGGAAAACATTAGAGCAGTTATACTTAAATACGGGGAAATCCTTGCCGTCCAATGCGATGAATTTCACGGTGTATTTTCCTTTGACCTTATCCTTGAACAAGATAACTTTACGAACATACCATTCTTCTTGGAAGTGGGTGATGTCAATCTACCCATAATCGTTGTTGGCACTGTAGACGGATTGATCATCTCACTACAGATTGCCATGAAAAACCCAGCTCAAAACCCCAAATCAAGAGTGGGGCAACATCTTGGAATTGAACTAGCAGTCAAACATTCCCGTCACACTCCTTAAGAGACTACCAACAGCAAAATTGAAAAGGACCAACCATGGAAGATAGCCATCGGGAAAAAACCCTAGTCGCCTATCACTGGAAAAATCAAGGGAAGAAGCCATACTGGAAAAAGACCCAGGCAAGGTGAAGTACGTGGCGATCGTTAACCTCAAAAAGACACTGGATACCCCAAAAACTCTATTCACAAATCCCCCTGTGAATCTCAACCTCCTCCACCTAAACCAAGCTCCAAACCGCAGAGACAGATAAACCCCATGACTAACTCCCCTTGCAAACCTCTGGTAAAATTCCTCTTGTTTCATCTCCTGTCCCCTCAAAACTACCCAAATTTATATCTCTCAGCCCTTACAAAAAGCCCTCACCAGTCCAATCTACTCCTGTCACCACTCATAATACTCCTTCCATATCCCCAGTAAAGACCTCACCCACTCCCCCAATGGAAACAGAATAAATCCTTCCCTGGAAAAATTAAACACCAACAATATTTACCCGGTAAATACATCTGTAAGATTAGTGACCCCCAAATCAACAACTCTTTTTATTTAGTGGGGGAGTCGACCTAGTTAAGTTAAGAGACTTTAGGGATGTAGCTGGCAAGCTAATAGATGACCCTACCAACTTTCCCAACGTTAAAATAGTGTTAACCGTCACAAGATAAAAGGAGGAGGCAAAGTATATATGTGCACTGCTAGAAAAAACCAATACGTCGATTGATCTAGCAGTGCTCATAGCAATTTTCAAGGACTCAACATAGGCAACCTACGAAAATGTTGTGTTGGGAGGGTCCCGGTTAAAATGAACCTTTGCTTGTATAGGATAGCGAAACTAACTTATCCCACGCATGTCGACAGTATCTCTCGTGATGGATTCATATACACTATGGTGGGTGCGTATTCCCTTATAAGAGCCATCGGCACGCTTACGTCCGCGAAGTTCGTTTCTGGTTCTCAACCCTAAGGCATACTCATGGATCTCAAGTTTGCTAGTGTTAATGCCCTATGGCTGCGGCCCGACTAACGAAAATGGCGCTTTACTTTGGACATGCAGTACCTCAGAGTGGATATTTGTTGTGTGCAGGAAACTCACCTTATTATTGGTGACCATTTGCGTGCGCTGTCTAAAACATTTTGCGCTCACTCAGCGTACTTTATTTCTCACTCGAGAGGCGTTTCTTGGCTTGTTAAAAGGTATTTAAATGCGTCGTGTGACCCGTGTTACATGGATCTCCAGTGGAGACTATGTGTTTTGGATGTTACCATAAACGGTAGTGCGTGTCGGTTTATTGGGGTTTATGCGTCCAAATAGCCACATTGAGCTGGCTGCTTTTTTCAGCGAATCGAGCAGTTCATGAATACTTCTCGAACGGTTTTCTTATCGAGTTAGATCGATTTGAGTTACCTACTAGGTATACAAGTTTGATCTTATCGACAAATTCTGAAGTGAAAAGCCCCGTGACTTAGTGTGGACTTGGATAGGTAGACGCGGCTCAGGCCCGGTAGAACTTTCGATATATATCGACCGGTGTAAGGCGAGTCGACGTAGGGAATCTAAATTGTCCAAGTTTCCACAATATAGTTTACTCAGGTCACAGACTTAATCGTGTACGGGTAAACTTAGATAGATCTTAGCCTAGATTAGTCGGTTATTGGAAGCTCAACACGTCGTTGTTCGATATGGAGGGCTTCCGTGATGAGCTATTACTAAGCTAAAAGCGGGAATTGATGTGATCAATCATTGGAAAAATGGCGGGTAAAAATTAAGGAATTTATTAGGTCTTTTTCTGCCAACTTTAGCAAAATACTCAACATTGATTCTAGGGCAGTCAAATCGACACTAGCGTCCAGATTAGATCGGGCGGTAGAGGAGGGTGATAGTGCTAGCGTTACTATAATTAAGATCCAGCTTGTCTCTCTAGTGAAAAGGAGCACCATGCTTTAGTGATTGGGGCTAGCTTAAAAAGAATGCCCCTGGAAGCAACTAACATGGATGCTGAACTGCTTATGGACCTTAAACCAGCGTATGCTGGAGGCATTTAGTTCTCATTTCCAAGATCTTTTCCCCTAGAACCCGGTGTGTAAGTAGAACAGTTCGTCAGCTATTTAGCTGACTTTTCTCATCTTTCGACGACCGAAGCGGCGAGGTGCGAAAGTGGCATAAGGGAGGATGAATCATTGAAGCCTTAAAGCGGATTGATCTTAATAAGTCACTGGGGATCGATGGTATGCCCTATAAAGTTTATTTGAGGTTCACAATTGGTGTCGTAAAACTTGTTCACAAAAACAAAATTGGTGGGGATGGGTTAGGCAATTATCGGCCCTAAACGATGTTTAACACTGAGTTAAAGATTTTCGCTAAGATTCTCGCAAATCGCATGCAGCTTGTCCTGGCTAGTCTTGTTAGCTCCGAACAAACTTGTTCCGTGAAGGGCAGGGCAATCCAGGACAAGTTGATAGAAAAAGTCGACACTGAGGCGACGCTGATGAATTTAGATCAGCCCAAAGCCTTCGATAGTGTTGACCATCGGTACTTGGGGGCTGTTTTGTCGGCGGCCGGTTTTGGCCCGCAATTTCGCTCGTGGGTTCATCTTCTCTATGCTAACCCCGTGGTGATGGTAGAAGTGAATAGGAAGATATCGATACCCTTCAGTTTTTCACGTTCAATTCGGCAGGGGTGCAGGTTATCACCAATTCTATACGTACTTGCGATCGAGCCTTTTTTACGCACACTAGGGTGAATGCGGTCCTACGCGGAATTGCTTTGCCAGATGGCAGGTAAAGTACTCCGCCGTCGCCGACGACGTAACAGTGCTTGAAACCAGCAATGCTGAGATTAGTGTCGTCGGTGTAAAACTCAGACTGTATGAAACCGTAACAGGGGCCAAAATCAATTGCAACAAGTCTTCGGGTGTGAACATCGGTACCTGGAGGGGTTACTTGGAGCGACAGGCCTTGCAAGATACTCGGCGGTACGGTCTGCAGCTGCACCGTGGTTCAGTAGAAACCTTTCATCAAAGGGGAGAGCGGAGGTGTGTAGTATCGACATCTATCCAATCTTTATTTATCGTCTATCAGTTCTTTTCTATCCCGTCCGATACTCTGCTATATTTGTAGAGGGCTCTTTTCAACTTCTTATGGCTTGGAAAGATCCCTACGGTCTGTCGCGATATCTGTTATCTCAATCCTTCTGAAGGCGGTCCAGGTTTACCAAACGTTGAGATTCGTCTCCATACTCTATGGTTCTACAACATAGATCGAATGTGCACACAACGTAGGGAAAACGGTGGCTTCTGGACGGAGGACACCAAGGAAGCCTTTCTGTCTTTGAGAAGGGTGCACGAGTCCGAGTGGGAGGCACACAGGTTTACCGAGGTGAATGCCCCTTCTATTGCGAGTGCCGACGCGCACTGAAGTTTCTCTCAAGAGTGAAGGAAAGCCTCTCTAACGCTCTGCTGTTGTCCTGAAAGGCATTATATCGGATTTTACTGAGGGGATCCGTAAAGGATATTATCGGTGAGGACTCCCTTTGACGAAGGGAAAGCTCCGCTCACTCTGGCCTTGGGGGCCTGGGTCGGGATGTCTCACTTATGATGTGACCTCGTTGGCTTGGCTGGTAATTCGAGATGCTCTCTGGGTCGGTAAGAGGCTTCACTCACCTCGCTTGGAGATTTCGCCTATTTTTAAACAATGCGGCCATGAAGTCGAAACTATGTCATTCCTTCGTTTATTTTCGAACCGTGGTGCCGCTGATTGTGTTTGTTAAAGGTCTCATGGTTCGCGTACTGAACATATTGCCATTAACTTTGTTTCCTTTTAATGTCGGTAGTAATTGACCACCGAAAACGCATAGGTTTCGAAAAAAAAATGTATCTGACCTTGCTAGCAGTTATGAGAGGTGTGCTTTGGAACACACGAATGGGAGTAATTCTTCGGATCTGAGGACTTCGCTTCTCTCGACCTCATTCGAATCTTCCACTATCATTTGAAGGCTCGTATCAAGGCGAAGAGAGGAAGACTCTCTTCGTCTGACTTTGTTGAAATGTGGGTGTCAATTGCGCGTTTGTGTCGGGTGAGAGGAGCAAGACTTGACTGATTCTTTGATATTCATTACGAAAAAAAAATTTGGGTAGCAGAAACGAACGTCAGCTCTGACTCGTTTTTAGCCCAGAGTAGGTCACGGTTTAGACT
>NC_136513.1:26205000-26322500 GCF_053919585.1 Euprymna scolopes | reverse complement strand
CAATGAAATTGGTTATGTAGAAATATGGTTTTATGGACATTGAACGAGCCAAGAATTACATTTATATGCATACATACATACACACATATATATATATATATATAAATATATATATAATATATATATATATAAATATATATATATATATAGATATGTATATATATATATATATAAATATATATATATATATATAAATATATATATATATATATGTATACTAGAAAATAGATTCGTAATCATGTATTGTTACAGAGCCAAATATATTCCTATTCATATTTTGTTATCTTGTTAAATAAGCATAATTGGCATTGTGCTAAGCACCATTGCGGCCTCCATATAAGTGGTCATGCAAATAAACAACAATATTATACAATGCCCACTTATTAAGGAATGTGTGTATATTTTCATTAATAACATTTAGAAACTTACAGGAGAGAAAGAAGGAGAAAAGTGAGACAGAACAGAAGGAAATAGGTTATATGTATGTGTGAAATAATATTTATGAACTCGTTATGTCCAACCGAGTGTATGGTCACTTAAATGATGTGTAAATGTCATGGTATATATTATAAAACTATTTGCGTCACATGAGTACCATCATAATCATGCAGTCCGTCAGCATTGACGATGACTAGTCGGGCGTCAGTGTCTATCCTTCGGTAGAGGACTTTTCACTTTGGCTCCTAACTTGCTATACATAAGTGTGTATATATATATATATATATATATATATATATATATATATATATATATATATATATATACATATATATATATGCACACACATGCACATACAGATAGTAATATTTTGTAATAGATGTATATATATATACATATATATATACATATATATAAAACTATACATATATATATGTATATATATGCATATATAGGTGTGTGTGTGTGTGTGTATTTGTGTGTGCGTGTATGTGTGATCGATATCATTTTTGAATATAGCATGGCCGAAAAGGTTAAGTTTAAATCACGCTGGACTTTTTCATGGATGTTCCGGTCGCGGGCAAAATTCTCAAAAGCGGCTAATTTGTTTGGCCTTTGCCAAGCAGCCCACCCTCCTCTGTAGACACCGCTTCCTCAGATATTCTCCATGTTTCTAACACCACTACGAACCCAAATGTTTAAAAAAAAAAAAAAAAAAATGAAAGATACTACAGAAATCCGTTGTCGGCCGATCGTTGAAAACACATGTTGTGCATTAAGTTCAGATTGTAAAAAATGCTCGAAAAAAGGAACGTCTTGAAAAATTAGATGAATTGTGTATAATAACAAATAGAATAACTCTCACAGTGTGGGTATAAGGCTATTGAACATTCATTTTTACAAAAATATATAGTTTTATCGTTTCTTTCGTCTACATATTTGTGTATACTTTTTCGAATATTGGGTGTATATATATATGTATATATATATATATATATATATATATATATATATATATATATATATATATATATATACTAGCATTTCAGCCCGGCGTTATCCGGGTGTTTGGAGGTGTGTGTTGAGCAAAAAAAAAATGTGTAGTAGGATGGCAGGCTCGGTCCGTACTGTTAAGGAGGAAATGAATGGGAAAACACCTGCCGTGCTTGCTATTACAACCATCGCCAGACCGGAAGTGACGTAGGTTTAAATTAAGGCTAGAGAATCACAAAAGAGAGGATAACTTTCGAAAATATCAGCGAAAAAAGCGACCCCTCTAGAGAAATGCCCAGTTAAAGATATTATTTTTTTTAGCCAATTTAGAAACGATACTTATGCTGTAAAAATCTGTCGCCTGTGCACAAAGTTTTAGGCAGACATGCAAACATACATGCATACATTTATATATTGGCAACTAAAAATTGTCGACCCAAAGCGATTAAAAAGCTTGCCCTATCTCTGAATACCCTTTATGTAAAAATGTCAAATGTTTACATCAGAGTAATTGGGTAGAGACTGACGAGGTTAATTTTTTTAAAACTTTGACCCATATTATGACCCCTTAACAATTTTTTGTGTTGGGATCAAATTCAGTTATTTTGTTACTTCCATGTCCAAAGAACCTATATCCAAATTTCAAGTGTTTAGACCCAAAATTCGCGGAGGAGTTAGGTAGATATCTCAACTGTCAAATCGTCGAACTGTTACCCTTTAACAGCCAACGGGTGTTTGTAGGTGTGTGTGCTCTGCCGGGGGTGGGGGTGTTAATCAAAACATAAGAATAAGCGAAGTACAAAAAACTAACGTAAGGCAAACGAACGATGTTAAGTGTAAAAATGGGAAAAACAAAAAAAGAAAACGCGAAACAGAAAAACGAACGTTAAAAAATCTGAAAAATAACCCAAAACAAGACCACGTGAAAATGGCTTAAATAACCCAGTTTCAATATTGAAATTTAGAAAATCGAACAAAATGGCATCTCACACTACGAGCTGCAATCAAAACCTTAAAATAATGAGGCCACGGTCTAAGGATCTGAGCTAAGACGACGCCCACGAAATTGCGTCGGTTTTTCAAATATTTTAAGTAA
Organism: Euprymna scolopes; assembly: GCF_053919585.1. Lineage (NCBI taxonomy): Eukaryota > Metazoa > Mollusca > Cephalopoda > Sepiida > Sepiolidae > Euprymna > Euprymna scolopes. Next base: position 26,319,973 of record NC_136513.1, on the reverse strand, counting down.
ATCATGTTCCGACCTCGTATGACGCATGCGTAGAAGCCAACGTGTCATGAGAGGACAGTTTTTGCTGACCCCTCCCTGTAGAAAACTGATGATTTTAGGGTAAAGCAATTAATGTTTTTGGCCAATTTTTCGATATTGGTCGAGCGAAGGATCCGACTTAAAAATTATACCGATCTGGGAAAAATTCGTGACCCGTGTCGAAAGTTTTTGTGGAACATACAATATATATATATATATATATATATATATATATATATATATATATATATATATATAATTTCAGAGATTACAGTCTCTGAATCTCTAAATGTATATACTTCACTGGACAAAGCAGGAGGGTAGACCGGCAGCACTAGATATATCTAATGTTTTTGACAGCGTATGGCATAAAGGTCTTCTCTGAAAATCAGATCATAGGGTATCACAGGACAAATACTTCACATAATTAAATCCTTCTTAGATAAGAGAAAATCCAGGTTGTCCTAGACGTTCGTACATCTAAGCAATATATTTCTTTTTACATAGGCGTCACCACTTATCAAGGAAAGAAACCACTCAAGGATAATGGATGGAGAGTGTATAGTAGTCAAAAGGACAATATACTAATCGATATTAATGGAAGTTCGGTAAATTTGTAAACTCAAGTGTAACGGCTCACCAGAAACTTGTTCAAGTTGGACTTGAAGACAACCATATTATAGGCAGCTGGAAAGCAGAAAAACGGAAGACAATTCCACGGGCGTGCAGTTCTAAGAAAGAAGCTTCGATCATGGAATCTACGTTTAGGTTTAGGCACAGATAAAGAGTGGGGGAATTATTGATAGTGTTTTCAGTTAGACGAGTATTTCTTGTGAAAGTTTGGCGAGGGGGGCCATAGTTTGAAGCTCAGTCGAACACTTTCCATGAAAATATCTACAAATTAGGGACAAAGTCGCAACATCTCTTCTGTGAGATAGAGTTTGCAGCGAAGGGAAAAGGACATCTCCCACGAGCCAATAAAGTCTATTTTTAACCCTATCAAGGCAAGGCAAGTCCTTTCAAGCAGCTCTGCCCAGATGTGGCAACAGTATTCAATCCTGGGACGTACCTGGCTCTTATATAGATAGGGAATTGACTCAACAGTATGATATCTACTGGATCGATAGAAGGATCCACCATTTTTCCAGCGGCCTCGGCAACAGATTTGATGTACGTATTCCATTTGAGATCAGAAGTAAAGGTAAAGCCCATAAGCTTTTCAAAACTTGAGGCCTCCCCAAGACGAGAGCCATTCATTTTAATTGATACCAGATGGGTATCAGAACGTTGACGATGTAAAACAAGAAGCTTGGTTTTAGATGCATTAAAAGTAACCATCCGCTCCTTTCTTCATTGTACAACGTGATCGAGATCAGAGGAGAGAGAATCGGAGAGAAGTTGATCGTTTACTGTCTTAGATTTTCTACCATAAATATTAGTGTCATCAGCATAAATGTCTACGAATGATGTAAGGATGTGATTTGGAAGATCATTGATGTAGATCAGGAAAAAATGTCGGCCCAGGATGAACCCCTGAGTGACTCCAACATTAATACTGTGAGCTTCTGATTTTTACCTATCAACTACTACTCTTATGAACCTATCAGAGAGAAATGATTTAATAATTGAGAAGACATTTCCAGCTATACCATAGCTGGATATCTTGTGACGTAAACCTTTATGCCATACCGTATCAAAGGCCTTAGATATGACAAGAGCAATTGCCATAGAAAGGTTGCCTTTGTCGACAGATTCGATAATCCTATGAGATATAACTGTGAGCACATATGCTGTAGATCTAGCAGAACGGAAACCATATTGTGTGTCACTAAAAAGGTTATTTTTGCTTAGATGGTTGGTTACTTCTTTATTTAACACAGATTCCAGCAACTTACTCATGACGCACAGGAGATTTATTGGTCTGTACTGAGAGGGGAAGGAACAATCACCTGATCTTAAATACAGGACATACTGATAAGAGTTTCCAGTGCGATGGGAAGCAATTCTCCTTAAGACCACATTCAAACAGTTTAGTAAGTATGGGTGCTAGTTCAGGTTGAAGTTTTTTTTAGTACTATAATTGGAATACCGTTAGGGCCGGTTACTTTAATGGAGTCAAGGTTTTTGATTAGCTTGGCAACATATCACATAGCGTGTTTTCTGATACAGAAGGAAATATTGGAGGTGTGCGGCCCTGGTCGCAAAGGGTAGAATTAGCTGCAAAGTTCTTTGCAAAGAGTTTGGCTTTGTCTGATGCTGAGGAGATTAAAAATGCGGGAGTGTCTCAGGGGTCTATCCTTGGACCTCTATTATTCCTAATATTCATAAATGTCCTCCCTGACAAAATTGTCTCTGAGATGAGTATATATGCTGATCACACCACGCTCTATAACAGGCACGACAGGAAATCAAATAGACACACATCTAAGGAAATGGCAGAAGCACTAGATGATGACCTCTAATCTGTAGTGGCATGGGGACAAAAATGGAGGGTCACATTAAATACTATCAAGACTAAACTTGTTTCCTTCAATAATTATAAGAAACCTTCTCTACTACTAATAGCAATGGTCAAAGATTCATTATCGGAATGTACTTCTTTTAAACTCCTCTGTCGAACTTTTACAGAAAACATGAGTTGGAGCTATTACAGGACCGCTGCCAGGAAGATAAGTCCTTACTTCCGTGCTAGAAAGCTACTAACGCCGGGAAGTATCCTGTACCTCTTAGCTTCATCCTGTGCCCCACCGACAGAATGTTGCATTCCTCTGCCTATTCTACATGTGTTTTAATAGGAAATACTTTGAAGAACTGCTAGCACTACTGCCCTCACGACGAAAATACCCCCTACAAACCCGACAAGCAGCTAAATGCCACCCCTATAAAGTAGAGCTTCCTAGATGTAAGAGAGCTTTCTACTCCAGTATTTTCTTACCCAGAACGGCTACACTTTAGAATTACCTCCCGGGTCCCTGCTTCCCCAACTGTACTGACATGCAGAAGTTCAGCTGTAATGTGACCCGACATCTTGCTACCTAAGTCACTACATAGTACCCCAGTAGCTTATAGTAGCCCCCTACACCAAAGTGGCAATGTGTCTTGTTTAGGGCGAAATTGTAATTAGTATATATAATGAAACATATGGGGAGAATCCACAAGAATTATAGAACAAGGTAAATCTAATGTTAAGTATATATATATATATATATATATATATATATATATATATAAATATATATATACATATATATATATATATATTACATTGTAAAGTTAAATAGAATTTCAATGTTTCAATATACTTTTTTTCTCATAATTTTTTTGTTAACATCCTCTTTGCCTCCAAATGAAAATCATTAATACATGTTCGATATTTATCACAAACGTTTTCGGTTTTTCATCCACTACTCATGAGGCGACAAAAATCAGATATAAATATCTCGAGCTCAGTTTACTAGTATTCGTTCTAAGGGAATGTGTGCATGCTACCTCTGTGAAATAAATAAAGGGTTCCGTTCAAAATTCCCTCCACTTCGCAAGTTCGACAGAAACATTCCCATGTTCGACAAAAAAAAAAAAAACTTGAAGTAATTCTAGTGTAAAATAATAACTGATTCGTGAATTTGAGTTATATATTCATACTGTTCAACTGTAGAGAAATATGTCGCATTTAGGACATGATGTAGACTTCTGTTTATATTTATCATCTTATCTCTATTTCTATCGTCATGATAAAAGACCATGCTACTCACAAGGAACCGATCACAATCTGCTTATTGTATTAAAGACGTAAATATTAGACATTCTTCGTCTCAATCATAAGAGGCCAGCCAATGCCAGCGAAATTTAAGGGCAAAAGTATGCTGTAAATAACTAACGGACAGAAGTAAGCCATTATTATGTCGGAGTCTAGCCATGTGACTTTTTAATCGTAAAAATATGTTCGACTCCATTTTCCTTTGTTTGTTTGGTTCTCTGACAATGATAAAATCTTATTTTGCAGTAAAATGGACTCAAAAGTAGGATGTGTTCTATGGAACATATCCTGTTATCTTGATGGCAGCACCGGTTTATTTGCAACCAGGATCACTTTCCTTTTGTTATGGTCCTTATTATTTTTATTTGCCCCTCCTCACAAAGTCAGTTTACCGCGTGGAAAAATCAAGATGCTCTCATAAGGACAATCTATATTAGAACAACATATAACGAAATTGTGTTTGGTAACGAGGAGTTCTTCCTGACTTCCAAGTCCTTCACAGATTTAAGGCGAAACAGATACAATATTAAAATGAGGCATTTTATACAGGCTTTAGCTTCGGAAGATCTGATGTTACATCAACTGAAATAATTAAAATTAAATCAATGTATCTAATACTTTAGCATTCGGTAATTTATACTTTTTCTTTAAATATGCATTTGATTTTGTAATTACTATCCCAAGTCTCAGTTAGAATAAAAATAGGAATATAGTGACCATATTTTAGGTAAATCTCTTAACCCTAATTAAAGTTATTAATAAAACTGTAACGTATCATATACATTAAGGTATATCTCTCTCTGCACACACACACACACACACAAACATACACACACACACACACACACACACACATATATATATATATATATATATATATATATATATATATATATATATATATATATATATAGTTAAAGCCGAAAATGTTGGCACCCGTTAAATTGTTCGTTTTTTGGAGAAAAAAAATATCTTTCATTAATTATTTTTATTAAATTTTTGTATGCACATTTACATCGACTATATGCATATCTCTTGAAACACATTAATTCATTATAAAATGTTCAAAATAAATATTATTAATGATAACAGAAACAAACGAATTCAAATTTATTGGCATCAATGAGTTTTATCATAGAATTTTATGCAAAATAATACTTGTTTATTATGATTTGGATACTGCATCATCTTCTAGAACGTCTAAAAGTCTTCTATAAATAACGGCAATACTTCACTTTATCCATAACACCAGACTGAAAAGATGGCTAAAATTAAGGAATACAGTTTCGATGTTAGACAGAAAATAGTGGATGCACACTTGAAAGATAGTGGTTACAAATCAATTTCTAAGCGTTTTCAATATCCTGTGGCAACAGTGAGAAACATTATCAAGAAGTATTGTGTTTTTAATACGACTCAAATTGGACGGGGCGAGGCTGTAAAAAAGACTTTTTCCCAGACCTGTACGACAAGTCACTCGAGAAGTGGAAAAGAACCCGGAAACTACTGGTAAGAAAGTAGTCCAACAATTGAGCGATGAAGGTATGGAAATTTCTGTTTCGACATTGAGGAGGGCACTGAAGTCACACGGGATTCATGGGTACCGACCAAGGAAGACTCCTCCCCTCTCCAAGAAACATGTTAAAGCCAGCTTAGAGTTTGCACGGGAGTTTATTGGCAAGGATTTAACTTTTTGGGGTTCTGTTTTATGGTCGAATGAGACTAAAATTGAACTTTTGGCAGCAGAGATGAGTCGTTTGTGTGACGGAAGAAAGGAGAAGCCTTCAAGCCACATAATACAGTCCCTACGGTGAAGTATGGTGGAAGAAACCATGTGTTTTGGAGTTACCTTTCTGGCCAATGGAATTGGAAAACGTGTTACTGTGGATGGTATCATGAGGCAAGATCAATATATTCAAATATTGACTGAAAATCTTAAACCGTCTGCAGAAGCCCTTAGTCTTGAAACCAACTGGCTCTTTCAACAGGACAATGATCCAAAAACATACGGCGAAATCGGTGAAGAAATAGCAGTTCGATAATGAAATATACGTCCTGAAGTGGCCAACTAAAGCCCAAACTTGAATCCAATGGAAAACTTTTGGACTGTGGTGAAGGCGAACATGAAAAAAAGGAAACCAAGGAACCCGAGGGAATTAGAAGATATCGCTAAGGAAGCATGGTTTAATATTCCTGTTGATGTTTGTAGGAATTAAGTAAGGTCGTATAGAAAACGTCTGTAAGCTGCTATAAAAACAAAGGCTTTACAATGGCTACTAATAAAGGATGCCAATAAATGTGAATTTATCATCAATAATATTTATTTTGAATATTTTAACATAAACTAATAGGGGTTCAGGAAATCTGTACATGGCTGATATAACTGTTCATCAACACTTTAATAAAAATAATTAGTGAAATATGTCTCCTGGAAAAATGGAAAAATTGATTAATAAATATATACAACACTCTATCGTCCAGAAAGAATCAATCCTGATGACAAGACCGGGCCTAGACGATTATGTGTGGTACTAGTTTTCTCAAACACATACGACGCCTAGCATTCCAAAAATGGTTGCCAATCTGGTACTGGCAAACCTGATCGTTGCTTAACTTCGAGGGTTATATGGGTAAAAAATATATTTTCATCCCTCTCTCTCTACCTCTCTTTCTTTCTCTCATATATATATATATATATATATATATATATATATATATATAAGAGCAAATAGTAAATAAAACATGTTAAACACACTTTGAAACAGTATGAAAATGTATTTAATCTGAAAAGGAAACACTTAAACAGTGGATAGTCCTTAATCCGCGGAGTTTTTAAGATATACTTTCCTTCTGATCAGAGGAAAGGAAATTAGCAAAATGCGGGATCGGATTTTGCATACAAAAGTATTTGATGAAACTGCAACAAGTCCAAGATCTTACTTGATAACAAAAAGTGAAGCAGATGGAATATGGTTAAGAAAAAGGTGATTTCACGTAAATGGATATTCATGTGAAAGGTAAAGTATTCAATGACGGTAAAATCCAAAAATGTAAGTGCAAGAAAGTGTATTTCATTTTCCATTCGCACAAATAAAATCCAAAGAAATTCCGTAATTGGAAGATGGTCCAAAATAATCCAAATCCGTGGAATAATTCACAAATATGTACAAGGAAAATGGGGGAAAATCCAATAATATGAATAGAAAAATAAGATATGCTTTTAACATGGCTGCCGAGAACAAAGTGTAATGAAAAAAAACAGTAAAAAAGAAGAGAGAGAGAGAAAAAACATAATTAATGGTGATAGAATTAAATATAAAAAAGAAAATCAAATGTCAAAATGACGCAGACAGGATAACGTTAAAATGTGCGAGTAATATAGGGCAAAAAGAAGTAAACTAAAATGTACAGGTTATTAATTAAGAAAATGCCAGAAAGAGTTATTAAAATACGCCGAATCGACAAAATAAATAAATAAATTAATTAATTAATAAAACAAAATAAATAAATAAAAATAAATATAAAATATAAATAAAAAAAATTAAGAGGCGGGATGGCCGGTATCTGCAAATTCCGGATAAAGCAAGTAAGTATGTTAGTAAATCCATATAGTAAAACATAAGTAAATATACATACAGGATATGAATGTGTAAGTAGATTGATATGAATGATAGATAGGAATATTTCAAGAGTAAAACGAAATTTGCAGATAAAACACCGACCAAGCAAAGAAGAAATAAAGAATTAAAATAAATGGTTTATTAAGTTATAAAGTTATAAAGCTATGAGAGAACCTACTTTTTCTTTAATAGAAGGGATGATTCTATATAAGATATGTTTGCTTGCAACACCTTATTAGAGTTAGATGGGCGGATCTATCTTATGGAGGGGTGGTCATAGAGATAAGGTTTATGATGCTTGAGGGTGAATCTAGGTAACCCGGAAAAATTATTTCAGTGAAGTTATGGATATTCATAGAAGACAGTAAATGTTTAGCTTCAGAATTAATGGACTCTAAAGTCTTAAGAGGGACTAAGGTTTATTAAGTTCTTTATACAAAAGTTTTTTTTTTATATGTAGGATAGTCAAGTTTATAATAATGTTTTTCTTATCAGTAGGGACTAATATATACGTATGCTTTTTAACTTTTTCGGCAAAATTATTTATCTTTGGGGTAACCGGATTATAATGGTGTTTTTGTTTCTTAAATTTATTTATTTTTTTACTAAATTTAACATGGAATTCTCAAACTCCTCAAGGTAAGTGTTGTATTTTGGGTGGGAAATGGAGTAAATCCATAACATTTGGCAGCAATTCTTTCGATTTTCTTTTGTTCTCTATTAGAGTTGATAGGGATTTCATTTGTTAAGATTTCTGAGTAAGGTTGGTTTCAGAGAAAATAGGCGATTAAAGTTTATTGTTAATGATTAAGTCCTGGTGATAAGCCTTCCACCTTATATTTTGTAGAAAAGTGTTCAAAGCGAGAACAAAATTGTGGATATATTCTTGTTGGGTAGGAATAGGGATATTTTTTGCAGACAGAGAAATGTGTTCCTTTTCATACATATCTAGAGAGAATAAAAAACTCAACCAAGCAGGGGCTTATAATGAGATAAAAATCACAATTAAATTTACCAAAATGATCCAAGAGGATAAAACTAAAGTATATTATAAATATTAAAGAATTAATATTTATAAAGTAATCTCAAATAGACGTAAAAGATCGATAAAACCAAATAGGAGATAGAGCTCATAATAACAGCAAATAATTTAAAAAGCATGTTAAAAAACACTTTGAAAAAGAGTTCAAACATATTTAATCTGAAAAGGAAACACTTAATAATGGATAGTCCTTGTTTTTGGAGTTTCAAAGAAATACTTTCCTTCTCATCAGACGGTAGGAAACTAGTAAAATGTGGGATCGGATTTTGATACAAAAGTATATGATGAAATTGATAACAAAAGTGGAGCAGAGGGAAAAAGTGATTTCATGTAAATGGATAGTCAGGTGAAAGGTAAAGTATCCAAGGACGGTAAAATCCAAAAATGTAAGTCCAAGAAAGTGTATTAAATTTACCATTCACACAATTAAAATCCAATGTTTTTGGACGTGACAAGTATTGCACTACCGGGTAAGCGGGACATTCATCTAATAGTGAAAACATCCTTGTAAAAATTACTTATCAATTAGAAGAAAAAAAATAATAAAGTAATATGGGGTTATGGACTACGGGAATTAGATATATATTTAAAATTTAAAGGAAATAGAAAAACGAGCAATTTCGTCCATTAATTTAATAGACTTAGATTATACTAGACTATATGTTACCCGTTGGGTCAGTATATTATATTAGCTATGGAATTGATGTATAAGCGTGACACTTGTGACGCAAAAAATAGTTTTTGTGACATAACAGAAACATTTCTATGAAAAGATATAAAAATTATAAAAGGATATAGAGAGATTTCTATAAGTCATTCTATTTACAATTGTTTATTTAAACCAAAAAAGCCTTGAATTATTATTGGTTTGTCATACTTATAGGTAAATATGTATGGAAAAGGTACGATAATACGTAAAGTTAAATTCAAATTTTGATATATCTTTTAATTTAAACGCAAAACATTATAATTGGGATGCTGAAAACGTACACAGTAAAACAATATGATTTATTATCGCGTTGGTGATATGTTTATGTACGCATGCGCAACTGTAAGTCGGAAACCGGATGTTCGCTTACAACACCCGTTACAAGGTCATTTGAGTTTCATAATTATATAAATTGCATGCGCATCAGAGAAGAAGTTAGTAGTGTATATTCTCCACTACCATAACAGCGATTCGAGATTTATTTAGTTTTCCTAAGCAGGCGGGAACGAAAATAACTAAAAAAAAATAATAATTTATCCCATTAATATAATTCTGTTATTTTGTTTTGTCACGTGTTATGGCTTGTCCAATCGCGAAGTCATGGATCATTCCAACATCCCCTACTGTGTAAGATCCGATTTTTTTTCCCAAACACGGAAATATCCTAGGGTAATGATGGACACGAAATCGCCGCAGGGGGCAATCACGATTTTGATTAGAATTTAATTTTATACATTTAGTTGTCTTTTTTTTAAGTAAAATCTAAATATGCCTATTAGTGTACGTATGTATTTTTGGAAATGCATGTGTATATTTTATATATTTATAAATGTGTAGACATGCATTTATATATATATATATATATATATATATATATATATATGAATATATATGTGTGTGCATATTCATTCATATCTATATATATGGATATATATGTGTGCATATTTATATATATATATATGTGTATATATATATATATATATATATATATATATATATATATATATATACAATCAACAAACATTCATACGTTTATGCGTGACTTAAACAAAGCTGCGGGGAAATTACAGTCCGTTTTTCACAACGGAACACTTCGTTTTAAACAAACTCACATAACACAAAATTCAAAAATGCACGTATCTTCAGAGTATATATACATATCTTCCTCTCGCTCACACACACACACTCACTATATATACATATATATATATATATATATATATATATATATATATATAAAGATGCTTAATTTATACGGTAGCATATATATTTATATGTATACATATGTATATACATATATATATATATATATATATATATATAAATATATATTTAAATAAAGGTGTAGTCACCAACAATGTGTATTGTTTAACATTATTTTATTATTCCGTGTCTTGGTTTTTCATTGAGAATAATGTTTAGATCATTGTAATAATGTTTTTAAATCATTGAAATAATTTTAACGCGTTTCAGACGTTCTGTGAAGCGTCCTCTTCAGAAATTATTTTCAAAATGTGGTGGAGATGTAAAAATACAATATTCGTAGTTCATTTGAAGGGTTTCCAAGGCGTGGAAACGTGTAAGTGTCTACTATTCATTGGAATGTTCAATTTTTATTTGTTTTTCATTTGGCTGCCTCGGCTGTGGTCACTCCTGTGTTGTGTTTCTCTCTCTCTCACTCTCTCTTTCTGCTAGTGATGATTTTTCCTTTAGGCTAGGATGTGTGTGTGTTTTTCTTTTATTGGTTTGAAAATGTGTGTACTGTTTTATAGTATTATGAGGTTATTGGCTTCCCTAGGAAGGTGACTGTTATCCAAGGTCGTTACTAATGTGTATGTGTGAGGAGGGGGACCAGCCCTTCTAAAAGCAGGGTAGGGGTGCTTTCATTCTATTTTGATATTTATTTTTTGTATTCTTAGATTTTAGTATTGTGATTTTTCGTTTCAGTCTTTTCGTGTATTCTCTGAATTATGTTTGTTTAGATAGAGGGGTGTATTTAATAATATATATATATATATATATATATATATATATATATATATATAGAGAGAGAGAGAGAGAGAGAGAGAGAGGAGATGTTTTAATGTTTCTATTTATTTGTCTCCCCATGTGGGTATGACCAGACCCAGGATCGGTTCCTAGTGTGGGGAAGATCTCGTTCCCCAGAGGGAGGGGCCAATTGGAGGAGTATAGGTATGGGAGGGAGATGATAGAAGGGATGATAGTTGTCTCAGTCTCCTCCACTGACTGTCTATCATTCTCCCCAAATTTAATTGTTTATTTTTCTAATCATAATAATTGATCCAGCGACCCGTCGTCGCTTGAATCAAGTTATTATAATAATAATAATAATAATAATAATAATAATAATAATAATAATAATAATAATAATAATAATAATAATAATAGTATTTACCCTTGGCCCTGCTTGCCAAAGTTCACACAGATAAGCGGAGAGCACATACAGCACCTGAAAGTACCAAATGGCCACCCATTTAGTAATGACCAGGTTAAACGTTGCTTGATTCCGGTGATCCAGCAGGAACCGGTGTGTCAACGTGATTAACTCGTACGCTATGATCACAGCCAAAATTGGCATAGCATTATATACTCATATACATCTGTATGCATATACATAGACATATATACGCGTGCATAAACATATATACACATACAAATATATATGTACACACACATATACACACATATATACACACACACATATATGTATATAATCTTTGTGTGTCTGTGTAGTGTAAATATTCTTATTAATCATTCAGTTTGTTCGGATCCACGTGCACACATGTAAGTATGAATACCTTTAAGTCGCATATCGTAAATGTGTATACACTAATGAAGGTTGGGTGAATACGAAACGTGCATATAGTTTAGAAATATGTTTTTATTTTATCCTTAAGATTTTGGCGCAAATGCCAAACCGTAACATTTGTGTGTGATAATTTTTTTCAATGTTTGTTTTTTTTTTTTTAAATGTTTCGAATAAATGTACGCTTTGTCATTTTTTGTGCACGTGCCAATGTTTCCAGCCACGACAACGTCAATCTTATACGTTTTTATTGCCAGGTCGTGATCGGCTCAGCGCACTATATGTTTTTTTTTTCCTTTGTCTTTTCTCGCAAAAGACGACAGGGGACTTTCTTGTCAACCTATTCGATCGTAGATCTGCTTTTTTTATTTATATCAACATTAAATATTTTACTTGCTAGCGTAAAACATATCGGCAAAACGTGCGAGGATGATGTTTCGAATTTTCATGTAAGATATGCATGATCACTTTTTAAAACATTTTGATATCAATTTTTCTGCTACATTTCCAGTCATTAAATAAAAATTAAGTTTGTTTGTTTGAAAGCTCTATAAATGCGTTTACTGGGAAACACCGGGGACATAAGTTAGTATATAATACAACAATGGCAATATTAAAAAGAGCTTTCAATAATTTCCAATTATGTTACTATTATTTACTAGGATTACTTCTAAGGTTGTCATTCTTCTTTTATGTACAAACCCCTGTCCACGGCGTTTCCCGCGAACCGCATTGATATAGTCCTCCAAAGTAACACTTTTCACACTGCATTATATGCACATGTTCTAATACTGATTAAACATAAATAGATGGGATACACTCAACTGAGTAAGCAGCTTTATGAAATTAATAGAATTTAAAAATGTTATTTTTCATATAAAATAATACAAAATTCATACGCTGTATATTGATTTAATTAATTTGAATAGATGTACTTCACATGTTCTGTTTGCTAATCTAATGACAAGGGTCCATAAGGTTATTTTACGAATTATTTTATACAAATGTGTGTTTACTTTATTCCTATATTATTCTATATGTTGACTTATTTAAAGAGATTATAGGCCCAACACGTTGTAGACCCCGTCAAGATATTAACCGAATCAAGAACTAAGAATATTATTCAACTCAATTCCTTCCTCTTTTATTCTCCCGAATCTCATTACTTCTCAGTACGGCTGTGATATCACTACCATCTCTTACGTGATCGCTAGTATTGGTCTGTATACGTGTTATATTAATAATCTCATTCCTTGCCTTGCCATGACGACGCTTCGCACACGGATCGATCATTTGCATGCACATGCCAGTTTTAATTTTTTTCAATCTCCCTCAAATATTTGGTAATGTTCGTATACACTACGTCTAATTTAGAAGTAAGTGCATAAACCGCTGTGCGTTGATTGCTTTCGACAATGCCTCTTTACTGGTTGTTGTCAACATTCGATGACCAACCACTGCAATCATCATCTTAAAAAATCTCGTCGCCACAACGATTTTTTTCAAACCATCACTCGCCTGTGCGTTCAGTAGTGGTGCGTGGCTAAATTCTCCGTTGATATCGCGAGCTGTTTCCGAGCTTTTTGAAAACAGCTTTTTGAAATAAGTAAGTGGTGTGAATTTACTTTTTCCATTTAATATTCAACGTTCTGAAAAAAAGACATTATTGTTCTGAAACAATTGTTATGTTGTACATTGATTAATATTGGAGGGGATGATATATTAAAACGTGTCATGTGTTATCCAGTGGATGTAAGATATTGTTCTTTTAACAGACAGATAATAAACGAATAAATCGTATGTATGTTGTTTAGCTAGGAGGACATGATATGGACGTGTAATTTGAATCATGTTGTATGAGACTTATCACATGGGATATTTTTACAGTTCATATGTTAGAAGAATGATATGTGCTTCATACCTTTTTTCTTGAAGAGTTCTTCTGTATCGTCCCGCTGCTCCGTGACGAACCATGAAACAATCAGCATCATCCAATTGAGACATCTGTTCTTATTTGTGAAAACCATAAAACAACTCTTTATATTTTTATAATATAAATTTATTACAGTCGTCTCAAATGGTTTTCACAGGATCTGCAGTTAGTCTACATTTTCTATTCTTACAGCACGCTCCCTAGCTGTCTATCTACCCCTGTCTAGACGTCTGTCAACTTTGGTGGTCAATCGTCAACTCTCTGAATCTCTCCAAAACTAACTACATCACGTGTTCTCTTACGTCACCTAATTACGTGTCTCAGACCAACCTAATCCACAACTAGTTATTTGTTTATTCAAAACCCCCAAATAATGTTTACATATATTTTCTATTTTCACATTCCTTTTGCGATTCACACGTCAATCATTTCTTCCGCAATTTAATTGTTTATTCTTCTAATCATAATAACTGACCCAGCGACCATCCATCGCTCAAATCAATTAACAAGAATACAATAACAATAATAATAATGTTTGACCCTTGATCCCGCTTGTGACAGTTTCAGATACTACGCTATGATCACAGCCTAAAGATTACACTCATAAAAAATGATTACATAAAGCTAAAATATCATTTAAAATTTTATACACGAACGAAAACGTATTATAAAAAGCTTATTTGGAAATACATAATTTGAAATCGAAATTATACATTCCGCAATATAGCTTTCTCGTCAACCTAATATAGACATCTAAAAAAGTGTGTGTATATATAAATACATGTACATATATTTATATTTTTACATGTATTACTTCATTCAACCGCAATGTACAACCTCGGAATGCTTACCAGAAGTTATCTCTAGGATATGCGTAGTTCCTGAAGATAAATAATTTGTTATTTGAACAAAAATTAGTTTAATTTTGATAAATTAATGTCAATTTTGCAGTAGTATTTTAAATCAACAGATTAAAAATCTATTTATATTTGTATATTAGAGAGATCTTAACTTGATTATGTCTACGGTTGGTTGTATGTTGAGGAAGTGATATACCCTTACCAAAAGCCATTGACCTTTACATCTACAAGGTGACCAAAGAAAACACAAAAGCTAAACGGAGGCCATCTAGAACACATGCTGTAGAACGGAGAAAAAAAAGGCCAAAGACTCTAGTGTTTTGATATGATGTTTTGAATATAATAAACTGGGTGTGACCAAAGTTTCATTTCATTCAGACAAATTATAGACGGTGCCCGTTTTTCTGAGTCACCCTGTATACGTTAAACAGCTTTAAACAACTGATGGCAAATGGTATTCAGTTAATCATTTAAGTTACGTTTATTAATGTTTTTTTTCTTTTTTAATTCAGTTTTGTAATTGTCCATGTTTAATTAGTAAGTGTCGAATACAAGTGTAGAGTCTGCGATAGGTTGAAATAAGTATACTAAGGAATTAACGCAAGATAATTATATGTAAATATAGTTGTCCCCATTCTCGACATTTTCAATATTATCTGTTGCAGGATGTTTTACGGCATATTTGTTAAACGTGAGTTATCCAGTGTGCATTTTATGGCTAGCTTTTTTACTGGTATGCTGCCTGAAAAGCAAAGCATATTGTGATTTTGATATATGTAGCTACTGTTTGGGACTCTCTTTGCCGGGACACCATGTAAGGAGCTGTATTTATTTGCTTTCCCGCTGAGCAAATTAGGCACAAGACCGTTTTTAAATGTGGAGAGAGATGGGGAGGGGAAGGGAAAAGGGATCCAGCTCCCGAGAGGTGGGAAATGGAATCTGGATAGTGATATGCCAGCAGGCTCATGTAGGGTTGCCCCTACATGGACCAGAAAATTGCCACAAGGGCAATGGTCTTTGATTGCAGCATCTGCCGGGCAGATACTACACTTTGAGGTATTTATTTGCTCCCCCACTGAGCAAATAAGGCACAAGGCCGATTTTTAAAGTGAGGAGTGAAGGGGAAATGGGGACCAACTCCCCGGGGAGTAGGGGAACTGGATAGTGACAATTGGTATGAAGGATTGCCCCTACATTGACCAAAGTCTTATATGTTGGGTTTCCCCCACAGGTGGTCTTTGCTTGCAGTATCTGCCGGAACAGATACTACTCTTTGATCTTAACCCGAAGGCCACAAAGGTGCCTCCGCGAAGGGGGGAGCTACACCATGTAAGGGTTGAGCAACAAGAATCGTTTTCGCATATCGGTACAGTCAGGCATGTAGCAGACTGAAAGCAAATTATAAAGTTTGGCAGTTCGAGGACAGAAACTGTTAGGGTAATAATCCGTCTGGCATATAAGGAGTCATACAATAAAGGGCGTAGGACATTGCTGCCATTAACAACATTGCGGAAATGAACCGAGGTTGGAGCTTGGTTTCCACTGCCGCATCTAGTAGTTTAAAGAGTGTTGTTTGGCCCCAACCTTAAACAGAAAGAATGGTGGTAGATGCACCCGCCCAGAATATATGCATGTAGTTTCGTGGAGATACAGGATACTGTATGGTGTGAGTAATATTCTATCACAGTAAACAAAGCCCACTTTATTTGCAGCAGCGCTGGTAATGCCTAAAATGCGTTGTTTCCAACTCATGTTGCTCATGATTATAAAGCCGAAGGCTTTGAACGAAAAGTTCACGAGTGGGTTATTATTTACAATATAGCTATGAATGTGATCTTTGCTAAAATCCTTTTAAATTCTTGATCCGTAGTATTTGCGACAATATCTTCAACAAGTATAAATACTTTTGCTTTCTCAGTATTTTTTTAATGATCGACGAATCTTGCAGGAAAGGGGCAAAGAGGTTTGATTAACCGCTGTCGCCTTGTCTAGCATATATGTCTTATTGAACTCTTCACTATCCACTTGGAGTTTTAGAGCTATTGTCGTTCCGTAGTACATAATTACAAAAGCCACACTCGTAGATCTTTATATCACCCGTTCTCAAGTTTGTGATATATAAAAAACTATGTATATATATATATATATATATATATATATATATATATATATATATATGTATGTATATATATGTATATAATGCGCATGTTCCTGATTCTATTCCTGCTATACTCTCTAATAAATGTTCCACCCAGATAGAACATGCCCCTTCTAATGCTTCAACAAATGCATTGTCAATTCTTGCGACAATCAAAGATAAAAAATTGTCCTCCGTGTACCAGTATTCAAGAATGACGCGATTCATTGTAAATTCTCTCATCTCCCTGAATTTTAATTTTATTGAACATATGAGGTTTAATTCTAGATAGAGAGAACTTGAATGTCTACTAGACACTATCCTTAAGTGTTTAAGGTATCTCTGTACATGTGCTGGCCAGAATAACCTGGCATGAGGATACTTTTAACCTAGAAGTACACCGTGATCAAATATTCCAAATTACACAGTATTCGCTGCCCAAATAAGATTTCCTCGCTATGTCTAATGTGTACCTTCTACAAGTGATGATACCTCAGTAACAGCAAGAAGCTAGATAATCCAGTAGACTAGGTAAATTCCTGTCCTCCAATCCAGTAAGAGGAAGATACCAAAATAAAGTTATGCTGCAAGATGTGAAAATGGTTATATGGAAAGAGGAAAATTATGTTCTCAATTTCTTTACGAACTCAGAGTTTGAGAGGTAAAGAAGTTTAACATTCGAATGCATACGTGTTTCATAGAGAGTTAGAGTCTTAGAACCAGGTATTGGACTCCTTAATTTCTGACACCTTCAACTGAAGTAAAATAAAACAAAAATTGCAGTCAAATTATACTTCGCAATCGATAAAAAGGATAAAAAATGATTAATTGTGCGGATACGCTTTTATTTGTAGTTGGATTACAGCTGAAATGTGCTTCATAATAAAAATAATTATAATCTGGGTGCAAACAAGCGTGTTTTTGAGTAAGATTCTATAAAGTGCGTTTATTTTATTTATTTTTGTTAGAAAAAATTAGGAAAATACTTTATAATAAACAAAATGTAGAATTATTAGTATCCTGTAGTTTTTAATACATTTCAAGTCAGCTTATAGGTGTAATCGACGTTCTTCATCTTTCCCCCTTTCACTCCTTCCTTCTCTACTTCATCTTAACACGTTTTTATTCTTCACTTCTGTCATCTCATAATTTTCTATTTTTTTCTTTTTTTCACAAAGGCATTACCACTTATCCAACCCAGAGGTCACTCGAGGATAAGTGTTTAAAAGTTTACATTGGTCAAAAAGGACAATATTATAGTAATCATTAGAGATGTATATTTCGTAAATTGGATTACTTAAGAGGAACGGTTCATCAAGAGCTTGTTTAAATTGGACTTGAAGATGCCCATATTGTAATCAGTTGTAAAGCAGGTAAACGGAAGAGAGTTACAGAGGTGTGCAGTTTTAAGAACCCTTTCTTTTACTTCTATTCATCCACATCTTCCTGCCTCATTTCATCGGTTGTATTTCTTCATTATTTTAATTCTTCTGATCCTTTTTCGATTTCATCTAATGGTTTTAGATTCTTATTTGTTGGTTAACGCGTTTTCTCTCTCAGCATCTCATTTTCATTAATTTTCATCCAAACCTATTTAATTCTTCTTTATTTTCTGCGTCATCGCATCCATATTTGTTTTTATTTAAGACACTTTGTCGTTATCCTATTTTTTCTTCTTCATCGCATCCTTTATCTTTAGCTACATTTCATCATCTTTCGTTTTTTATCACATCCCCGTGTTTTTGTCTTAATGCCATATTATTTCTTCTTCGTCTTATCCTCTGGTATTGTCTTAAATTTGTCTTCATCCTTTTTTTATTCTATAATACTTTCTTGTTCTTTTGTCGCATCTTTCGTTTTATTTTATTTTTTTTACACTTTCCTTCTTATTTTTCCCATCCCTATTCTTTATTCAACCCTATTGCACATTCTACCTCATTCCATTTTCTCTCTCTTTACATCTCTCTCCCTTCTTCACTACTGCACTGATACTTCAAGTGCAGCATCTCCCCTCCATTACATCTCGAAACATATTTCCCCATGTGCACACAATTATCAGTAGAGACCAGAATACCGATCAACGGACCAACAATTAAACATTAATAGAAAAATCGATCCAAATCAGAAAGGGAAATCTAAGGAATTAAAATTGTAACAAAAGAAATGTCAAAACAAAAAAAAAATAAATGAAGGAACTAAAAAAAAATAGAATGCGAATATTGAGACAGAAAGGAATAAAATTAAAAATGATAATTATTAACTAAATATTTGCGTCATTATCTAATTAAACAATTTAGGAAATGGAATGAAAAAAATCTAAGGCAATAGCAAACGTTGGATATTTAAAGCTAAAAATGTAAAAGAGGAAAGAGAGGATAATGGTTAAAAGGAAGATTAGAGATTATAAAAAGAAAAGTGACACATGTTAAAAATGTACGGGCGGAAATACTTATGAAAAATGTCAAGAAAAACCCCATTAAACACATAAAAATAAAGAAACTAACACAAAAATATTAATGAATAACAACAAAAAAGTAAATACGCAAAGAAAACAAGAAAATATGAAGAAATAACGTTTTAAAGCGGAAATATTTTTTTAATTAATATATTAACCTCTATTAAAACCGATTAAGCTGTCTGAATATACTTATTTAACTACCTAAACTTCCCTAAACATTGATTTATTGTTTTTGGCATTTCCCTTTAAAAATACGTATACACGTGTGTTTTATTCAAATTTTTCAGATCAATATCAAGTGAAAAGCAATCTATTTTTATAATATTTTTTTCGTTTTCGCCCGTGCATGCAATTTTAGCGCGTGCGCGAAAACAACAATGAAAACCAGTGAAAACAGTACGTAAGACAGACCCGATTATCCCTAAAATCAACGTGGTAAATGCAAATATTTTAGTTTGTATTCTAGCGCACATTGACAATTCTATATTTCTCTCAGATTGATAAATGAAAAATCCTTTATGTTAAATGGGGAGTGTGTGTTCTCATCAAGTGGTTTCAATATAGGGGATCGATTTATTGTATTAGAAACTGTGCGTCACGTTAATATACCAAAGAGTTTTATGAGTGATGAAACTTGAAATTTGTGTTTTAAACAAAAACATAATTAGAAAAAAAAGAAAAGAAAAGAATCCGACAAAACCTTTATAAATGTCGGGTGACGAAACTTGAACATTTCCATAAATAATTTTAAAAAAAGGGCAAAGATAAAGCATAATGCAAAAAAGGCCAAACTGTTTCAAATAGGCTAAATTCGAGTAATCTAGCTTAAAAAACGTCGAATAGTTTTCAAATGGGTGATCGATTTAATATAATATTGCATTAAGAACTGAGCAGTTCCTCTAAATATTTCAATATTTACATGTTTCATTTTTGATAATCTTGAAGATTAGTGTCAATTCGATAATAATGGACTGATTTTTATTTTTTTGTTTGTTTGAAAAGACTAAAAAATATAGTAAGCTAGAACAGGTGAACCAAACTACTAAAGTTTCCAGGGTTGTTATTTTCATTTTTATTGTACATGCATTTAAAATTAGCCTAGACTCTTGAGAATTCAGGATGTTGTTGGTATCTTTCTTATGAGAGGACTGACCATTTCTCATGATTTTTTGGCTCAAGTGAACATCTACAGCAAAAATTGGAAGGCACCTTACCAAAGCGTGATTGCAATCTGGACAGGAGGACAATTTAGAAAGAACAACGCGCAATAAACTCATGTTTTAAACTTGGAAAAAATAGCACAGAAACGTATGAAATGATTTAGAATGCTTTCATAACATGTTCCATTAACCCGGCATTAGGTATTGAGTAGCATAAGAGAAAAGTAGGAAAGTACAAATTATGTGAGGGATAGTGAGAGGTGTGGGATGAGTAATGAATGCAGATCATCAGAGTTGATTGGTCAAATAAATGTTTCATGGATAAGGAGGGTCGTCTATTTATAGAGACATTAAGTGCACAGTTGGATGCCAGTTTGGAAACTTTTCACACAGTTATTGGCGAGGATAGTTAGATGCGGAAGATTTGCGCGAAATTTGTTCGATGGTTGCAGTCCACAGCTCAATCCTTGCGGCAAGCTATTAGACCAAGATATGCATCAAGACAACTTAACTTCTCAATAATCACTGTGACTTTTGTTTATCCCCCAAGCTCAATGAAAATATAAGAGGCTGTCGTTATGAGACATTTGAGGAGATGAAAAAGGTGGTGACAGGATCATTGACACGCTCACACAAGAGCGGTTCCTTGGGACCACTCAGAAGATGTTGTAAAGATACAACAAGTCCATTGCAGCCGAAGGTGATTATTTGAAGAGGATTACATTTTCATGTGTATTATCAATAAAAGTGGCCATACGAGAAAATCTGGAAACTTATTGAACGAAACTAGTAATTACACAAAGACGATGATCAAACTGACCATATTTGGTATTCATTAACACGAAAATATTGATATGCCGTAAAACGAAACAAATAAGTATTCAATATATCAAGAACTTAAAGACTGGAACCGTTCTAAAAGTGACTAGATTCGGCATTAATAATTCGGAACATGTTTGATACGCCGTAAATCCAAACAACTAAACCATTACTATCAATGCGAAGACACTCGAAGATAAAAAATGGATATGCTGGAATTATTTTTAACCAAATCATGAGGGACACTATAGAAATACTTAAATTGATTAATGTTAAACCATGCGTTGAAGTATTTGTGTGACGGTTAAGAATTAGTAATCATCGGATTAAGAAAGAAGAAATTTGGAATAAGATTGAAATCAATTCTACGCTAAAGTGTCCCACAGGCGGGTATACCTTACAGAAAAAAAAACGGTTTACTGATGTTTTATCTCTATATTAATAAATCGCAAGTCTAATAGGTATTGGACTATCGACTAAGATCTAGCCGCTATCCCATTGTCTGCATGTTGCATCCATATGATGCTTTTGCAAGTCGTCTGATGAAATCACATGAATTGTCTAACTTCAATGAACACATATCGACACACACATACTCCCGACTAACCAGACCAGCCCAGCCCAACAATTTCACTATTCACTGTTGAAGTAACTAGATGTGAGATAAACTTCTACTCTAATACTTTTCCCCCTCGGACGTCTTGGATTTACAAATCCCCCACACTTTTCTATATGCAAAACTGTTTACATTATTATTAGCACTAGCATATTCATTTCATTGATTTGACTCTCTGGTGTGTATCTGTTGATATCTTATATACTTTTATACAGAGTGATGTACTTTGCGGTTAACTCTGTCGGATATATACTCGAGACTCAAAACAATGAAAAGACTATTCTGTTGTCACGGTCCTAATTATTATGCATTATTTCGTTAGGTATGATCCAGACTACTAACCCTCTGAATCTAACTTGCGACATGTCTCGTCTGACGTGAAAAAAAGTAAAAAAAAAAAAAACTCTGAACACATCTTGTATTCATTTGTGTATATCCTGTTCCAATGAATTTTGATACTCACTTATTTAATTATTGTTTTTTATTCTTAATGCAAGCTGTTTTTTTATATAAAAACAAACCCCGCAAAATGGACAATTCTAAAAAGTCCTATTAAAAACTAACTTACTCAGTTAATTTAATCCAACAATATATATCTCGGCACATTCGTGAAAAAAAAATGATCGGTAAATATATACCTTTTCTTCGTCTATCCGAAAAAAGAACTTCCATAAACCAAATTTCATTCAAAGCACTACACATTTCAAAAAACACGATACTATAAGGTTACATCAAAACTAACTGTAGCATAATCGTTTTCAAGTCCACAATAAACAAAATCTGCACATATTTTAAATAAGGTATTGTAATAACACATACCTTACTCTGTATAGAACGGATCCCATATTACTTAATCGGTTGCAACTATAAATAAAAACATGTCCATACAAATTTCAGACCGATCGGTCACGTGGTTTCTGGTCAGGGGTTGACGGACTATGATATATATATATATATATATATATATATATATATACATATATATATATGTGTGTGTGTGTGGTGTATATATACACATAGTTATATATATATCTATATCTATATATATATATATATATATATTTTTTTTTATCAGAGGAAACATAATTTAATTTAAATACCAAAGAAAACAAAAAAAAACGGGCAGGTGAAATTATTAAACTTATCCTTAAGGCCTTATCGTCTGACCCTCTAAGAGGAAACGTCAGAATGATAAATTAAAAACTAAGAAATTAATGAGGAAAGAAGGGAATTTGGTTTCAGTTGGAAGAACAGTGAGAAAGAAAAATCTCACTGTTCAGGTGGTTTTAAATCAATAAATATTTCCAACTGATGTTTCAAAATCTTTTGTCTACACAGGCTTGGTCGAGAGTTATTAATGACTAACGCCTCAATTATATTGAGATGATATTTCGACCTCGCACTGTATAAAACAGAAAACCACCCATCGGAATATTGATCAGAACACCTATTTATACTCATCAGGTGATTACCAATGGCGGACTCATGAGCTTGGGAGTGCCCGGATGTTCTCGAAACCTGGTGTAGTCGAATATCCCGAGGGATATGTTGGGATATTCTCATTTCCAATCTTTGGGATGTTTTGCCAACGTAGTCAGCTCCACACTGACAAACAAATTTATAAACAACAGAATTCTTTTGAATGGTTGGCAAAACATATTTACGAAAAGAAGAGAAAAAGGTTCGAGTTGTGTAAACTACTCTAAGCATAGTAGCTGGAAAACAACGTTGAGTAGCAGATGAACTCCTTTTTACAATATGAAGGCCAACAGGACCTAACCATGGTAATTTTAAATAAATGGGACAACGTGATGGACCAATACGTTTAACACTATTAAATGTAGCAATTTTACGTTCAATAGTATTTTTTATTATATTTATGGGATATCCATTGCTAAGAAAAATATTTGTGATTTCACCAAGTTCCGTATCAAGACGGTTTGGTGAACAAATCCTAAGTGCACGATGTGTAAGAGAGCTAATGAGATTTATTTTTCTAGACTGAGGGGCAAAGTAAAAACCAATTAAGATAGAGCCCTGTAAATGTAGGGTTTCTGTATACAGAGGTCTCAAACGTAGAACCAACTTTAGAAACACGTTTGAGACCTCTGTATACAGAGAACCTACAACAACAAGAGAGGTAATGGAAATATATTTTTCTACAACCTACACCGCCAACCCAGTCACGCACGCTCTTATATTTGTCAGCCCTTATTGGAAAATTAAAATCTCATAATAACAAAAAATAAACGACATATTTTTATAACCTGCTTTGTATATTTTGCTTAATGCAGATTTCGTATTTATTATTATATTATATCGGACTTAATATATAGTAATGGTTTTAAAACCTAAAAAAATGGTTCATGCACAAGCACCAGTGAGAATCAAAACTAAAACGTTTAGCTTACGATACACTTTTTCCTCTGACCTACATCCTTGAGCTATGAAGACATATTTTCTTCAATCTAAAAATTAAAACATGAACCAATAGCCATTAAGTTACACATATATATCCGTAACGCACTCCATTTGTTTTCACGTTGTATATTTATTAATTTATTTTTTTCACACTTTTGCACATATTTATCCCGGCTAAATCCAAAATATACAGTCCTAGATAGGGTATGATACTCTATATATCAAGTTTTATGTCCGTAGAAAAAAACTTACAAAGGAGTTTGGTAGGCAAACTTTTTTATGCATATATATATATATATATATATATATATATATATATATATATATATATATATATATATATAGATGTGTGTGTATACGCATGCATAAATATATACTGAGAAAGGTTTGTGCTTACGATAATCTTTTCCCAAATACTAAAAGATTACAAATTATGTATATAATAACCCGTAATTATAAACTAAAGATGATCATTCCAATATTAAACAGAAAAGAACTTATAGAAAATTAATTGAAATGAATGTTTAAGAGAAAATTCAAATTAGCTGGATCTTTCCCTGATTAATGCAATTACATGGTCCAAATATAATATTTTTTTCTTTTTAAATAACTAGAAGAAAAATGTTTTAAATATGAATATCAATACACACACAAAAAAAAAACAATTTATAAAATATAGATGTATTTAAAAACAATTTATAAAATATAGATGTATTTAAAATAATTTATAAAATATAGATGTATTTAAAAACAATTTATAAAGTACAGATGTATTTGTAGACAGAAAAAAAAGAAAGAGCGAGAAATAAAGTACCTTCATTATATTATACTATATTGTTTATATATTATATTATAGTTAATAAAAAAAGTTTTCGCAGAGAAGTGGGCAACATGTTTGAATATATTAAGTGTAACAATTTATAAAGAAAAACTCTGCCATACTAATTGCCCCACTTTTTCTCTAAAAATTTATTTCAAATTTTTTCACTTCCCACTTTCATTATCTCTCTTTTTAAACTTTTCCAAAACTTACCTTAATGTATACAAACCGGTATTGTAATCTTTTCTTTTACGATTGCACAACGCTATTTTCCTCTACGCATGATGAGAAGCATTAGGCTTTGGAATGTCATGGCCTTATGATCTTTTTCTACTCATTTGCTTTTCCCTTTAATAATTACCTTCTTCTGTATTAACATGATAATATTATTAAATTATCTTGTTAACATTAAACTTCATCTCTCTTCCTCTCTCTCTCTCTCTCTATATATATATATATATACATATATATATATATATATATATATATATATATATATATATATATATATATATATATATATATATATATATATATATATATACAGGGTGAACAGAAAGTCCTTGGACCATTTTTAGTTTTATAATTAAATATTGTTCAAATCACTTTTTCTCTTTTCGAATAAAGTAAGTATTTAGTCTAACTATGGATCTAATTATTTCCAACAAAAATATTAAAATAATTTTATTTGAACTTTCAGAAAAATGAGCAAACGAGAGGCCATAATTCAGCTTCATTGCGCGGGAAGGACAAACTCAGAGATTATTAAGCAATTAAAAGTGGCTAAATCGACCGTGTACCATGTTGTGAACAGATTTAAGGAACTTGGTACATCTGAAGACCGTCCTAGGAGTGGAAGACCTCGCACTGCTCGAATATAGAAGGTGATTAAAGCTTTCCGAGAGAGGGTAAGGAGGAACCCGAAGAGATCTGCAAGACAAATGGCTAAAGACATGAATGTGAGCGTGACCCCGATGAGAACCATCGTAAAAAAACGATCTCCAGTTGTTCCCCTACAAGATGAGAAAGAGACAGTACCTCACACCTGCCCAAAAGCACAAGAAACTTGAAAGAGGAAAGCTTCTTCTTGGAGAACGTAAATCTGGCACGGCAGAGCGAGAGATCGTTTTTTCTGATGAAAAACTCTTCACAATTGAAGCGACTGTTAACAATCAGAACGACAGAGTTAACGCAAAATCTTCAGCAGACATTGATGACTCCGTGAGAATAGTTTTCGACCGACAAAAGCCGTCTTCCCTCATGGTGTGGGCTGCAGTCTCCAAATCTTGGAAGTCGCCTCTGATTTTCGTGGAGCAGGGGGTTAAGATCAACACAGATCACTACATTAACGATATTTTGGTTCTAGCATTTAAAGAGATGAAGAAACACTTCAAAGATCAGCCTTTCACCTTCCAACAAGATGGAGCACCATCCCACACCTCCAGAAAAACTCAGGACTGGTGCCAACGTCATTTTCCAAGATTCTGGAGTAAGGAGATGTGGCCTCCTGCGTCGCCTGATTTGAATCCCATGGATTTTTCGGTGTGGTCTTTGTTGGAGGCAAAGATCTGTTCTGTTGCTCATCCAAGTGTTGATGCTTTGAAGACATCTCTTCTGAGTGAATAGGCTAAAATACCTCAGAAAACGCTGCGTGCCTCTGTTGGTAACTTCAGACAGAGAATTGAACGTCTAATCGAAAGGAAGGGACATCACATTGAAAATAAATAATTTGAATTTATTCTTGGTTTCCTAACTTATAATTTTCATTCATGTTTAATTTATATTTTTTGTAATTTTCTATTAATAAACCACTTTTGAATTGGTCCAAGGACTTTCTGTTCACCCTGTATATATATATATATATATATATAAATATACATATATACATAATAAGCATAAAATATATATGGCAATTAAGCTACACTGAATACCCCGCGTTTTATCCACTCTAGGACTCTTCCGGCTTAGAGTCCTAGATGAAACGCGGAATATTCAGTGTAGATTAATCGCCATATATATTTTATAACTTACTAACTAGCTCTACCTGAGTATTGAGCACTTTTAAAGTAAATACTTAAAGTTTACGCATGAATTTATACTTTCGTATATTAATTTTATGTGAGTAAATGAAGTAGTTATATATATATATATATATATATATATATATATATATATATATATATATATATATATATATATACTAGTAAAATTACCCGTCGGTTACTGGGTTCAAAAACAGCCTACAGAAAATGGAATCTGATTTATGAAAGTATGATAGGTTATGAAAAGGAAGGGTTGGTAAGAGATAGTTTCGAATTCAGTGGTATCAAAACCAAAGCAAAATATGAAAACTAGATAAACCACATAATTTATTACATTATAACTGTTCACACTGAAACACTTATCACAATATTCTGTGGACCTATATAAATAAAAAACAATGTTAAACTATGACATATTTCCATTCTATGGAGGTCAGGCGCGAACGAACACCCCATAATTTTATTATACTATATTTCTTCAAACAGAAACATAATTATCAAAGTATACTTACGTAGATAGATATGAAAAGGCTTTATTAAAGTTTTTGTCTATTTCTTTTCTATGGAGGACAGGCGCGAACGCAGACCTCAACATTTTATTATACCATCCCTATTTAAGTTAAAACATACTTATCAAAGTATTATTATGCACATCTTTATCAAAAACATTGTAAACTTCTTTTTTTTATTTTTTTGTTTATTTCCATACTTTGTGGACCAGGCGCGAAGTCAGACCCCACAGTTTTAATGAATCGTCATTATGCCAAATCGAACATACCCATTCATGTGTCTCGATACATCTTCTATCATTATATATGGTCAGTTTTCTATAATAGTCAACCATATAGGAGCCTATTCGTAACCAGGCACACACAGCCGTTGAGCTTTATATTATAGATATATAAAAAAAATAAAATAAATAAATAAATTAAAAATAATTATGGCAGTCCCTTTCAGAAACTCGTTTCTCATTGTTGAGCACTTTCAGTTGAATTAAGTCGGTCAATCGTTGAGTTAAGCCGATCAATTTAGCTCTCATGCATAGATCATCATATAACTGTTAGATCACTGTGTGACTGACGTAAAGAGCATTTAAAATTATAAATGTTTAAATTCAGCGTTATTGCACGCGGTTCATGGTAGCCGAATGCATATGGTCTTTGCTAATCGAGCCAGAGATGGCTCGTGTTCCCGAGTTCGAATCTGTCGACTGGCGTTTATTGTGACACCCCGCACTGAAGATTCCCGAAAGGATGAAACACTAGTGTCTGTAGGTATTTAATTATTATAATAAAAAAAAATCAATAATAACAATAATAATAATATATATATATATATATATATATATATATATATATATATATATATATATATATATATATATACAGAGTGGTGGGGAGGGAAATATAATACAAACGATAAGGAATCTGATCTGTTTTGTAGTTTAAAAATAATAAACAAAAAAAAATACGACGAAAACGAAAAATAGGATAATGCGGAAATAAAAATCTGGAAGAATATTTAAAATAATTTTCTTGTAATAAGAGAATCATCTAAGGAAGTCAATTAGAACTGATAAAAAATTTTTTTTAAAAAAACGCTTGGGACTAAGTGTGGACGATTCCTGACGTTAGGCGTTGCGTGCGAATAAGGAGAGTTGCGCACCGTGAAAGAGTTAACTGTTTAAACTCCGAAGTCCTGTTCAATTCTCAAGTTTAATCATCGCTTTTTTTTTTCTTTTTAATTTTTACATTTGAGCTTGACTTTCTTTTTAATTTCTGTTATTTAATTTACACGTTACTGCCTCATAAAACCTCCGGCTGATATCGGCTACACTGAGCTTCTACTTTGCTATTTTAGATTGTTTTTTTTTATGTTCATTTACTGCCTAAATCAATTAGACTCTCATTTTAACTCTTTTTATTCAAATATTGCATTTGTTTTTTTTATTATTATTATTTGTCTTTTATTTTTGGTTTTCACTTCATATTTGTATAATCATTATTTTACTCGTTCTTCCACCACACATATTCTTTCTATCTTTTCGTCAATGAATTTTTGCGCGCATGTTACTTCTACGTTTACGTCAATTATTACATTATTTTAAAAGATACATTTTCTTACACAGGAATCACCACGTATTAAGGACCGGAGGACACACGAGGATAAGGGCTAATGGGTATACATTAGTCAATGTGATTATAGCGTCGTAAACATAAGTAGTATTGGATTACGAGCGGTTCATCAAGGATTTGTTTACGTTGGACTTGAAGACAGATTGTAGTCAGCTTGAAAGCAAGCAATTGGAAGAGAGTTCCACAGGCCTGCATTTTAAGAA
Organism: Euprymna scolopes; assembly: GCF_053919585.1. Taxonomy (NCBI): domain Eukaryota; kingdom Metazoa; phylum Mollusca; class Cephalopoda; order Sepiida; family Sepiolidae; genus Euprymna; species Euprymna scolopes. Next base: position 26,290,396 of record NC_136513.1, on the reverse strand, counting down.
AGAAGCTTTGTTTATGGAAACTACATTTAGGTTTAGACAAACATAAAAAGCGGGTGGAAATTATTGATAGTGGTTTTGTCTAGACGAGTGTTGTTCGTGAAATCTCCGCGAGGGGGACCATAGATTGAAGCTCAGGTGAGCACTTGCCATGAAAATAACGATAAAACAAAGACAGCCTGGCAACGTGTCTTCTTTGAGAAAGAACTTTCAGGTAAGAGAAGAGAGCATCCATCCCCACTTAGCTACAAAGTCTATTTTGAAGTCTGTCAAGGCAGGATAAGCTGCTTCCAGCAGCTCCTTCCAAGATGTAGCAACAGCACTGCATAGTTGTTCGTACCTAATACTTAAGACTATGCGGATAATTGTCCTCATCTTGAGACATCTCGCAACCTCCAACTTTCTAAAGTAAAAGGTAAACTTCAGTATAAGTGGCACTCTCCTAGAGATTAGACGACATGAATAATTCAAATGCGAATTATTTAAGACCTTTCATTTTTCATGATTCACGTATTTAATTATTCACATTTTTCCAAACTATTTTTATTCTCAACTAAAAAGATAGTAATTATGGTTTTGCTATTCTGCAGATTACATCATCCTTTAGTTATTTTGTTTCATTGGTTTTGAAATATTGTTTCTTTCTTTTTTTTTTGTAATTTTAATTTCTTTGTTTTTGTTTTATATTTATTTAACTGTTTTTTTTGGTGTAATTTTCATTTTATTATTTTGTTTTAGTCATTATACAGAGAAAGGACTATAAGACGAAACATTTACGTTAGATGTTCTTTATGAAACTAGAGTTCTGCTGGTGAAACTAGTCCTATTTGAAAGAAAAAAAAAACGAAACAAAAAGTGCCTTAGTTTTTTTTTCTATTTGATTATTTTGTTTCAGTAATTATGCAGAGGAAGAACGATATATTAGATAAATTCCGTGTAGATTTTCGAAGATTTCTAAGTTTTGACACGGGGAACATCCGAGATTTTATCCATGTGCGAATAGCATCTAAAATGTGAACAATTGCTTGAATTATCCCAATAATATATCTTATCAATCTTTCTTTAGAATATTTGGACGCATTAAATCTATGTTGGATTTTATAATTGACCTTCCAGAAACCCTCGACAAAGCTCAGGATTGAATAATGACAACGAATGTTTCACACTCTCATATTTTTATTGTCATCGAAATCGGTTAAATCGATTAATTAAATCGATCAATTAAATCGATCGATTGTTTGCTCTGCTTTCGGATCCATCACGTTGTACCAAGAGGAAGCTACCTTCTCACAGTGAATTCGTCAACAATACATCGTAGTCTGCATTGCACTGCAGGAGACCTACTGTTAATCTTATAAAATTATTTTTAATCTTTAATGGCTTGAATTAAGGTTTAAATGAAAAATCAAGTATCATCGTTTAATTGTGCCTAAAACAGAAACATTTATTTCAAACGCGCTCCTGTCATATCAAAGAACTTACTAATTGTGCGGTATTAATTGCGTCTATTTCAAATTTAACGTGAAAAAATCATGTATCATGGTGCAATTGTGTTTTAACAACAAACCATATTTTTGAACGTGCGCATGTCATATCAAATAGCTTACTGATTATTTTATACGTGGCGACTTTCTGCTTGTGCGGTAATAACCATTTTAAAATGCACTTGTGATGTTAGGTTGTGTAATGTATTAACTTTGATCGTCTGTTCCTTTTTACATTGGATTATTTCAATTATCGATTGTCGATGCATATCGAAAACATTCCGAAACAAAACCTATCTAATACCACTGCCAGGCACAGACCGTATCTTCGCGTAAAAATTTTATAAATTCAGCCCAACCGTTTTTGAGTCTATTGGGAACGAACTCACTAACACACACATACACAGGAATACACCAAGATATAATATATTTTATATATACTAGCAGATAGATTACAAAACGTTTAATAAATCGTTTATATAAGACGAAGTATACAGCTATTGTGTAACCGATTTCTAATAGAGATTTCATATTTAACTCTACTGCGCTGAAACTATACTATCACTAATAAAAACGCGGTTCTCTGTGTATATTATTTGTATCATTCGGGCTACTCTTCTAATATTGAATGGTATTTGCATTAGGTCTCGACCGATGTAATTTCCGCACTTCTGCGGGTATATCTTGTTTAACTCTAATAATTTTCTGTCAAATTTGGAAACAATAATACTCAGTGTATTATAGTATTCCTGGATGAGGCGCATACAATGTTCAATAAAACTGTGTTTAGACAATCTCCGTTCTATTCTCATGGCACAATATTACTAAACATTACATCCTACGTTATTGGTCTTCTATATGTTCTAGTCTTGTGAGAGAATCCTCCCAGGCATTAACTTTTAAAATTATTGAGGCGAAAGTAAAGGTACTATTTGTTCGTTGGTGATCGTAAAATAGTTCCAGATGTTAATAATTTTTAGTGCGGTAATATAGTAAACGAATCTTTTTAGTCGCGTGCAAGCGACTCTATAAGTTACTCCGTCGATCGGTCGGTCGGTCTGTTGTCAATATATGCTGTTCTTAGCTGTTTAAGCTTTTCTTTGCCCTTTGGCCGGGATCAAAGTGTAGTATCTATTCCGCCAGATGCTGCAAGCAAATACCATATGTGCGGTTTCCTCCACATATAAGATCTTGGTCAATGTAGGGGCAACCATTCATACCAATTGTTACTATCAAGCTCCCCTACTCCCCGGAGAGTTGGTCCCCATTTTCCTTTCACTCCTCACATTTAAAATCGGCCTTGTGCCTAATTTGCTCGGTGGGGGAGCAAATAAATACCAACCCCACATATAATACCTTGGTCAATGTAGGGGAAACCCTTCATACCAATTGTCACTATCCAGCTCCCCTACTCCCTGGTGAGTTGGCCTCCAGTTCCTCTTCACTCCTCACATTAAAAATCGGTCTTGTGCCTTATTTGTTCGGTTGGGGAATAAATAAATACGCTTTTCTTGGCCTTTTGGCAAAGATCAAAGTGTAGTATCTGGTCTTACTACATGATGTACTTATGTTTGTAACTTTCCCTAGCTAATATAACGTTTCGAATTCCCTTAATCAAATAATTTTTGTGATATAAAGTGGGGGATCACTTTTCTGTATTAGTTTAATGTAAAATGATATCCTACTTTACAACCAGTTAGTTTAAAAGCCATTCACCTCATTCTCCATATCATTAAAGTTATTTTGTGTAATGATTCCAGTTAATGTTTTAGCATTCAAGTCATTCTTAAGGTCATTCAATTCATCCGTAAGTTCATTAAAGTAATTCTAAATCATTTACTTTTTATTTATTTAAGCCATTTCAGCTCATTTTTCCATCAATTTAGTGTATCTTTAAGAATTTCATTTCGATCCTTCATTCACGCATTCATTAATTAAACGCGAGTATGCTAGTAATGGCTATCGGCATTGTTTTCCTGATATTTCTAATATTGTTTCTCTTTCTTAATCCCTTTCTCTCTCATTTCGTTTTTAGTAAGGTACTTCTTGGTTTTTCCTCTTTATAAACATACTAGCAGGCGACCTGGCGTGTACCGGTTGGAAAATAGGCTAAATATTATATTTTAATTGATGTAAATTTTATATTTGTAGTGTTTGGATTCATCGGAATACTGATCCTGTCTCATGCGCCTTTTTTATCGATGTAAACTCTGACCTTCTTTACGTTTATCTAGTCGAACTCGTGCATGTTTTGTCGAACTGGAGAAGTTGTGACGGTATTCCGAATGGAACCATTTATTTATCTCATGGGGGAACATGTTCAGGTTTCGTCAATCATAAAAGAATAAAGGTCCGAAGTAATTCGCCATTATCCACCCACAATTCCCTCATATTGTCCCATTACCGCTGCCCCTAAAAAAGAGCGACGCTAAATAGTACCAATATATATGATAATGATTTCAAAAGGTTTTAAAATTTACCTGGATGCAATTATCTAGAATCGAAATCAAAAGATTCCAGTCTTTATTTAGCGCTTCAGCTTTTGTCGTTACTGTCCTTGCTATCGATACATGAATATAAAAAGTCTAAATCTTAAGGGAGTTCAGGTGAACAATGAATGTATATGCTCATGTGTTCGATTATTTAATCCTACAAAGGTAAACTAATCTACTTCTTATTTTGACTAATTAAAAGCTATTTTAAAGGGCTAAAACCTAAATCAAAATTGTTTCAGACGTTAAAATAACCTATTTATCAAGTATTAAGTCTACAGAACTAGTATTCAAGGAGGGTATTGTTAAAGAATTTTCACACACATAAACAGACTAGGTCACTTTATATATATATATATATATATATATATATATATATATATATATATATATATATATATATATATTAAAATTAAAGACCCCCCTCTTTGTGTTGAGCACTTTGTAAATATATTTTCACCCGCCGCGTATTTAAAAGCGATTAAGCAAAGCTTACTATTAATTTGTTTGTAAACAAGCTGATGGTTCGAGCACTCTGCGACGTTAGGGTGTGGATTTAATTCGCACTCTAGGAGAAACATTTACGGCATTGATTCGTAGCCGAATGGTGATAGCTGCCGACTGTCAATGCGACGGTTATAGGTTCAATCCACGGCTGGGGAAAGGTGTTTGTCTAGTGGCACTGATGAGTTGTGATACAACGAAACAGTACTGTATGTGGATTACTATATATATATATATATATATATATATATATATATATATTATATGTGTGTATATATATATATCATGTGTGTATTTATATATTATGTATATATATATATATTTGTGTGTATGTATATATATTATATGTGTGCATATATATAGATATTATGTGTGTAGGTTTCTCTCTTAAATTCCACTCACTTAGGTAAAATGTAGAAATTATAGATATATAGAAATAAGAGTACACGTTAAATAAAATCTATTATATCTTAAGCAAACATGAAAATGAATAAATAATTAATTAATGCTCATTTTGCAAAGAAATAGGCAAATTAAACTTCAGGTAAGCGCTCGACTATCCATGACTGAGTATATTAAGAAGTTCGTTTTAGTAATTTGAAAATAGAAACAGTAGGCATTTGTGTATTAATGACAGACCAAGAAAAAACTTAAGTTCATAAGTATATGAATACATCTCTTTGTTTTTCTTTTTTTTTATTTTTATACCTATAAACACATTTCCTTATTTCATCCTCTCTATTATTTTTTTTCTTTCAAAAAGCATTTTTGTTATTTTTCTCTTAATGGAGATATCTGATTTTTGTTTTATTTTTAAATCTACCGCTTTTTTATTTTGTATAAGCCTACTTCGTCCGTTTCTCTCTTTATAAACACGCTGCTCGCTCTAATAACGTTACAAACAAGTTTTTTTTTTCTTTGTGAACACGATTCTTCTTTATTAATAAAAACGTTTTTGTCATAGCTTTTTCTCTTTACACATCTTTCTCTTTTTCACATTTATCTTTTTTTTTCTATTTTAAAAATCACATTTACAAAACAATATTCTTAAACTTATTACCCAATTTAACATTTTTGAGGAAGAAATTTATTTTCTCAAAATTGATTTCCCTTTTGGGCACGTTGGAATTTGCTGTAAATTATTTAGACCGGCTGATATTGTAATATGTCCCACCCCAACCACTTTCCTGATGCCGCCAACTAATTACACAACGCACTTGAACAAGATTTAGTACATTTAATTCGAATGACCTCAACAGCAAACGTTTCAAGCGTATCAAACCTCGACCGACGTAAATATTGATTAAGGCCTGTTAACGTAAAAATGACGTCACACCTGCCGTCCTAGCAAGCAAAATCTGCCGATAATAAATGAGAACCTATAAAAACATTAGAGATCATTAAAGCCCCCATTGAAAAATAAGAAAAAAAGGAACACAATTTATACTTAAAATGAACTTATTCAATATTTATTCATAATAGAAAAAAATTAAATTAAGACTTAATTCAAAACAAAAGGTTGTGTGCAATTATTGAGAAATAACATTTTGTAAAACATTTTGTCATTTCATGGATTTAAAAACTATAAAATTCATACAGTATTTACGTTCAAACTTTTATTTTAAATAAAAGAACAATAATCGATTTATACGGAAACTGGATCCACTGAAAGAAATTATGGATAATTAGGTTAAAAATAGGTTGCTTAATAATTAATAACGTTATTTCTTCAGCAGACCCCAGATTCTGCATAAATACAAACACTGAATGATTAATAAATTTGTGGTTTGTCTTTAGAATTTAAGATATTAATGACTATACAGAAAATACAGACGTATTGTATCATTATTCAAAGACAGACAACCGAAAATGTCGTAAATGTGTCTATTACGAATTCTGGGGATAATTCAATTCGACTACCGAGAGTTTGTATACAATCCATATCATGATATTTTTTCTTTCGCTAAAAATCGTATTTTTTTGTTAAATAATTGTTGAACTGTTTACGTGAATTTTAGAATATAACATCTTAATTACGTTACGACTATATATATATATATATATATATATATATATCATAATAAAACTATCTGTATGTATGTATGACGAATTCCTTATCTATATACCTGTAAAAGTCAAATTTTCTGGATGTGTGTGTCATTGAGTGTATATTTCTTTGTGAAACTATTGTTTATTTTCAGTCTACAGACTCAAGATTTGACAAAATAGGTATTGAGCTTGGGAACATCTTTTTAATTGGGTTTCGGCCAGAATTTTGGCCTTTGGGAACTCTACTAAATTCCTCCATCAATTGTAGGTTTAAACACTTGAAATTTTTGGTATAGGTTACTTAGATATGAATACAACTTTTTACTTTAATATCAGTCCACAATAATATTTGTTAAGGGGCATAAAATCGACGTCAAAATTAAAAAAAAAAAAAAACAATTGATATCTGCGGTTTCCACCAAATTGCCCAGACAAGTTTTCGTCTAAATATTTCAAATTTTACATAAAGGCTATTCAAACATGCAGCAAGCTATTTATTTTTTGGCCAAATATTTTGCTATCAGAGGGTCAAAGTTCAAAAGATTTGACCTTGGCAGTATCTTGCAAACTATTCAGCTAATTTTGGGTCTAAGAATTTGAAAATTTACATATTCAGACATGCAGTAAGCTTTTTAATCATTCTTTTGTCTATAATTTGGCTGCCAGGAGTGCAAAGTTGAAAGAGTTTACATTTGTAGACTCTACCAAATTTCTCCACCTAAACAGTTGAAATTCTTGATGTAGGTTACCTGCTCATGAGTCAAACATATTAATATGTGTGTATATCTATATAATACTAAAAGTCTGTGGATCTTGTATGTTTGCAATCAGATTTCCGGTTTTCAACATCCGGTTGCGCATGCGTAAATAGCAACGTCTTCAATCCGTTATTCCAATTCGTGAATTTTTATATCGCTTTTAATACAAACAATTTCATTTAATTTGATCAAATAGTTTTTTTTTTTTTAACGGCTAAAAACATTCAACTTCGTAAAGTCTGTCGCAGTTTCAAAAAAACTTCCCCCTTTTAAAAAAACAAAAGTAAACAAACAAGCGGCGGTGAAAGAAAACATCTCTCACTTTCACTCTCATAGATTTCAACACTCCTACTCCCTCTGTTTTCGTTACGTGCGCGAGAAATAGTTACGTGTATGTGTGAGAGAGAGAAAAAGGGAGCGATGTAAAACTGGATAGTTAAGCGAAAGGAAAACATAAAAGTTTTTTTAAAACACTCAAATTGTACAAAAAATGTTGTAAATAGAAAGGTATTGTCTTAGTTTTAGTGATCTTATTATTAGCATATGAATACAATATTTATGTTCTGTACAATAAGTGCTTAAGCACCCGTGCTTTTCAGCGATACATATTCAATAAAATAAATTGATTAATATAATTAATCTGGATATAAGAGAGTTAGAACCTGATAAGAAGTCTCAATTAAGCAAAAGGATGACAAAAGTTTTCTTTAAAAAAATTAATTGTACAAAAAATGTAAATAGAAAAGAATTGTCTTAATTTTATTGACCTTATTATTAACATACAAATTAAATATTTTACACAATGGGTACTGAATGTTTGCTTAAATCAAATGAAAAAAGTTACATTTTATTTTTATTTTCTATTTAAAAAGCCATTATTAACATGTGGAGAGTGTTTTTTTTTATTATTCTGTACTTTCAACTAACAATTTCATTTAAAAGATGATATATCAAAATTTGAATTTAACTATAATAAGGATTATGATACCTGTTCAGTGCATATTTACCTATAAGTATGACCAACCACTTATAATTCAGTAACTGTAATTTAAAAAAAAATAACAATTATAATAAACAGAACGACTCATAGAAATCTATCTATATTCTTTTTTCATTTTAATATACTTTCATAGAAATGCTTCTGTTATGTAAAAAAAAACTATTTTCTTTATGCCATAAGTGTCACGCTCATACATGAATTCCATAGCTAATATAACGTACTGACCCAACGGGTCACGGGTGGTCTAGTATATATATATATATATATGTATATGTATATATATACATATATATGTATATATATACATATATATGTATATATATATATATATATATATATATATATATATATATATATATATATATATATATGCACATAAAGTTATGAATAGAACACTGGACTCGCGCAAAGCTGGGCTTAACTGCTAGTAAAAGCCAACTTTTTAAAGTGTTATAAATGTTGTTGGTTCAAAACATTCAACATTATTAACGAATAGATATAACAGTTTTTATTTACATATTTTATTTACATAGAAATAAGACATTTCGATTTATACATTTGAATAAAAATCAACATTACTTTAATAGATATTATTATAAACAATTCTTCCTCACAGAAATAAACTTTAAAAATGATTTTGTATGTAAAAATGTTTGTTTTATGGAAATCGCTCAAGGGAAGGCATGGAGCCACTTGATGCAATTTGCTAAAAAAAAGAAGGGCATCTGATTATTGCAAAGATAGGCGATACAAGAGTGCAAAGTTGAAAGAGTTTACATTTGTAGACTCTTAGGAGAAGTCATATCGTAATCAAGATGAGAGTCCCACAACCTTGCGGTCTTTCGAAGGAAGCTACTGGTATAGGAAGTTGTATCACAGTTAAGTATTAAAATAAAGAATTAATGGAGATGTGCAGGCCATAAAATGAAACAAGCTGGAGCAAAGGAAACAGTGAGTAGTTCATACAATTCTAAGGAACACATATCATAATAGTATTTGTAAGAAAAGACTAAGACTAGCAACATCACGTCTGTGTGTGAGAGAGAGAGAGAAAGAGAAAGAGAGAGAGAGAGAGAGAAAGGCTGCAGTTAAGAAGAAAGTGTAGGCCCAATAAGATAACAGATACGTTTTTTGCAATTTGGCAAAACTTACCAATGACATACAGATTCACGTGTTCAAATATTACAACAATATATTTGTTATTCGAATTTAATAAATTTAAAAGAATTGAATGAACAAGTTGAAACGCGGTCAAAACTGAGCGATTGACACCCGATATCAAACATTTAAGATTTCGTCAATGGATAAATATTTTGACAAGTTTTATTTAATAAGAAGACAACAGACATATATACGTACATATGTACATTATTTTTTTGTAATTGGTTTTATAACTAAAAATAATTCCCAACTTTCTGACCAAAAATCAAATTTTATATATTTATAAGAAAATATACAGTAAAAACATAAAGATATCAGCAATGTGTGATGTATTATTGAAAACCAAAACAATCTATACATTATTTGTTGAAAAATCTTTTGAAAACGTGCACATATTTAATTTATAATTAAAACCAGGTGTACACTAGTAATTAAATAGACTTTCAGCAAATATAACACTTGTATAACGCAGGAAATATGTCTCCCTTTTGATTACATGTTTTCAAGTATGAAATAATTTTATAATCATTCGAGTAAAGAAAATACAGTCAATTTTGCACTAGTTTGACGAATCTCGCGGAAATTTTATTGGGAATTTAGAGAGAAATAATCATAGTAATAAGATATAGACATGTCACGATAGGACTTCACTTATGACGTAGCTTTTTGTGGAGGGCTTACTATTTTGTCGGACATTGATCAAACAAAATTTACCTGCATGACTCTATGAGAAAGAGAGAGAGAGAGAGAGAGAGAGAGAGTAGAGGGAGAGTAGAGGGAGAGAGATATTCAATAGTGGCATTAAGCAATTCAATTGTAACGACAATATTTTTCATGTTGGCATATTATTTTCTAATTATTTACACAGATATTGCAAGTTGCAATGACTAGTAAACTTGAACTGTATGAACGGATTCATATATAAATGAAAGGGAGAGTGTTTAATTACAGTTTAAATACACATTATTTCTATAAATAATAGACTAATAAACTGCTGTCTGTTAGTGACTGATTTATATTAATCTGCTATCATATAAAAATGACTTTGTGTGTGTGTATGTGTGTGTGTGTCTTCGTGTATGTGTGTGCGTCTCCGTGTGCGATTAAGTTTGCTATTGACTCCTAAACGGTGGGGCCGATTTTTCTAAAATTTCACACGAAGGTAATTTATGTGCCTGGCAGTGTTTTTCGAAAACCTAAAAAAATCCGCTGACATAAAAAAATACGCGATTTTGTGTGTGTGAGTTTCTTATATACTCGAAAACGGCTAGGCCGGTTTTCATGAAATTCCAAACGAAGCTACTTATATGCCTTGCAGCGATTTTATATAGAATACTTTAGCGAAATGGCTTCAGTAACATATCGATGATGTATAGTCATAAAAATGAAAGAAAAGAAAGAAAGAAAAGTTAGTTTTGACTAAGGTTAATGCCTCACACTGCCTAACATCACAAGTGTATTTGAGACATTTTTTATAACACAAGCGGAAAGGCCCTGCGTATAAAAGCAAATGCAGGGTATCTGATATAATAGAGGCGCGTTCGAAATGAATGTTTTTTCTTTAAAGACCAACTTCAGCATGAAATTAATATTTGAACTTTAGCTTTAATTCAAACCACTATCACAGCACAAGTAGAAAGAACCGTCATATAGAATCACCAGTAGGCTATTTTATATAACATAAACGGACGCGTTAAAAATGAATGTAACTCGTAAGAGCACAACTGAATTATGATACTTGATTTTTTGCATTTTAAACCTATATTCAACCATTATATAATATAAAACTTCTAAAATTAATAGTAGACTTTCTACCGTGCAATGTAGACTATAATGTATAAGGGACTAACCACTGGGGGACGATTAAAAATGGACGATTATTGATTGCGATTACAATAAAGTATGGGAGGGTGACCCATTCGTTGATCTTTATTCATTTCTGGGCAAGGTCATGTCTTCCTGCAACACGCGCGCGCACACACACACACCTATATATATATATTTATATATATGTATATATATATATATATATATGTATGTATATATATATATATATATATATATATATATATATATAATCCTTTTTCTGGCGAGATTGTCAATGTGATAAAAGAAAATTTGCTTTCTATATACTGACACAATATATATATATATATATATATATATATATATATATATATATATATATATATATATATATATCATCAGGCAGCGACTTGACTATTCAAATGTTCAATGAATAAGATTATTCATTGAACATTTGAATAGTCAAGTCGCTACCTAATGATATCTGTTGTTTGATTGAAACAAGTGGCTGTTTGTAGCAGGGGAATGGGAGCATGTTTATATAACAATAAACAAGTATATATATATATATATATATATATATATATATATATATATATATATATATATATGTATATATATGTGTGTATATATATACATATGTGTGTATGGATATATATATATATTTGCATATATATCTATACATATATAATATATATATATACATATATATATATATATATATATATATATATATATATATATATATATATATATATATAAAAAGAGAAACAAAGAATATGCATGTGTATTCATTTAAAAGAAATGTTTTGATTTAAAAAAATAATAGGTTTTTTTTTCCTTTCGCTTTATTTTTTGTCACGATTCTATTTTTTCCTGTCAGTCTTATTTATTTCTTTTACTTTTTTATATTTACTAGTGAACATAGTTGAAACTAATTACGTTCAATTAAAGGCGGGAAGAAAACGGAAATTGTGTTATTTTCTACGAAGCCATGCGAAATCAGCTAATTCCGTTATTAGTATGGATCGAAACTTAATGTATACCAAATCAAAGCATCTCTATAATTTCGATATCAATGTGTTATAATTTGCTTAATAGTACGTTTAATTTTTATTAAATAGTCGCACATTACATAATCTATACGTGTTTCTTTTATTTTAATGAAGTAAATTTATAATAATTACATATATAAAACTGGAAATATTAACTCCATAAATATATAAAAGTTGTGCGGGAAAACTATTATAACAGATATACGTTTCAAGCACGCAATTCTCTCCCTTTCTCTCTTAAGGATTAATGGTTTTGCCATAATTTATGTACGAAAAGATGTTCAAGATCGAGAATTAGAAAGAAGAGAGTAATTGTGAGTATGAGGGAGGAAAGAGGAAGACAGAGTATCTTTTATCATCTAAATACTTTAAATTGAATTAATTTTAGCACTAAAGAGATTTCGTCGAGTTTGATTAAAAAAGTTGAATCGTTATCTTTCTTATCGCGGTTGTAACGTAATGTTATATTTGAACACAAAGCATTTTAGAAAAATGTATTTAATCCTGAAATATTACTCATACAAGTGTTTTTTCTTTAAGAAAAAAAATCAAATTATAAGGTCATATTTACATCTAGATGAGCTACTCTATCTTGCTTATATATATATATATATATATATATATATATATATATTTATATATATATATATATATATATATATATATATATATATATATATATATATATATATATATACAAGATGTTAGGATAAATGTGCCGCTTTAAAAAATAAATACACTGCAGCTTTATTTAAACATCTTATTGAAAATATCAATTCAGGTAACTTGATTATGAATAGGGCTGCGATCTATTCAATGAAGCTGACTTCAGCCTCCATTTTCTCCTCGATACAAGTCCGGAACTGGGAGCATGCCTTTTCACAAGTGCCGGCGGGGGTTCAGTGAATACTTGGCACCTGGCGACGATCAGATCTGATGTGGCATGATGTGACACTCACTTGAAACCACACCAAATACCATAACATTTGGCATTCCAGTTTTATCTGTGGTGCTACAAGGGATGCATTTTGAGGATTGGAAATACTCGTGTTGCCATAATTGAATCGGTACAGAGCATGAGTTTACCGCGGCAGATCTCCGATCCTCGCTCATTGTGTCACTTTTCATACATGATAGGAGGCTCCTATCGCTTTTTGGGATTAGCACACAATCTTTAAAGTTATTAAAACATGTGGGATACATAGAGTAGGGGAAATGGTCTTATATAAAATACTGGCACGGATAACGGCGTGGCCCGGGTGTGGTGAGGTGTTGTGTGTGTGTGTGGGGGGGTGTAAATCAAAACAAAATAGAAAATAAAGAATAATCGAAAGTGATAAGACGGTTTAAATAGTATAACTTTCGTAATCAGAAAAAAATAACAGCGGACGTGTTGCAAATAACGAATAAGCGAACGATTTTAATTTTTGGTTGGTTGGTTGTTTTTTGTTTTACGGCATATCAACCCTTTTCGGGTTATTGAATGCCGAATACACAGATTTTGAAGAATTTTTTTTTTTAATAGAATACATTTGTTGTTTCACGTCGGTTTCTATTTAACCCATAGTTGGGACCCTAAGACGTACTATCACTCCGGGTCAGAGTGGACCTGGGAGCAATGGTGATTAAATTCCCCAAAGCCCACAAGCTGGGGCCTCACCACTGGATATAGTTTAAGGTCATATCCAGGACCCCCATTGAGGGACTTTTACCCTCTGCAGGGGGGGGGGCAGTCGGCGTATTCTAATGCGCCACCCAAACGATTTTAAAACTTCTAAAACAATTGGAAAAAAAAAAACAAAACAAACAGTGAACGATCGCATAAATAACCCTGTTTTAATATTAAAACTTTAAAAATCGAAAAAAATATATGTCCGATACTTCGGCTGGAACGTGCAATCTTAATATAACGACTTGTCTATGACCATGTGAACGAAATTAGGTGTTTTTTTTTATATTTAAGCTAATTCAAGAAATGAACATTGTGCATGCGTGTTAGGTTTATGTCCTTTTGCTGGCGATTTTTGCAGGAATGATGTTTTACTACACCTCCCTGTAAAACTGTTCCCAGTGTAGTTTGAAGGAATTAATGTTTTTAACCAATTTCTCTATGTTTGTTGTGGGCAGGCTCGAGCTTAAAAAGGATACATTTCTCGTTAAAATCCGTCCCCTCTGTCGAAATCTGAGACATACATACATAAATACACATATTTAAACGGACAGGTGAGCTTTATATTGTAGATTACATCTAATAATATCTTATAGGACCGAAATTCAATGGATTTGCATACCAGTAGATATATTTCATTTCATTATTTTGAAGTATATATATATATATATATATATATATATATATATATATATATATATATATATATATATATATAAAAGGAACTCTGCCTTTTGGATTATTGTTGACCATTTGGAACTTACCTATTGGATTAAAAAATTTTAATCCGTTCGTTTGGGATTTTACTATTCTTGGATTTTTACCCTTCACCGAACTATCCATTCATGTGAAATCTTTTTATCATTTTTCTTTTACCTCCTATTCCCCTTACCTCACCCTTTTTTCCAAGTAAGGCCTGTGATTTACTTGTAGTTTCATTAAATACTTTCACATGCAAAATCCGATCCCGCATTTTTCTAATTCCTGCCCTCTGATGAGAAGGAGAGTATTTCTTGGAAACTCCGCGGATTAAGGACTATCCACTTATCGTGTGCTTTCTTTTTAAAATTAAATATGTTTTTAACTCTTTTTCAAGATGTCTTTAAACATGTTTTATTAATCATTTTTACATATATATATATATATATATATATATATATATATATATATATATATATATATATATATTTGTAGCCATCGACATGCAGTACTGTTTCGTTTGCCGCTAGACTAGCAGTTCTCCCAAGCCAAGGATTGAACCTAGAACCGTTGCGTTGACAGTCGGCAGATCTCCAACTCGATCATGGAATCGACGCCCGTACATTACTCGTCGCAATGTCTATTTAAATAGACGTCCGCCACCACTTTTATAGTGCTCAAAGCCCTTGTTCGTAAACAAACAAACAACGAGCTTCACATTTTTGAGCCAATTAAGTAACGGGTGACATTATTTACGACAGTGCTCTACCCAAAAAGGGGGGCTTAAAATATATTTGTAGTCATCGACATACACTCCTGTTTCGTTGTATCACATCTCATCAGTGCCGCTAGACTATCATCTCTCCCAAGCCAAGGATTGAACCTAGAACCGTCGAGTTGACAGTCGGCAGTTCTCACACTCGACCATGGAATCGACGCCCGTAAATAACTCGTCCGAATTTCTATTTAAATAGACATCCGCCACCACCTTAATAGTGTTCAATTTCCCTATCCGTAAACAAGCAACGAGCTTTGCATTTTCAGCCAATTAAGTAGTGGGTGAGATTATTTACGACAGTGCTCTACCTCAAGAGGGGGGCTTAAAATCCGTACGCTAGAATGTTCTCTTTTGAAATTGTAAGCAATAATGCAAACTCTTGAAAATATGTAGGAATAGAATTCAGTCTCATAGGGAAATATACACAATAATCTAATACGAAACCATTAAAAACTAATGAGTAATTTGTTACCGCTCGCTTTTCTAAAGCAATATACAAATTAATAAACATTCTCGAACACTTCTCGTAGAAGATTTCATATCCATTGTACCTATTTACTATGCCTCCCCACGGGACAGAGTTAGACACCAGGGTCGTTTTTTTAACGTGGAGAAAAGGTACAAAAATAAAAAATTGTCTCAGTCGTGAAGGATTTCTCCTCCACCGAAAGAGAACAAGAAAATGAAGTACAGCATCTCAAGAACAGATACTACACTTTGATCTTGACCAAAAGGCCAATTTCATATCCATTGTAGTCGCTGTCATATCTATGACTGAGTTTTGAGTTAGTTTTAATATTTTTGAATAGAAAATGTAGGCTATGTGAAAATAATTAATGATTAATAGACTATCTTATGACGTCACTTCCGTTGGTGACGTCACTCTTGGTATCGAGTACCGGTGCTCGGCAGTCTGAGATTGGCAGGCGATCAAGCAGGTCATGTGCACACGCTCCACTGTTGAGGAATTGTACTCTCAACCTGTCTTTGCCTGTAATATATGTGAATACATGTTCGTTTCGTAAAAATCCTGTGTTCCTTTCGCTTATTTCCATTTAACCCCATACCAGGTACTAATAAAAACAATTACATATTATGTTCCAGATTTATTTTTCTACATACACATAACTGATCTGATTACATTTTAGTCATGAATGCAGTGACACATCTCTGCTTCCGAGGTATGCTCATGTCAGAGTTTCCTTTCTTAACGTCTAACACTGTCAATATATCCAGAGAACGATGGCATTCAGTTAATAAATTCCCAAGTTCAGTTATCGTTACGATGCAATTTGCGTTCTCCTCTGAGCCATTCGGGCGGGACAAAAAATTTAGGAGCCATTTGAGGTTAAATGTTGAAGAGCACAATGAGCGGATTTTAAGTATCGAAAGGTATCGGATTTAACAAATTTTGTTTACTAATTAAGGAGGAGTGTCTTAAATATGTGTCTACATTCAATTTGAAGTCGACGATCTACTAGTATGCTGGCAGCGGTGTCAGTATATTATATTTCTCTGATCAAATTGTCGTTGAAAAATACTTTGGTCATAGAAATGGCTCCTAAATCTGCGTAAGCAAGTAATGATAACGAAAATTCAATTGTAGCAGGAAATTTAATAATGTTTTATTTCATTAATTTCTAATTTTATTATTTCGAAAAAAACAGTTTAGGTGTTTAGTAAGATGAAGGTCTCTGCGCCATAAACTATGAAGAAAATTGTTTTACTGATACGAAAAATAGTTATAAATAAATATATAATTATAATAGTTCCTTATCTCTGAAATGTGCCGTTGGTGTTTTTTATACGGATGTAATCCCGATAAAGATAACGGGTAGTACATTAAAAATAAACAAAACGTTGTAGATTATCAAACTAATTTTAACTTGATTATACTAACAAAATAACCAGATTCCGTTACAATAATTTGTGTCGAAATATAGAGCTAAAGAAAATCTTTATACCCATTATATATATATATATATATATATATATGTGTGTGTGTGTGTGTATATATATATATATATGTATATATATAATGTATGTGTATATATATGTATATATATATATATGTATATATATATATATACATATATATATATATATATATATATCTTATCACCTTTTTATTTCAGCCATCGCAGAAAGATAAATTCTGGTCCTTTTCGTTTTTTTTTTCATACGAATTAGAAGGGGATAATCTTGTTACAGTTTAAGTTTATCTCTCACTGAAACTCTTTTATCTTTACAAATTCTGCATACTTTGGAAAACTAACTTTGTAAAAGTTACCTCAATTTTACTGAAATGTAGAAAATAAGAATAACAAATCAACAGTTTTACGACATTTTTCCGGTTTGTTTAAAGAATGAATGCTTTGGCTATGCTAAGTGGAATAGTAAGATGGCGATAAGTATATTATTATTTATATTATATTTCGCTTAGGTGGTTTGCCAGCCAGATTCCAATTTTCTTTGGAAACTACATATTCGATATGGCTTAAATTCTGTAGAGATCTATTTATTATGAGGTGCAGTGGATTAAATATTACGCCATTACTTCGAAGGCAAGTTGGTGATAAATAGTGATTATTCACAGTGATACCATAATTATTCTCTCTTTTTCTCGGACAATACTAGTTTGTTCTTGTTAAACTTTTCTATGGGCGTTTGATGCGATAATGTGCAGCGACTTAAGTGATATTGTATTAATTCGATGTACACTTAGCAACTAATAGGGATTAATCACCGTAACCACATATTCACTCTCACTTTTTTCTCTCAGAAACTACTGGGGCAAGCGGGACAAAATTTTATATGAACTTTTGTAATGATAAGGTGTAGCGATCTAAAAATTATGTCATTTTAGTATATTCAACCATAAATTTCTCATAACGCTATGAGTTAAGGTGCTGGAACTTTTCTCTATTTCTGAAGAGCTAGAAAGCCAAGTTAATTTACATTACAGAATAGACACCACGCAAATCTTTCTGTATTAAAACTATATGAATAGTGAAGGATATAATATAACATCATATTGAACATGTACCAAATGCTGTTAAATTCTGGGAGTGTACAAAAATATATATGTGCATATAATCATTGGTAATCACTCGTGATGAGTATGATTATTCTTCCGTCGGTGAGATTCGGTCTTGTCATTTGTGGATCCTCAGATGACTGCGGAGGCTCATCCTTGTCCCACAGACTTTATTGCAGTGAGGAGCATGTGTGGGTGGTCGACTGGGTAGTCGTGGAAGCAGAAGCAAATGCTTTACAATCAGCTAAAAGAAGAGAAGCGGTCCCAAGTAGGACACAAAAAAGAGATATAAGGACAACATAAAGACACACCTGAAACAATCCCAGTTCAGCCTTAGCAGCTGGGAGGATGCTGCTCTTCAGAACGGCATGTTGAGCAGGATGGTCCATGAAGGCACGGCTCACTCAGAAAAGAACATCCAGAGAGACGCAGAAAACAGGAGGAAGCTGGGAAAGGAGAGATTTACTACCAACACAACTCCTTCAGCTTGTTTAACAACGCAGTCGACATATAGTAGATTATATACAATAAACAATTATGCATAGTTATTGGTATAGGGGCCCAGTGTACAGTTTATTAATGAGAGTTGGAACCCGGTTTTTGGGGTCACCCTGTATTATTGAAGCAGGAAGTACTGTCCTTGCTTGTAATTGAATGGACAAAGAATGTTTCACATTCTCATATTTTATTGTCATTGAAATCGATAAAATCGCTGATTTTTCAATAAAATCGATAAATTACCCGCTTTAGTTTTTGACCCATCGCCGTGAACTGAGGGGAAGATTCTACACGCTACCCTGCAATGATTTACTTCACAACGTAGGATAGTTTACAATACATTGTAAAGAACCTATTGTTGTTTTAAAATGCTTTTTTTTATTTATATAGTGTCTTGAATTAAGGTTTAAGATGCAAAATAAATTCTCATGATTCAATTCTGCTCCCTACAGAATTATTCACTTCGAACACGCTCCTGCCATATAAAAAAACGTAATTGCTTTGATATGCCTGACCTTATTGTTTCTATGTTGATAACGACTTGAATTTAAGTTTAATAGAAAAAAAGACATGTATACAGGTCCAATTGTTCTTTAAACAGAAAGATTTATTTCGAACACACCTGTGTCATATTAGTGAAGCTACTATAGAGTTTATACTTCATGCCTCTCGATTAGTATTATAATAAACTGCTTAATGCACTTGTGATGTTAGGCGCTGTAAGGCGTTAATATTGGTCGACATCACCTGTACTTTATTCATAAGGTTATTTCGATTATCGATTATTGATACTTATCCAAGAAAGTCCGATAAAACACATATTTATGAACACTACCAGGCACATAAATACCTTGGCATTAAATCTCATGAAACCAACCTAGATAGGTATTACATCCTATGCTGTTATCAAGAAGAAGCAAGCGGTGAAAATTTATAAGAAAATAAAAATGAACAATTAATAGAAAGAAGGGTGAAATTAATTAACTTTAAGATAATCTAAACGAAAGTAATGTAAATATCAATATAAATAAAATCGATAAAAATAAAACAATTCAGTAAAAACTGTTATATTGTGACGTTCGTTTATATATACATATTATATTAATAAAATTATAGCATGGAAAGAGAAAGAATAAAAGAACGTAAGTACACTAAAAAGCGAGAATCTATGAATAACAAAAAAAAACGATGAGAATGAATAAGAAGATTAAAAATATAAAGAAAAAGAAGAATAAATTAATTCAGAAACTTGTTGCGTAGCGGATAAAGCACTTGGTGAAGATCAGTTTAAAGTTACACTCTGCTGAAGATGAATATTAAATGCTATCTGCAGTCAGAACTTAAATATGAAGTGTCAAATACATAGAACTTATACCGAGTTATTTCTGACGGAATAAGAGCATGATACCCCCATGGATTAAATAACCGTCTTCCTTCGAGATGTTGAAAAGATTCACGATTCAACAGAAACATTCCAGTGTTCGACAAAATAAAACGGAAGGTCGTAGTTTTTTTTTTATTAATTTACTTTTGTTTACATAGGAATCTCCATTTATCAAGGCCCAGAGGTCACTCGAAGAAAGCAGGTAAACGGAAAAGAGTTTCTCAAGTTTGCAGTTTTCAGAAATAAGCTTTGTTCATGGAATCTACGTGTAGATTTAGACACACATAGAGAGTGGAGGGATTATTAATAGTGTTTACAGCCAACCGAGTGTTTCTCGTGAATTTTTGGCGAAGAGGGCAATGATTTGAGCTCAGGCGAGCATTTGTCATGAAAATAACGATCAAACAGACAGGCTCGCAACGTCTCTTTGTGAGACATGTTACAGGGAAGAGAAAGGGAATACTCCAGTAGGCTACAAAGTCTATTCCGAACTCGGTCAAGGCAAGTAAGTTTTCCTGGTAACTCCTGCCCAGATGTGACAACAATACTCCATCACTGGACGTGCCTGGCTTTTATATAGGTAGAAAATTGCATCAGCAAGTAGATATCTACTGGGTCGATAGTAGGATCCCATCATTTGCGCAGCGATCTTAGCAACGGATTTGATGTACGTATTCCATTTTAGATAAAGAGTAAAGGTCAAGGTTACATCGATCCAACACATTATGAAAATAGCACTTAAAATGAGAATAGTTGTGCAAAACAGTGTCACTGTAAACAAACTCCCAGCGTGAGTTATTCATCACTGCTTTGATGATCGGATTGTCTTCGTCGTTCCGACGGATAATCGAAAATCTCTGTCAATCATTGTTTTATTAACTGGCCGGTTCTGAATTACTTTTAATTGTCATGTTTTGCTCTACTATTTAATTTGTGGCAAGGT
This sequence comes from Euprymna scolopes, assembly GCF_053919585.1. Lineage (NCBI taxonomy): Eukaryota > Metazoa > Mollusca > Cephalopoda > Sepiida > Sepiolidae > Euprymna > Euprymna scolopes. The sequence continues at coordinate 26,269,082 of NC_136513.1, read as the reverse complement.
GATGTTAGGTTAGCTTATGTTCTTTCACAAGGAGGTCATCATCTCAGGGATTACTTCCCCGTGAAAGTGTCTATGATGTATATAGTCTATGTATAGTCTTTGTATCATTCTCCCTATCTATTAAATATAATCTATTAAATATAATGTATTAAATATAATCTAGTAAATATAATCTATTAAATATAATCTATTAAATATAAGCCCTCGGAAAGGGTACAGGGTGCTTGTAGACATAGGAGGCGGAGTTAAGAGTTAAAAGCATAAAAATAAGTAAAAATAAATGAAAAGCAGAAAAACAGATAAGTTCATATTATTTTTATCAATCTATTAAATATAATCTATTAAATATAATGTATTAAATATAATCTAATAAATATAATCTATTAAATATAATCTATTAAATATAAGCCCTCGGAAAGGGTACAGGGTGCTTGTAGACATAGGAGGCGGAGTTAAGAGTTAAAAGCATAAAAATAAGTAAAGATAAATGAAAAACAGAAAAACAGATAAGTTCATATTATTTTTAAGATGCCAATTCACCGCAGATAATTTAAAAAATAAAAAAAAACAAATGGTTCTTATTCATCTCTGTTACTGCGTGTTTTTTTATTGTATTTTAAAGTGTAATTAAATGTTCACTATGTTTTTGGGTAATAAATTACAAGGTGAATTTCCAGCATGGTTACAACACACCTCCCCATGTTTGTAAATGGGTTCCTAAATAATAACGTTATTATTTCAGCGCGATAACATAGATTCACAAGAACCAAACAACGATTCATTTTCTATATGTAAAAGTTGTCGAAGTCATAGCTCCCTCGTCCTGATAGAAACAGGTTAAGTCTGTCCATTTTATCATCCATCATGGCATTAATATAGTGAAAAATGGCGGGGGCAGTGAAAGATGGCGGTGGTTGTGAAAGATGGTGGCGGCAGTGAAAAATGGCGTGCTTGCGTGGAGATTAGCAGTAGCAGAAGCCGAAAAACGCGAATTTGCAAATTAGAAAGCATGGTCGAGAAGAAGAATAAATCGAGAGAAAAATACTGAACGTGCTTCTGACAGAACAAAAGTGTACGTCGAAGATAATGAACGTGTAAATGCAAAGACGAGAAATAACTGGCTACATCGTCGTGGAGTCGGATTGAAAAAGTATACCACAGGCGAGATGCCGAAATTAACGGTAACAAAAACGGTTTGAAAAACAGAAAAAAAAAATGGCGACTCGGATTTTTATTTAGTTCTATTCTTGTTTTATCTGTTTGCCCGTTTGTCTCGAAACGGGCAGGTAAAATATATTTATATTGGATCACCTGCCGTCGGCTTGTATCAAAACACGGGTCACAAATAAGGAAAAATGAAAAGTTAAACATTACCACGAAACAATGCAGTAAAATAAAGATAGGCGAAAACCAAACAGGCAATCGTAAATAACGGTTTTAAAACTAACCTGGTTGAGAGTGGAAAACTTTCAAAAAATGAGAAGGTATTGCACCAGTGGGTGGGTCACTGTTTGCTCTTCTTTTTTTCTGGTTGTCTGTCTAATTTTTAATTTTTCTCCGATAATGTCAGTCATATATTTATTGTAAGCCTTTTGGTCGTGTCTAATTAGCTATTAAGTCTGCCATTGTGAAAATGAGTATGCATATGAAGACCTTCCTTTTATTTATTCATGTTAAAATTAAACCCTAAAAAGAAAAAAAAACACGATAATTTTAGCACAGGCTATGCTAGGCAGCTTATTAATAACGTTGGTTCTATTTACGAGGTTTTCACCCTGTCTGGTGCCGCTGTTTGCCGACAATTTGCTTCGTCGATTATGATTAATATGGAATACTGAATATTAAAATTGTAAGTCGCTTTAGTTTTGAAAGACATGAAAATAGAAACAGCGTAGTAGTCAGGTGAAGAACTTCACATAAAGTAAAATACTTTTAAACCGAAAATCTTTTTGATGGGAAGGCGCGAGAGCTTGCTTTGTCGATATGGCAGAAAGATAGTGCTTATTAAACATTTGAGGTTCTTATAGTCCTCGGCCAAAAAAATGGCGGATGTAAATAGCGATTATTATTTTTTTTTTGTAAGAAAACCCAAAGGTGTCGAGAGAATTCGGACAACGGATCACATTTCCCAGGTATGCACCGTAATCTTGCCATCAAGAGTTATTGACTGAACCTTTCATAGGAAAGTTTACGAATAAAGACGCTGAAAGGATAGCAGACATTAGAGAAAGAGATTAGTGATTGAGGAAATCGTGCTAGCATTACATGAAACGGAAGACACTTAATGCGGAGGTCAAAATATACTGTGACACGAAAAGGGGAAAATGTAATAATTGGCGTACAATATTGACATCCGCATAAGTCGTTGGCACGGAGAATGTCACTCTCACTTTGGGTAAGGTGTCAGCCGTAAATTGTCTTGAATAATCTCGTCATTTGTGACGGAGCACTAAAGAGACAGAACAGTCGAAATTGCCTTGGATAATCTTGCCGGACATGGGCTGGGCTGTTAAGAGAGTATAAAAGGCCGTGGACTAAGCAATAACTCAGATGAATTAATAATTAATTAGGGTTCTTTCAAATAATATCGTAAAATGAAACTACGCAATGATATGACTAGGAACTATTTTGGCCAAGGATTTCAAGGAATAAGATTGAAGAAAAAATATATGCATTGAAAATGAAAGTTACTCCGGAATATACCAATATAATCAGGTAAATTAATATTTATTGAAAAGTATTTATATATTCTTATTATATATTCATTTATCTGTTTACAACGACGGATTAATACGTTCATTCACAAGCCTTCAAAACCACGCTATATATATATATATATATATATATATATATATATATATATATATATATATATATATATGAACAAATGGTTGATAAAAAATGTTAAACATGAGATTACTTGTAAATATTAACTCTTTAATATTTATAATACATTTTAAGTTTACCATTTTGATTACCTTGGTAAACTTATTGTAATTTATATATATATATATATATATATATATATATATATATGTATATATAAATGTTTATATATATATATATATATATATATATATATATATATATATCGTCGGATCCTACTCGTATCCGAGCATTGTATCCTTTCATCAGGTTGGTGGGTCTCTATGTGATACATGGCTGTGCAGTCCGATTCTATGGCAGAAGAGACGCGGACAGTGCTAACAGGGATGAGTATGGAGATTGGGTTTGCTCTCGCCCCCTTCTCCTTCTTTTCCCAGCTCTTCGCTTCTTCTCATTCCCTCCTCAGAGTAGGCAGCGCCACGGTTTACAGCGTTCCTCCACGCCTTCCTGTCCCTGGCAAATTTTTCCCATCAGGAGTGGCCGATGTCAGTTGCTGCCAGAGTGCGCTTAAGCTGGTGTTTGTAACGCATCTTAGTGCTCCTTGTGGTCTGAGTCCTTTTGCCAGTTCACCGTACAGCATTCTCTTAGGAAGCCTTAAATTCTGGATTCCGTAGACGGGGTCTGTTCATCGGAGGCGATGGCGGATAATAGTGTCTCAACACTTATCATTCGGCACGTTCCAGTACCTCAGAGTTGGATATATATATATATATATATATATATATATATATATATATATATATATATATATATGTATATATACATATATGTAAATATGTATACATATATATATGCATGTGTGTATGTATGTATGTATGTATGTATGTATGTATACACCAATGAGCAAAAAGAAATGGTCCACGCACATTTTATATATTTTAACGCACTAAAAGCTATATTGAACAATGAACAATTTAACAAGAAATCTTAATCGAGACTAATAACACAGCAGGAGACAGTTACTTCAATAAATGCTTAATATGTGACCGCATTCTACTTTAATTTCTTTAAAAGTTCAATCCTTTTAAACATGCTCTCAACCAAAGTGAAACACTGTGAGTCGAGATGCGATTCCATTCGCTTTGCGCAGCTACTCATAGTTAGTCATTGTTCGAAAGATTTATTTCAACAAATGCACGAGATATTTGGGACCAAATATTTTTCGATTGTGTTTAAATCGGGGCTTTCACTTGGGCGAAACACCACATCAATGGAATTGTCAGACAATTATTTTTGTGACTTTATAAGTGTGTTCAGAAGCATTATTACGTTGAAAAATTATATTCAGGGATATTCCGAACTTCTGGATACTTGGTAACAATCCTGTTTCTAATATTCAAATTTATTCCTTTCCATTGATTGATTTCTCACATTAAATAATTTCCACAGGTCCCTCTGCAGTAAAAGTTCTTCATACCATTATCCCTCCATTTCTGTGTTTAACTGCCGTTTTCATGCAACTTGGCGAACATCTTTCTTCTGTTCTCCAAACACTGTAAGGGAGCATCACTAAAAAGAGAAAATCTTGATTCCTCTGACAAGAAAATACTCCTGAACCAGTCATCAATTTTCTTTGTCATAACACGAGAAAAATCTCTTTCTATCATTGATATTCTTCCTAGATAAAAATGCTTTCATTGCACACTTTTTAGAAGAAAAGCCCATTCATGTATATATTATATATCTAGAAAGACAATTTCCAGCCCCTGTTTTGAATTCCTTGCTATGGTCAACATAAGTGTTCCTTCGATCCTTAAAAACAGTTAATTTAAGAATGTGGTCGTCCTTCAAAGGGAATGCGTTTCGGCGACCGGATCCAGATTTCCTTTTTACTGAGCGTTCAACCTCGAAAAATTTGACCAATTCGTTTCACTGCAAAAAAGATGTGTTAACATTTTCTTTTCCTAAAACATCAAAAACCTGCTTGTATGTAATTTTGCACTACCTTAATACTGATTTTTTTATATCTTTGCCAAGATTTGGCCTTACCATGTGTAGGATAAATGTTTCCACGTGTTATTACACGTAATCATGATTATAATCTGCAGCATAGAAATTTTCAGTTAAAATTAACAAGAATGCATGAAAAATATTGAAAAATCGATTTCTTCCTTCTTTACTCTTGGTCAATATTTTCCTCATTAGTGTATGCGTACATACATACACACATATGTGTGTGTATACATAGATATACATATATTTATAAATGTACATATATATATATATACATTTATATATATATATATACATACATATACCTAAATATATACATATATATATATATACAGTCATATATATATACATACCAATATATTTATACACACAAACACACACATATATATACATATATATTGATATACATATATGCATATATGCATATACATAGATACATAGATACATAGATACATATATATATATATATATATATATATATATATATATATATATATATATATATATATATATATATACTAGCAGAAGTGCCCGCCATTGACTGGGTGCAAAAACAGCCCACAGAAAATGGAATGTGATTGATGAAAGGTACGATCAGTTATGAAAAGGAGGGGGTTGTAAAAAGATAGGTTTTGATATTCTAAAATTTTACCCTCAGAAAAAGATGATGAAAGTAAAGATAATGTTCGCTAAAATATATTTTTATATCAACGTTGTTTCCATTCGTAGCCAAGAGTGACAAACAAAATGATGTTTCCTTACAGAGAGAAGATGTTATATATATAATAATATAAATATACAAGAAATAAATGTTACCATACCAAATAAACGTTACTTTTATGGTAGAAAAGTCCATTGCTTTGTATTTTTAAGCAGATTGTATAACATTTTTTTTAAATTCACGAACAAGTTTAAAACAAAATCAAAATGGCAGCGACTTTGAAATCGCGAACTCCGTTTTCAATTTGAAGGAGGGCACCTGAGCATTTTGTGTTAACAATTTTAGAGAGTTTCGTCAATGTAAGGAATATTTATATGCATACTTTAATGTTTTCCGTTGTTTTGTGCTTGGGGAATATTCCACTATGGACTGTGTAGTTTATATAAAAATTCATTTACGTAGTTATCGCCTCAAATTTCGTTTATTTTTAGTTCGTTGAAATAATTTCAAGTAAAGAGCATTAAAAACAATTTCAAAACAAAACAAAAAACATGAACTGAACTTTTATTGACTATGGTAACATTTATTTCTTGTATATTTATTTTTTCGGGTAGTCGTTTGTTGGCTTTTCTGCTAAACACTCTTACTTAATAATATCGACGAAATATCGAAAAACAAAGAAACAAAAACAGTTTTGAAAAATAATGCAGCTTTACTTACTTTAGTAAAATAATCCGAAACAGCAAAATGGGATATTATAAAAGTACACACGTAATTACTTTATTTTTTAAAGCAACTGATCAATATAAATATGTATAAGAGGAAAATGGCGCCCTTTTTAAGCAGAACAGCTTCGTTTCAGTTTTACAGTATTGAACGGTGTAGTATTGCGTCGTCGGATTGAGGGTTGTACTATTGTATTGTAAATATCACGCAGAAAGGTTGTAATCAACTGAATTCCTTCTAGTACACTGACAAAAAAGCTTAAACAGATATATAAATAAAAATAAAAAGTTTATATAAATGTTTTTAAAAAGACACGTAATAACGTGAACAGGACTTTTCCCTTCTTTTGGCACGATAACAAGTAACATTCTCATTTTTATTATTCATCTATTTATCTATTTTCGAAAGAGTGGCGCGTGCAATTGGAGAAGGAAAAAACAGAGTTAGGCAAAATGTGTGTCGAGAATTGTCTAAAGTTCCGACTTTTTTTGCTTTCATTTTATTAATAACATGAATTCATGAGGTGAATTTATTCGACTCAATATGATTCAACTCTAAAAATGGATAAAAGCTAACGTAAACAAACATTTAAGTAAAGGTGTTATTGCGGACCCTCACCCCCTTTAAAAAAACCTTGTTAAACTTTGTGACATATTTACATTCTATGAAGGTCAGGCGCGAACGAACACCGCATAATTTTATGATACCATATTCCTTCAAACTGAAACATAATTATCAAATTATACTTACGCAAACAGATATGAAAATTCTTTATTAAAATGTGTAGCATATTTCCCTGGAGTACAGGCGCAAACACAGACCCTACAATTTTATTATACATCCTTATTTAAGGAGAAACCTACTTATCAAAGTTTTCTTATGTACAGCTATATCAAAAACCCTTTTAAACGTTTTTTTGTCATTTTTTATTTCCATACATTGGGGGCAAGGTGCGAACGTAGGCCCCACAATTTTTATGAACCACCGATCGGCCAGATCTAATACACCCATTCTTGAACCTCAATACATCTTATATCATTATATGTAATCAGTTTTTCTAAAATAGTCAACCATATAGGAGCTTACCTGTGACCAGATACACACACAGACGTTAAGCAGTATATATATATATATATATATATATATATATATATATATATATATATATATATATATATATATATATATATATATATCAAAACAGTCGGGCGACATTGTCCAATGGAAGGAGTTGACTTCCGATTTGGTCTCGCTAGCTTCAGCGACTCTGATGACTCTAAGACCACGAGACACATGTCATTGGTTAATTATATTTAAAAAACAATATATATTCTCCTCTCGATTTTTTGTACCAAATTCGTAAAAAGGGGAAATTATTCCCAACTCTCATTTAGGTAAAAATTGAATTTCGTAGACATAATTGAATTCTTTCAAACCGTATCTCAAAACAAAAAAGAAAGCAATACCACACACTCCATACACCCCCCCACACACACATATATATATATATGTATATATATATATATATATATATATATATATATATATATATAATTATATATATATATATATAAGTGAAAAATTATGTATGTGGGTCTGAGTGTGTCTCTTTGTATATTTCTTTACAAAATAACTCGGCTGTCAAGGGGTCAACCTTCAACGATTAATCTTTGAAAACTCTACCATATTCCTTTGCCAGGTTGGTGTCTAGACACTTTAAATTTTATATGTAGGTAAGTTGGGCATGCGTAAAACTTTTTGTTTTGATTTGAAACCAAAATAATAGATGTTAATTGTTCAAAAATCTGTTGCAAAAAGTACCTCTGTGGTACCTACGAAATTACTCAGAGAAATTCTGGTCTAAACATCTGAAAGCTTACATAAAGTGTATTCAAATGTAGGGAAAGTTATGAACAGCATATAGAGTCCGAGCAATCTGATCCATGTCTATGCGTATATATATATATATATATATATATATATATATATATATATATATATATATATATATACATACGCATAGACATGGATCAGATTGCAATCTGATCCATGTCTATGCGTATATATATATATATATATATATATATATATATATATATATATATATATATATATATATATATATATACGCATAGACATGGATCAGATTGCTCGGACTCTATATGCTGTCCGAGCAATCGTATCCATGTCTATGCGTATATATATATATATATATATATATATATATATATATATATATATATATATATATATATATACGTATAGACATGGATCAGATTGCTCGGACCTTATATATATATATATATATATGTATCAGAGGGTAAGTAATTTTGGTTGAGACTTGTATGTTTTGGATTAGATGTGAGCTGATGGCAAGCAAAGTATATATATATATATATATATATATATATATATATATATATATATAATTATTTTTACTATAATAATAAAACACCCACATACACTAGTATTTAATCCTTTCGGGAATCTTCAGTGCAGGGTGTTACGATTTACATCAGTCGACAGATTCGAACTCGACAACACGAGCCAACTCTGGTTGTGAAAGAACGTTGAATTTAAACATTTTTTGAAATGTTTTTTTTACGTCAGAATATCCCTCTTGCTCTCTCTTTATGTATATATATATATATATATATATATATATATATATATATATATATATATATATATTGGGTTCCATCAGCTAACTTGAATAATACTGAATTAGTTCAGGAAAAGAACGAAAGAAGAATGCATTACCCGGTTGTAAGATACGACTTAATATTCCAATTCATGCAGATTGCGTATTTATTATTACAGAAACAGTTCTTATTCCATTATTATATTAAACGTAATATACGACTGACCAATGCTTCGTTCATTCCCTGAACTGATTCTGTTTTCTCCATGAACGCTCTCATCTGATTTCATAACATTTGAATTCTTTCAGATATCCAGTCATAGCTAGTTTCAAAGTTTTGAATCTTTCAATACGAGGATATACGTTTACATAATATTTAAACTTCGGCATATCAGTAAAACTAGTAAAACAGGAAACAGGAAAAAGAATTCCAAAGATTAGCTGTTCGTGGGGGAAAAACCTATGAGAATAGAAAGCTTTCGGACATTTAGGCACATCAACACAGGAGGGGTGAGATTTTATTGCTAAGAAGCTGTGGCGTGGATATGCACGCAGAGCGGGCACAAGATCAACGAGTTCATGAAAGCACACTCTATTAAAATATTTGTAAAACAACAACAGAAATTCAACATTGGGGCCAGGGTTCTTGAGTTGGAGCTTAGTTGACAAAATCGGATCTATTAGATGGAAACCCCATTTTGGAACCCTGTCCAAGAGGGAGTTACTAAGGGTAGATGCACCAGCCTTGATGTGTCGACAATACTCCATATATGGGCGAATGGTGTCCTTGTAAACGTACACCATACTCTCAAAGTCTTCTAGCTTGATAGAGGGGTGCCCTCCTCATTTACAGCAGCTTTAGCAATGTCGCCAATGTATTTGTTCTAGTTCATATTGCTCGCAAATGTTAAGTCGAGTTGTTTGGAGGGGGTGCTCGGGTAGGGTATTATTTCTCAGAGATAAAGGCAGTTGAAGGGCGTCTTGTAATTTGTAAAAGAGAGCAACATGATCGCTTTTAATGTGGGAGAAAACCACCTCCCCTAAAATGGGCCACTCTTGAAGTAGAGTAAAATTAAAACATGTCCGGTTATAGAAGGGGCTCGCTTCCCTATATTGATTCAGAACAAATTAACGTTAGTGTAGCATTAGAACAGATACTACACTGTTATCTTTACCAGAAGTCTATATTTTCTATTAGTATTTATTTTTCTACGGAAAAACATGTGAGAAAAGTTCGCTTTTGTATTTGGGGAGAAACCAGCTCCTCACAAAGGGGTAGGAAAAAGTAAGTCACCCCATTATAGAAGGGGCTCCCCTAGATTGACGAATTACCCATAAATTTAAGCGTAGCATCAAAACAGTTACTGCACTGTGATCCTAGCCACCAAATTAGATTCGGGAGTGATTCTATAAGATTCCCAAAGATGGATTACATAGGATACAAGGAGAGAACAAACAAAAGGACAGTGTGTAGTTGTAGAATCGTTTAACAAAGAAAGAAAAATAAATAGAACAGCTAACATGTCCAAGAATAAAAGGAACAACAACAAAAAAGAAAAAGACATGCGAAACAAATAAAAATAAAACAAGAGAAAAGGTAAATATATACAAAAATTACTACAGCGAACGGTTGGCCGAGAGCATAAAAAAAAGAAACAAAAAAAAAAAGAAGTAAACAAGAATCCAAATAAAACTAGACAAACAAGCCAAAAATGTAACAGATAAAACAGAGCAAACGAATATGGCCGCGATAATCGAAGGTGTAACGTCTGCTTAGAAGATAAAAAAAAAATGTAAGTGTAAGTGTAAGAACGTACTCGCCCACCGCTGTCATCGGCGCGGTCTTCCTGGCGAGACGGCGGCAAAATCAACAGCCCTGTTTCCCGGCAAAGTAAGGCCATTGCGTGCACGGCGCGCACGAGCGTACTTCGATTATCGGAAAGGAGTCCTTCGAGGCCAAGGGCATAAGCAAGATAGAAGAAGAACAAAAATAACAAACAAAATATACATCAAGAAGGGTAGAGTGGAAGGTTGAACATACTTACTGGAGAAGACTTAATGGTTTAGGGAATGGAGGAGATATTCAGTCCGGTCTTAGCGCAATGCATGCCGGAAAAAGAGGAAAAACAGAAAGGAGGGCAGTCGGTCGCTAGGTCAGCTTGTCGCTCGGTCAGACGGTCGGCTGGGCAGATGTCTATAGCTGAGTGCATATTGGAAGTGACCAATCATGGCTAAGTGCTCGTTATTCGTCTATGGCGCTGTTTTCTTCCATCACTCTATCCGGACACGTTTGTCCAGCGTTCCACGTATATTTTTCTGTTATTCGCGTTTTCTTCTTCGATGCTTTTTTTTTTTCGTGTAAGTTTTTCTCACGCTTAGTGCCCACTTCTTTCTGTTCTAATTATATCTGTTTTTATACTTCTACAGAATACACAGCATGCTGAAATAAGAACATTTTCATTTAGAAACCCGTTATAAACATGGAAAAAAGGTTCTTTTTTTTTTAATCCAACTAATCTATACATTCACCTTACGATTTAATAAATAAATAAATACGAAAACGTGGCTTTCACTTAAAAGTGTAATCCAAAATATGGAAAGGTCCATATCGGCAGTACTTTTGTGTATTCTTACTTTCATGTTAGAGCTTGTGTAATTTAATTAAAACGATGTTTACCACTACTGAAAGTATGCACATTTAAGCAAAATAACAAACGGCATTTTAGTTGAGAAAATCGAATACTTTGCCAGACATGAAAATCAGACTATATTTCAATGCTTAGATCACGATAAGTTAGTGTAATATATGTTCGTTTACCATCCTGCCATGTATTACAATGTCTTATAGAGGCTAGTGTCGTATATGTTTTATTGTCATGAGATCATAATCCACAACATTCGCTCCTCGTATGCGTCGTCTAATAAGGTAGTATTTGTTCTTTAAGACTTCAAAGTCTCATCTGTTACATAGTCAAAAAGACCCTGTACCCTCCCCCTCCCAATTTCTTGTAGGGCCTTGTGCCTAATTTTGTTGAATTGAATTTTTTGTACGTTTTTTATGTTCAATTTTTTCTTTCTCAATAAAATATATAAACAAGATCAAAGTGTAGTATCTGTTCTTCAGATGCTGCACTTAAGATAATTTGTACCAGTCAATGGAGGGGAAACCCTCTATACTGGGACAATTATTATTTTTGGTAACCAGAGTGCCCCCTTTTTGCCTACTTTTAGGGGAGCTGGTTTTTACCTCACATTAAAAACGGCCTTGTGCCTAATTTGCTCAGTGGGGGAGCAAATAAATACCATCTGTTCTTCAGATGCTGCACTTCTATTTCTTGTTCTCTTTCGGTGGAGGAGAAATCCTTCACGACTGAGACAATTTTTTATTTTTGTACCTTTTCTCCACGTTAAAAAACGACCCTGGTGTCTAACTCTGTCCCGTGGGGAGGCATAGTAAATAGGTACATTACCATAATATCAAGGAATAGTGCTTACTTTTGTATAGATTTGTGTAATATATGCCTATTAGTCACAATGTCGCCCTTCTAGGCATCGTGCACTCATTGTTTTCTATTTCGGACGACGTGAGCTTTTTTTATTTATTTATTTACTTGGCGCCTCAGGAGGTGTGATTTTGACACAAGGTCACTTTTTATGTTGGGAAAATCCAGTTCCCCAATAATTTACACTTTGCGTTGAGACAAACATACAAACTGTCTCATTCTAGAAGGATTTCTTTAATTGACAGGAATTCCCCCGTATTAGATCGGTTTTAGTTAAGCGACATTTAGTTAGTAAGATATGGTGACGATTTTAAAAGATTGCGTTAAAAGAAGCGGTAGACAGTGGGGCTGAGAGACAGATGTGAAGATAAGTATTAATGCAAGTTCTACAAAAGGCGGGAAATGCATTTTCGAAGGAAGGGATACAGCCAACATTTGGAAGGGGTTTGAATACAGAATTAATTATACGAGATGATGAAGACAAAACTTATTGCCTTGCAGTTGATGACAAACAAAGGCAAAAGCCTTTCATAACAAAGTATAAGTATATATACTTTGGACTGACTCGGACGGCCTTCGAACTGAAATGTATATACTGATTTATATTTGTTTGTGACGTCAGCACGCGAGCCTGACATGTAAATTCCATGCACATTCTTCGAATACATGTCCTAACAAGACAATCACAGATTCCCTTTAATTTCAGTGTTTCATCATTACTGCTTCGACCCAAATTAAACCATCACAACTTTATGTTTACCGCATTTCTTTGTTGTATAAGTAATTTTAAATTGCATTCCTTACTACAATGGATAATTCACTGTATTTTTGGAATCGTAACTAACTAATAAAATGGCATTTTTTTTTAACTTTTAATAACTGAATTCGACTGTTTCAAAATTAATATTCGATCCTAATTTCTTCATTTCTTACAACAAACCGGAAGATGCCTCTTTCAATATACAACAGAAATATCATGCTCTGTATCCAGAAGAAACGTGAACACGTTCTTGCAAAATCTAACGTTTTCAAAACAAATTTCAGACTGACAACTGCAAAGTTTAAGAGATCCTCTATTTTTAACACGTTACAAGTATCGTACTAACGAATGGTAACGACTAGGCAGGCCTAAAATTAGTATAATAAATATGTAGTATTGATCTTTGTTAATCATCTAGGATATTGAAATAAAGGGATTAATCATTCGGCCAACCTTGATTTTGGGAACAAGGTATATAAAGCAGAGATGATTATTTCCTTATTCCGTACACTTTTAGAAATGACACTTATCCTCGGGGGTAGAAAAGTTAACACGTTACTTTTATTTAAACTAGTGTTTCTTTTTCTATTTAGCACATAGTCTGAAAGCTTGAAAGTCCCAAAACGTTATTTTCTAAACATAATAAAGATATATATATATATATATATATATATATATAAATATATATTAAGTAATGTGATTTATAATTTAAAAGTTTAAAAAATTTTAAATTTAAAAATCAAAATTTAATTAAATTAAAAATCAGTTTCATAAGAAGGAACTTTGTTGTTGTTCCTTCTTATGAAACTGATTTTTAATTTAATTAAATTTTGATTTTTAAATTTAAAATTTTTTTAAATCTTTTAAATTATAAATCACATTACTTAATATTGAATTAGCTCTAGGACATTTAACTATCGAGCTTATTATATATCTAAATTACAACGAGCATTTCCTGTATTTTAATTAAACTAGTAATTTCACTATTACATTAAAATACACTTAGCTCTTTAGACTATTATTCTAATCTCCTTTAAATTATATAAATATATATATATATATATAGAGAGAGAGAGAGAGAGAGAGGGAGAGAGAAAGAGAGAGATAGAGAGAGAGATAGAGAGAGAGATAGAGAGAGAGAGAGAAATTAAAACATGATATTCAGCAAACGGTCAACGTATGACTGTGTAATTAGACAGTAAACGATAGGCAAACACTGGAGATGGTTGAAATCCATTAACCCAATGTCATTATCTGTAGATCCAATAGTTTCTCTCTTTTTTTTTTTCATTTTTCTTAAACTTTTTCTTCTAGGAGATGGGACATCCAACCAGATGTCTGACATTTACCCCTATTTTAGTGAGTCCAACCAAGAGATCTTTTCAGGATTGTAGCCGTCCCTTTCAGTGTAATCGTTTGTATTGCACTTGCACTTGGTTCACCGGGTTTGCTTGCTATGTACTTTTAAAGTTTTTTTTTTCTTAAGCCAAGTTGCTCCTATAATGACTGGTATAATTGAAACGTCTTTTAATTTCCAATTTCATTTCATATCATACATAAGTCCTTGATACTTTGTTATCTTTTCCCTCTCAGCTCTGTTAAGCCCTGTATCATTGGGTACACTGACCTTTATTACGGTCGCTTTTTTGTTTGCTCTGTCCCAAATCACTATATCTGGTTTAACAGCTGCGTTCTGTATACCTTTCTGTATGCATTTGAAATCCAAACCATATAGATCTAGATTTTTTGATAAAATGGCATGTAATATAGAAAACTATTGTTTGAACAGATCAAAGAATTAAGTTTTAGTTTAAACACGTTAATCTGACATTAATACAGCAAGAATATAATATTCCAACTAAAAGTTAATAAAGCTTGGGAATTACTCCTTCCTACTTCCGTTTCATTGAGTCGTTAAGGTGTTTGATTATTTTAGTGAGGTCTTTCAATTTTAGTGTTACTTTCCTAGATTTGTTTGCCTGATTCTTTATAGTTTCTTTCCGTTATTCGGAAACCTCATTGGCTGATATCTATGAGCGCAATTTTTGTCTCAGCTTTTGCGGTAAGTTATTCTCACCTTCATAGTTTTTGTCAACTCATTCTCGGACTTTTCGGGTAATTAATCGCAACGAGTCTTTTAACTGTACTCTCAGTAATTACTGTCATCCGTATATTTTGTCTCACCACATTTTGGCTAATTAATCCTTAGGTATGCTTGAGAAGGTTTGAAACAGCAATTTTTACACAAGGGTCAAATAGAACCCTAAAAAAACAACGCCTCGATCCACAGCTACATGGGTCCTGTAGTGCGATTAAGTTTTGATTTAATGATCTTATGAATCCAATTTTCTGTGCATTTGTCTAAAACACCAACTATTGGGAGTTGCATTATTTGGATTCATCGGACTACTGTTCTCATCCTGAATGTGATTTTCACAACGTGTCGCTCAATGTAACCCCGACCTTCTTCAGGTGTATCTTGTCGAACTCAGGAATTAGGACGGAATTTAGAGCGGAACCCTTTGTTTACTGCACGGGAGTAGCGTGTTCCTATTTCGTCAGACAGGACTGGATAGAGATCCTAAGTAAACATATTTTTTCGATCGCAACACTGCCGCCTATGAGGATGCGGATAACAGTCCGCAAATAAAATCAATACTCAAATTATGATACCTCATCTTAAAGGATTCTAAAATATAAGAATAATTTAAAAAAAAATCAAATATCTTCTTTTCGTTATTCATTTAGGGTAACTGTGTAACGTTTTATTATTTTCATTTGGTTTTTATTTCCCTTTTTTTTATTTTCACTGCTTGTCGGTTTCTCTGTGTGTGTGTGTGTGTGTGTGTGTGTGTGTGTGTGTGTGTGTGTGTGTTTTTTTCACTTTCTTTTAGATGTATTACCATCTTTACTTGTTAGTGTTCTTATATGTAATGTTATGAATGTTATTCTTATTGTGTTTCAGCCGATGTAATCTCCGACGGTTTTAGTTATATTTTATCGAATTGGATGACATAAATGAATGTAAGTCTTTATAGAATACACGTGATTGATTGTTTCCGTTCTATTAGTCATTACTGAATTGAATTGAAAAGATTTCATGCGGAAAAGATAAAATCTTTACTCTCCAGATATTTTACTCTGGCCATTACTTTATATCTATAACTAACACATCATGTAAGTAATAACCAAATCCAAGTTATGAGTATATTAAGGGGTGGAACTTTAAAAAGCCATTAGACGTAAGACTAATTAACAATAATTACTTCTAAATTCTTAATTTTCATTCATGTTTTTCGTTCCATATTCCGGTGTTTAAGTCTTTCTTTTTCATGATTTCATTTTAGTTTTCTTCACTTTTGCTCCTTCTAAATTTTCTGTCCCTCTCAATCCTATTTTTTGTTGATTCTAACAGAGTATTTTTTCATACCATCATATTTATTATTTATATTATCTTTCTGCGATGAGATTCTTATCACGTTTCAGCCGAGTAACCGATCGAATTTTCCAGGCGCATTTAATGAAACTTAATAATCTACACATTCTAAAAACTTACAATACTCCAAAAGATAGATTATTCCAGTTATGTTGGCCACATGAGTGAGTAGAATTCTCAAGATCTGGTGACAATTTTATTATATACATGACAAAGTTATGACAAGTAATTGCTTAAATTGAAAACGGACATAGTGTAGTATATAGGAAACAAATATAATTATAACGTGTTGCATAAATTTCTTTTTTTTTTAATCACCTTTAAAGGAAATTCCACGTGGTATTAAAATACCGTTGAAAAAATTATTGTGTTTTTTTTTTAAACAGTTGTAGAAGAAATCTCTTGCTATAAGGGAGATCAAATACATAAGATATTGAAGCTCATATGAGTATCTTGCATGAGAATAGCAGATACTCAGAAATACCAGAAGGTGTGTATACTTGATGTTTATGAATTCAATATTTATATGGATCGTTATGTGAATTGGTGGAAAACATCACGTAGTCATATTATCTAATTGTTGTGGGTACATGCACACCCTTTTAATCACGAAGATGGACTTATCCATTAGCCATATAAACAGCAAGTATAGACCGCTCAATTAGAGCTATCCAGATGTCGTACAGAGATAACTCCCCACGGACTTACTAATCTTCCTGTATCACGAACCCTGTTCTGGATATAAATGTTCTTCGTATTCTCACCAGTCGTCGTGTATTCCTACTTTCACCTTTCCCGACTCCACTACAGTAATGAAATTACAACAAGTTGTAGTGGGAGGAAACGGAGTCATTCAGAGAACAATAATGATAATAATAATACATTTCATTGAAAACATGAGGATATCATAAACCAGGATAGATACAGAGGAGAATGGAATAAATAATAAATGTAAGAGGATAATTATTAGTAAGAGAAAAAGATGAAGAAAGGGAATGGAGAAATAGCTAATGGTCTTCGGAATATGGAAATTGACATTAAAATGCAAAGCTGAAAAATTATACATGAAGAAAAACAAGGACGAGAAAACACACAACAAAAGGGAAGGGTGTTTAACGAAAGCGAAAGAGACAAAACGGTGAGAGGATGAGGATGGAGACAAAGAAAGATGCGAATGCTGATCATTCTAGCCTATAAAGAAATGGAAGGATAAGGAGAATGAATGAGATAAGAATAGAAAAGATAATACTTGACTTCAATGGTGTTAGACGGTGTTTAAGCACGAGCGTCCCTTCCGTATCATTACATAATTCATCTTTCTCCGTTTCTCTGATGATTCTTAAGATTATTTTCTACGCCGGCCATCACTAGGTGTTTACAATGGAATAAAAAATGAAAAAAAATACAAAAAAACAAACAAACAAACAAATAAATGAAAAACGATAAACAATCTCCAAACGTAGACAGAAGTGTAAAAGAAAATGAAACATGTCCAAAATGAGAAATTGGTTTTGGTAGCGCAGATAAGCGTGAAACTATAATGGCGCCCTACACATATTTTGCATCATTCCTTACTATTCTGTTTAGTATTATTATTCTGTTTATTATTATTATTATTATTATTATTATTATTATTATTATTATTATTATTATTATTATTATTGTACTCGCTAGAAGTTGTGACACAAGCTATTATCAAATATTTCTCTCTGCCAAAAACTTGTGGTGGTCCGTGGAGTCTCGGTGGCAATAAATCTCCCCAGATTTTCAGTACTCTCAATCTGCTTCGCTAATCTTTGCAAACGTATTTGCGTTATCACACCAGCCGTTTACATTGATATTTTCATTTGCTTTTACTGTTTAGGTTTAGTTAGATCATTCACTCCCAGGCGTTTCTATTCTACTTGACCCTTCACGAATATGTGGTGTGGTACCAATTGCAGCCGACACTATAATATCTGTTTTGGAAACCTCGATATGTCCGCTAAGCACATGCAGCCTGTGTGCATCAGGGTCTGCATACAAAAGTGTCCCTTAATATTATATCCGTTTTCATTACATTTTACCGTTCTACATTCTCAGCTATCTCTTTGCTTCTACTGGAAACCTTGGAATGATTGTTGTCACTCAGACGACAAGAACACCCACAAGTCAACGATCAATCTTTAATAATTGCTTGTGTGAACACCCGTAGTAAGTAAGTAAATAATAATAATAATAATAATAATAATAATAATAATAATAATAATAATAATAATAATAATAAAATATGGGGATGCGTGTTGCCAACCAGACTAAAAAATACCATTGTTTGTTGCCAGTGAGCAACCCTTGATGATAACCTGTCACAAACATTATTTTGTTTATTTTTTTATTAAATTTTAACTGCAAACAAGACACAGTGCCACCTTAAAATAGGGGGCTACTATCGGGGACATACATTGCAAGGCTATTATGAAGGGAGATGAGAAGCAATATATCCGTTCACATTACACTTGACTTCTGCATGTCACTGCAGTTGGGAAAGCATAATCCCGGAAGGGATTACCAAAGTCAAGAAGTTCTGGGAAAGAAAAAATTTGAGTGGAAGGATTTAGGAAACTCTACTGTGTAGCGGTGGGATTTAGCTGCTTGTCGGGTTGGTCGGGGGGGGTTACGTTCTTACTAAATATAAGTATATATATATATATATATATATATATATATATATGTATATATGTGTACATATATATATATATATATATATATATATTTATAATTATTTTTTACTATAATAATTAAATAATTAAATACCTACAGACACTAGTGTTTCATCCTTTCGGGATTCTTCAGTGCAGGGTGTCACAATTACTACCAGTCGAACGATTCGAACCCCGCGACACGAGACATCTCTGGCTCGATTAGCGAAGACCGTATCCATTCGGCTACCATTAATCGTGTGAAATAGCGTTGAATTTTAAACATTTTAAATTTAAATGTTCATTTCGTCAGACAGACAGTGATCAAGTCGTTATACGACGATCTACGCATAAGAGCTAAATTGACCGACTTTTATTCAACAGAAAGTGCTCAACTATAAGAAACGTATTTCTTAAAGGGGCTGTCATAATTATTTTTTACTATAATAATTAAATACCTACAGACACTAGTGTTTCATCCTTTCGGGATTCTTCAGTGCAGGGTGTCACAATTACTACCAGTCGAATGTTGAAAAAAAGAATAAGCAGTTCCTTTATAACATTTGAACAAGCCAATTTACAGGGATAGAAAATAGACACCGGTATTGGCAACACCGCTTTTACAGATAGGTTGTCCGATTACACGTACAATATAGGCATGTCGCGTAACATCCAGTGTCTGTTATGGTGGTGGGTGTCATGTTGTGTACATGGCGTTGAAGTTGCTATAGAAAGGGAGAACTTCCACGATAGTGAATGAAAGCGGATCAAAGTTCCGGAGGTCAATTCAGTTGAATCTTAGGCCTTTGCAGAAGGACAGAATGGAAAACGATGAGAAATCGGTATATGTGAGAGGCGATAAACACAAGGATACTGCTGTTAAAATAACGAAACGCTCTAAGAGATAAGGAAAGGAATATACTTGATAAACTCGTCAATGTGATAAAGATATATAGAACTAGAAAGAGAGTGTGTCAGAGAGACAGACAGGCAGAGACAGGCAGACAGATACATAGACAGAGAGTGTGAGAGATTGATGACGCAATGTGAAAAAGATAGAAATAGGGAAAATGTGTATGAATTGAGAATGGGCAAACGGTATATATATATACATATATATATATATATATATATATATATATATATAATTAGATAGATAGATAGATAGATAGATAGATATACATATATAGATATATTGTGCGAAAACGAGCAAAAATAAAGAGTAGGAGTTAGGGAAAGAAATAACTTGTAAAGGTGTAAGAGAGAGAAACATAGAGTTAAATTGTGAGATGGAAATATTGAGTGAAATAGAAACGAGTACAAATATGGTTGAAATGATTAAAAATAAGTTTGTTTCGAAATCTAACAAGAGACTGATACCGAAACAGGAGCAGGAACGGAGAGAGTGAGTGAGAGAGATAAAGATATAGAAAAGAGAGAGAGAGTGAGAAAGAGAGAGTGAACCTTTGAAGATATTTTTCCTTTGCAAAAACGTAACTATAAGATAATAATATAATGCGCGTTACTTTTTTATTTTACTTCATTTGAAAGATGTTTATCATCACAAGAAGTGTGTTATTTATTTAAAAATCATTAGTGAAATTGAAACAGTTCAGAGTGATATTTAAATATATATAAATATATATATATATACGCATATATATACATATATACACACATACACGTATATATATATATAAGAGAAAATTGAGACATGTTAAATATAGAATACCATAAATTACAAAAAAAAACACACTCCTTTAGTTTTTGTAAGCCACCTCCCCCCAAAAATATGAAAATACATTTTAGACGCACAGACTACACAAATACCCACAAAAACCCACATAGCGACACACTTATATATATATATATATATATATATATATATATATATATATATATATATATATATATATATATATATATGTATAGATGTTTATCATTCGTTAGAAAATCATCCAGTCAGTAAGTTATTTAATCACCTGCAATCACTGCTTCACCTCGCTTTCGAATTTACTATAATACCAATAATCTATTTTTCAAGGGACCATCAGTTGTTTACCATGAAACACTGGTATATATATATATATATATATATATATATATATATATATATATATATATATATATATATATATATATATATATGCAAGTTTCATTAAATAGCACAGATAACTCTTGTTTGTTTTTCTTGTAATCCTCCTTTTCTCTTTGTCGGACCATTTTCCGAACGTTTTTTTTTTCCGAGTCAAAAAGAAATTCCCCATAATCGCAAACGTTTACGGCCTCCATCGGTCATCCTCAGACGAGTAGTAAAAAAATAAACAATGAAATTGAAAAATTAAAGTAGCGTAATGAAATGAAAAAACGATTAAAAGATGATTAAAAGACGATTTAAATCGCTTAAAATCATATATATATATATATATATATATATATATATATATATATATATAAAATTAGACGTGTTTATCTGTTCATATTTTCCTTGAAACAAATTACAAATACATTACCTACGCATAAAGGGTTCAAATGTGGTATATATTTAATCAATAATATTTTATCCAAAGAATGGAAAAAGTGGTTGAATGCTAATTGCGAACAACTTTTAGGGACTATATATATATATATATATATATATATATATATATATATATATATATATATATATATATATATAGTCGTATGGTCGTTGTTTATGTATCGACAATGATAAAGTAATACTGTACTTAACACTGTTAATAAAGGTAACAGTATTTCATTATAAATTATTTAAGTTATGTCATTTTATTTTGTGTGGTGTTAGAATATCTCTATTTTATGTCGCCGTCTGGAGGATGTTAAATGTGCGCCATCCTGTTATTATCTTGTTATATATAATGAATAGAAATGTGTATGTGCATACTCATGAGTCTGTCTTTCTCGAAATATTTTTAATACAATTGTTATTAGAAGCACTCCATCGTTATTTCATAATTGTTTTACTTAATTAAATCATTTGCAGCTTTTTTTTTTGTTTTTCATATTTTTCTCATATTTGTCTCCCTATACGAGTTTTGTTCTTTAACGCATCATCTGGTAATTTTTATAGCTTAATCCAAAATTGCTCGATTTTAAAGATAGAGCAGGTATGTTTACACACAACATTGCCCGGTAGATATAGTGTATTTGTTGTAGGTTTTTTTTTCTTAATATTACGTGGTATACTAGAGAACATGCCTAGTATTGCCTGTCCATCAAAACAGGAATAATACGATATTAGCGGTATTAATAATCAATCCAAAGTGCTTAATATTATAGATGGAGCAGATATATTTTAAGATTGTATCGCCCGGAAATAAACTATTTGAATGAATTATAGTTTACTATATATTCTTTGCTCGGGATAAGAATTGATAGCCATCTATAATTGCTTAATATCTTGAACATAGCAGGACCGTTTACATGCAACTTCATATTAATTTATTTACCTTTTACGGTGCTGATAAACATCGGGTAGTTTTTCTAGTTTCAAATTTCTCTCATATCCATAAACATATACGAGTCCTTGTTGTTTCATACATACATGTGTGTCTGCAGAATGTGTAAGTTCTGACTTATGTTAATAAAAAAGAACATTGTTTTACTTACCTGATTTTTCTGATGGTTCTGAATTGGTGATTTAATCATCATTTTGTGGTCTACACTTCAATTATATAAGCGAGTGTATATATAAATGGAAAGAGAGAGAGAAATTAAATATATGTATATAGATGTGCGTATATATATATATACATATATATATATATATATATATATATATATAAATAAATACACGTATGTATGTTATGGCGTGTTTTGTTCACAGTACTACTGTTGATTCTATCACATGTATTTTTACCTCCATTTTAAGCTTCAGGTAGGTGGGTGGATAGTTTAATTATATAATTAATCAAAAGATTCATTTCATTTACTGAGCAGGGCTGAATATAGTATAAAAATGTCAATAAGATTAGAAGCGCATCTATTATACTTGCTTTTGTATCTATTCTCACATATAAATATATCGCAGTATAAATCCCTCGATACCTCCGTTCATACCCCTTGTAATGACAGCTGCGCGTGTAATTGTGAGGCAAGAGTTGCACAATAGCCAACCACACCTCTCCTGGATCGTCACTGTTTGAGTCCAGTGGAAGGCAAAGTCCAGGACGACTGTAAACAATGCCGAGATAAGCGAATAGCGCATCCAACACAGGTAAGTCCCAAATGGTCACGCATTTAGTACTGACCACGTTCAACGTTGCTTAACTTCGATGATCCAGCGTGATTATGCCGTATTATGAAGTGTAAATAATCAAACAACAAATTAGCAAATTATCCAATACATCTCTTGATCTATTTCTATGAATAAGAAATGAAAAAGATAGAGAGATAAATGTGTTGATAGAGAAATAGTTTTATATATTGGAATTCAAGTTCGGATATATAGAAAAAGCTTCAAATATATGAATAGATAGTCAGATAGACAGACTCCAACTTCATATTATAAATGCTCTGCATTCAATATACACTCATATATATATATATATATATATATATATATATATATATATATATATATATATATATATATATACTCACTAAAGTATCAAGGTATCCAACGCTTTCCGTACAGGTGAATTATGAAAAGGGGTTATTTCCATTGCAAGTAATAGAGTCAGTTTCCGATTCTTTTTTATTATTTTTCTCTTTATTATCTTCTCCTTCCATGCATTCGTAGTTGCTGAGTGTAGTCTGGTCATATGTCCATCTAGCATGCAACTAACTCATCCTAGCGACAACCCGAGACAGGTCTGGCGAAAGATGCGCATAACCACATTTTTATGCCCAGGACCTCATACGTAAGCGTCATTCCAGCCTCCATCCAATCTGTCCATCCATCTATCTCTGCTTCCTTCTTTCCCTCCTTGCCATTTCTCTTCCTACTTTATTTATTTATTTATTTTTCATTTTTTTCTTCTTTTATATTCATAATAAACCCTTTCTTTTGCCACGTATATTCATGTGTGTTGCCTTTATTTATTTTTTGTCATTTTGTCCTTTTTATTCGTTCTGGTATGTTTTTTTCTGGGGCTTATTCATATATATGTTGTTCTTTTCATCTCTCTACAGACTCCTTTCTTTCGTTCGATCGAGGAGTCCTTCTTTGGTTCTATATTTTTAATATTTCCTCACTTATTTCTGTTGTTTTCTTTAATCTGGCTTATTTTTTATTTTATTACATATCCTCTTTTTTCTATTCTATTTGCTTCATTTAATTCCATACTAGCAGGAAGGTCCAACGTAACGTTACCCAGGATTGAATGATAATCAACAGATGTTACACACTCCCATATTTTTATTATAATGGATATCGAAGAAGTTATCAACTTTTCATTTCGATCAATTGTCTGCTCTAGTTAGGGACCCGCTGAGGTGCACAAAGAGGAAGCTTCACATACCTCCTTAAAATGGCCTTTTCTACAATACATTATATTCTACGTCGCACTGTAGAGAACTTACTGTTGATATTTAAAATATTTCCATACATGTCGACTTGAATTTGTTTAAAATGCAATAAAAAAAAGAGAAAAACATATTTAGTGGTTGAATTGTGCTTTAAACAGAAATATTCATTTCAAATAAATCCTTGTCATATCTAAGAACCTAAGTTTGGTATATACGCAGGACCTTTCTGATTGTGTTGTTATAAAAATTCTTAAATATTATTACGCCGTTTGACTGCATAATGCGGTGTTGTTTTTTTGGGAAAAATCGCTTGTTTCTTCTTTCATCGAATTTTTTTAATTCTCGATTATCCATAATTACTGTAGACATTCTGAATCTCTGAAGGATACATAGAGCACATTTGTGTGAAAATTCAAAAACATTGGACACCCGTTGCGGGGGAAGAAGTGCTCTCTTACACATACAGAAAAAAGTATATTTTTTATATAATAGAACATTTTCTCAATTGTCTTTTTATATATATATATATTGCACTAATTTTCGTATTTGTTAATACTTTTCCCTTGGTGCCAAAATCTAATTTTAATTGCTTTTATAATAAAACTTGCAAACGTGTGCTCGCTCAGGTTCAATATAGCTGCTAGCTTGTGGGAATGGTATTATGAGGAACGAACATATAGCACATTGTTGCTCGGTAAAAAACGACGTAATTCCCTCGAAGATAATACAGTCTTCCCGCTAGAAAGAGCTTCAAATTTGGGATGTAACTTTTACTGTTTAATTTCTTTTGTTGTTTAAAGATTATTTCCCTCAGCTTTTGAACTTCCTCGAATTTTATAACACTGTTAATCAGATTTTCAAAAGAAGGTTAGTATTCTTTTCAAAAGTTAAAATTAACTAAATATAAAGTCGTGTGTGCGTATATTTTTATAACAAAACATCAGTTGTTACAAATTTCAATCGAAAAAATCCTAGTATTCCGCAGCAGATTAAATAAATCACATTTTCTGCTTTTTTTTTTAATAATAAATTAGGGTTTTCCGAATTTCCCGCTGTTCCAATGAACACATTTTTTACAAACTTTTAAAGATAAAGTATACTGTCCCCTTAAACGCCGGTTGCACTGTGATCAGGGAACAAATATATACTACATATAAAAAACGGAACATAATATCTGGAAAATTGGCATCATAACAACACAATATTAACGACATTGATCCCACGTTTTTTTTATTTGGTGTCACTTGTATTAATTTCAATGCGATATATTGTCTTCAGCGCTATGCATGAATTTTACATCTATCTAATTATCTAGATATGTGTGGACGAAAGGTAGCCAAATAAATGAATGAAATTATACTTTATCACTTATTGTAAACACATTTACATTTCCCCCTAAAATTTTACAATTGTATCTCTTTTTTATTGCTTAAATGTTTTTCTTTAAAACATAATACAATAGAGTGCTTTTGTCTTAACTATGAAATAGTATTTCAGTTGTTTTATTTAACTTTTTTGTAATTTTCAGAATCAGCCACAGTTATGAAATAGAAATTGTTTACGTTCTCTCAGGTTTAATTGTGAAATAACATTTCAATCGTTCAAAATTTGAAATCGTTAAAGTTTTCCATGCCGGGTTTGCAATTCGCCTTTCAATTTATAATTATATGTACATAATTTATCATCTTTTTGTCTTAATGTTTTTTTTTAATTTATTAGACTTGTTATAGTTACTAAATCTCAAGAAGAATATATTACACATAAAGGATTACTAGAGAAAAGTATCCTTCTTCCGAGATGTATCCCTCATCAAATGTCAGCATCTAAAGCAAACGTACACGTACAAAACAATAAACCGAAAAGCAAGCCTTGAAAACAAACATTGACATTAATAACAAGCACATGTTTAGATACATAGATTGCTAGAAACGAAGGCAAATTGAATGCGTAATGGAGAGAACTTTAATGCGTACTGGAGAAAACTTGAAGTTATATTGAAAGAGCAAGAATTCGTATTGGAGAGTTTGTGTGGGTACTAGAGAGAGCGTGAATACGTACTGGATAGAACATTAATACTTATTCGAGAGAACTTGAAAGTGTACTAGGCAAACTTGAATGCCTACTAGAGAGCATTTGAATGCCTACTAGAGAGAACTTGAATGCCTACTACAGAGCATTTGAATGCCTACTAGAGAGAACATGGATGGTTACTTAAGAGCACTTTACTGCCTACTAAATATTAGCTTTGAGTGCCTTAGTTTTCATCTACAGTGGTTTATCAGAGACACATTGCATGCGGTTACTCTTCCCTAAACCTTGGCTAAATATTCGCAATCACATAGTATCTGCAGCTCAAATAAGATCTGGATATAGCTAACGAACACCGGCTTTCACGAGGAAGGGTATACTTTATCCAAGTGATGTTAATCGGATTGACAAAGCAAAGTTGATACTCTACCAGACTAGACGAATTATTGCTCTGAAATCCAGTAAAACCAATAAATCACATTAAATATAACAAAATATATAACCTCATTTAATGGTCAATTGGGAAGACGAAACACATGTCCTTCTTTTCTAACTCCCTTCTTCAGACGTAAACGAGAACTTTAATGGCATATTACAATAATTATATATCATGTACAGAAATCACATGTTGGCCCCAAGAAAAGGGCCTATTGATATCTGAAAACTGCGACTGAAGTAAAAACCAAACAAAATATAATTATTCAACTGCTATTGATGCATACTATATAACGGAACTGTTACACCTAACATAGTGATATGGAACCAAGAACGAGAAAAAAAAAGCAATTTTGGAAGCAGTTAACGCCCCCAATAAAGCTGCGTAAAACAGAGATGAACGTATAACGATATGCCGAGTTCTTATGTACGGAAGAAAAAGAAAGTTGAATCTAAGGAAGACTTCAATCAACGCAGTGATTTCAGGAGAAAACCAACCCATAAACAATAATTTAAAAACAATCTAGAAAATATAAATGGTGAAACGAATGCAAGAGAGATACAAACAATTGCACTTAAAGAGATAATTAGTGTCTTG
The DNA here is from genome assembly GCF_053919585.1 of Euprymna scolopes. Lineage (NCBI taxonomy): Eukaryota > Metazoa > Mollusca > Cephalopoda > Sepiida > Sepiolidae > Euprymna > Euprymna scolopes. The sequence goes on along the minus strand of NC_136513.1, from coordinate 26,241,287 downwards.
GAAATGGTCTCTCCAGGTGTAAGTATGAGGAAAATACCTGTCATCTTCTAGGATGACCATCTCCAGCTAGAAGCATATGATAAGAATGAATCTATAAATACACATATACACACGCACACATAAGTGTATATACATATACATATTAGGAAGTGATACACAAACTGGCATTAACATATTAAGCGATGCTTTTTTGTAAATAAATCGAGCCTAGGAATTTGGACGATGTCAAAACATCGATAATTCACTACCCGCAAGACAGCGTAATGGTTAAAAGCTTTGACTGTCATTTTGGCGATCGGGTTTCGATCTTGGCTTGAGGTAGTTAGTTACCTGGCTAGCTGAACTGATGAGTTGTGATATAGGAAAACAGTACTGTATGTGGATGACCACACACACACACACACACACACACATATATATATATATATATATATATATATATAGAGAGAGAGAGAGAGAGTAAAGACGCTTAGTCTGAAAATTTCCAACGAGGAATTGTTAATGGCTATCAATATATTTTATATTACTAAGTTTATTCACGAATTGAGTGCTGAAACACTAAAAATAATTGCGTACATTTATCACTGTGCAATATTATATGAGTGTTCGTAGTAAAATAATAAGAATTATCATTAATCTTGTACTATTATATATGTGTGCGTTTGTGCGTGTGTGTGAGTGTGTATGGGCGTGTGTGGCAAACTACCCAGCGAGAGAGCACGAAAGAGAAAGAGAAAGTTAAGACGGAAAGAAATACCGAGAAAGTGAGTGAAAAAGGGAGAACAATTGAGAAGGAAAGAGGTATAGTTGAAACCAAGAAAAGAATGAGTGTGTGTGAGAGAGAGACAAAGAGAGAGAAGGAAGGAAAGAAAGAAAGACAGTGTGTGTGTGTGTGTGTGTGTGTTTACGATAAAGACTGAATACACCACTAATAGCTTACATGGAAGGAGACGAACATAATGGAAAAAAGAATGAAGACGTAATATATATATATATATATATATATATATATATATATATATATATATATATATATATATATATATATGAATGAAAGAATAAAAGGGGACCGAAATGAGGATGTGGAAATTACGAAACTTTTTTATTTTTATTTTTATTTATTTATTTATTTATTTTTTTTTTTTGGTGCGGGAGAAAACATACATTTCTCCTAACGTCATAGGTCGATCTATAACAAGGAGACAGAATTGAATCTACCGTCCATCTATAGCGTGATTGTCATCATACGGACGGCAGCGAATTAGATGGAAGTAGGCATATAATATGAGATAAATACAGGGAGTATGCGTATTATATGTGAGTGAAAGAGAGAAAGAGCGGGAGAGAGAGAGAGAATTATGTAACGCGCTGTACTTGGCAGGACAGAGAAAATGCACACGTTTAATGGGAAGAATACACACGATCTGAAGTACGGGGCGCTTTCTTCATGCTGAAATATTTTTAAACGGCCAGGAAGCGAAAATAAAAAAAATTAACATAGCACTCTATATATATATATATATATATATATATATATATATATATATATATATATATATATATATATATATAATACACGTGGTCCGGAGTTCGATTACTAGACGCAGTCAAGCCCCGCTGACGAGAGGTATTTACCTTGAAACATGCATGTACGTAGATTACTGTTTCAAAGATAATAAAAGAATACATTAAAAAAAAACACACATTATATACGTCCAAATAAATCATGGGCGATTTTCTAAGTAAAAATGAGATGTGGTTATCATTAAAAAATCTAATTTTGGAAACGATAAGCATAACCAGTAAAATCATCCAGGACATCATGGCGTAACGGGTAACCGCACTGAACTGTGATACACATGATCCGGAGTTCGATTTTACACAATGTTAAGCTACGTTTACAAGAGGAAGTTACCTCGACTTGTAAGGACATTCACCCTTTTGGCTAATTCAGGCCACTCGATCACACACAGTCGTAATTTACTAATGGTTTGCCATGTAAGTAATGTTTCTAATTTACTGAACTAATGAAGATGAAAAACTTCCTGACTGCCGCTTACGGACGTGATCATATGCTAAACGACAAGGACAACAAAACTGAGTGTTCCAAGTTCGAATGATGTTCATTCCCCTAAAACCCTTTTACTTCGAGACATTGGCAGACACCAGTTGGCATAAATACCGTATGTCTTAAACGATGTCAGCGTGACGAATGCCTACACAATCATCTACTTCATACGAAATGAAGAAAGATATAGTAATATGGAACAATCCCGAGAGAACTTCACTCATTATCAAAGTCACAGTTCCAAACGACTTTGGCCTTAATAGAGCTGAACGGGAAAAGATAACGAAATATCAGAACCTAAAAAAATGATCTAAAAACGACATGGTCTCTGAAAGAAATAACCAATAAACCAGTTGCGACAGGAGAAACTGACCTAATAAAAAAGAACATTAAAAATACTTAGAAGCAATCCATGGAAAACCAAGGAAATACAGATAGCAGCCATAATGGGAACAGTGACTATTCTTTAAAGAACCCTCGGATATAAATTTAAACTGTAATAGAATCAAGTGTTAGCCCCAGGAAGGAACCCCTTGATCTCTTTAAACTAGCAAAAGTATATGTTTCTATATATACGTGTCCTTGGAAAAAACGAACACTGGCGACCGTTGCCCAAATTACACATTTTCTAATCGCAACTAGTGGAAGTCATTGTCTGTGAATTACAACACTGTTGGTTTCTGGCGATTAGTGCTGGTTTGGCGAGATACCCTGCAAGTACTGGCGGGTTCTAAAAGAAAAATGTTTGAGGGGGAAACATTATTACGTACATATTTACCATGCATAAGTCAGTATAACCTTTTAAAAAGTACGATAAATGATCCATCAGAATAATATAATGTAAAAACAGAACATTTTGAATTTCGAGATTCTCCCGGTATATTAAGTCTTTAGAGTAATCGAAATGAGTGACAGATAACTGCTGGCAGTGTCTTTAATGTGCCACCGTGTTTCTTCTCTGTATACTGCATGCATTTCTTCTATAAGTAGCTCTAGCACACCTTCTTACTAGTCAATTTTAAGTCATTCATGGCAAACATTATAAATAAGAACGAAAAAGTATCTATATTATTTAATTTGATTCATTAGTGACATGAGAATCTATATATTAATATGCTTGCCCGTACGGTGTCACGTCATCATCATCGCAAACATTAATTAATGAAACGCGTCATCTTCATCGCAAGCATTAATTAATGTGAATTATCTCCCTTTATTGTTCAATCTTAATCAGTCAAAAATCCTTAAACCCTTTTATTTCCCAAAAGTTCGCGAACAAAACAAAACAAAAAAAAAATAACTGTTTATTTAAGGTTCCAGATTATTTTAAAGACAATTATGCATAGACGGTATCGTTCAACAGTTTAAATAGTATATTATTTTACTTACATTTTTAACGATGTCTTCTGTTCATTTTTTTTGTGTAATAGGGAACGCTTATTTTATTTTATTCAGTAATAAATATATTTTTTTACATTTAACGTTACCAGCTCGTTTTTTGTTTTTTTACTGTGCCACTTTATCTTTTTTTTATTTACTTTTGAGTGAGCCTTACATAACAAGAAATGTTTAGAAATACATATTACAAAAGTCAAGAATGACTTTATTACATAAATCACCAAAGTCACCATCCGCAAATACACTGAGTAACACAGAGTCAAAATATGTCTTACGTCTTGTTCTGTTTTGTTTTTGTTTTACGGCATATCAATCCCTTTTCGTGTTATTTAATGCCGAATCGAGTAATTTTGTAACCTTCATACAGCTTCACGTTGTTTACATAGTTATTACTTATGTTTTGTTCCTTATATTTTGCTTCTTTTACAGGCATTCATCATCTTCTACTGCCCACCGACAGGGCATGTATATTTAAATACTATAAAAAATGGACACGACAATTTTTTTAATATGAAATAAAACAGTGTTTCATTACTTACGATTTAATTTATTTAAAGAAATGTTTATTTCCTATTTAAAGATTTTCAGTATATTTTATTTAACTGAAGAATTTTTCCATTATTTTTATTACATTGTCAGGTGAAGTTTCAGAATAGTATACCCCCTCCCCATATTAAGAATGGCTTTCAGCATGATTCTTACAATAGCGGTATCAAAGTTTTATTTTCCTTATTTTAAAACAAATTATACAAAAAAGATACAAGACCATTAATTTTTTTTTCATTAAATCGCTATTTAGGTGAAGGTTAAAAATAGTTTACCCTTCTCCCTATAACCGTTTTTTTATGCAGTAAAATACTTTGTTTCAATAATTATGGTTTAAATAAATATTTATTCCTTATTTAAAGATTTACAGTATATTTTATTTAATTGAAGAAATATTTATTGTTCATACATATATTTTTCCCTTATTTTTTTTACATTATTAGGTAAAGTTTCAGAATAGTTAACCCCCTCCCCATATTAAGAATGGCTTTCAGCATGATTCGTACAATAGTGCTATCAAAGTTTATTGATTTTTCTTATTTAACAAAAATTATAAAAAAGATACAAGAGCATTTAAAACATTTTTTCATTAAATCGTTATTTAGGTGAAGGTTTAGAATAGCAAAACCCTCTCCCCTTATTAAGAATGGCATTTTATTATTTCAGCATGATGCTTACATTTTTCTTAATATAAAAAAAGATACAAGAAAATATTAAGCTTTTTTTTAAAATTAAAATGTTAGATCAAAGTTCGGAATAACTTACTTTATAGCCAATTAGCCAGCTTACTTAACTATATAACATTGACATAAATTTGATAGGTATAACCTACCTCACATCATTATGATTATCGAAAAATCAATGTTTAACTGTACTTCGTAAGATTTACAGAAACACTTCATTTTCTATGCATGTAATACAGAAGAATCTGAATATTATAACAGATTACAATGTTTTTATGGAAAAAACTTTTGTACAGAAAATTCAAAGTGTTCTATTTATATTAAAAGGAAGTTGTGCTGCATTAATTGAAATCTATATCAATAATTCGACTTAAACGTGTTTGTGAATTTCCAAATCTTAATTGAATAAAATTCAAAATAAATAGAAAAGTCTATCGCATATTTAAAAGTTGACGGTTGCTTATTTAACTTCATTAAAAGCCATCAAAGTCAACTAAGAGCTGCTCAATATTCTGGATTAATGGATCATTTAGCAAGGAATGAAGATGGTTATTCTTGATGTACCAGTTATTCTACCATCTACATTTACAGGAAGTCATAGGAATCTACAACAGCTTTATCAAGATGCAATGGCAGTTTTCTGTGACCTATTCATTACTTACACATGTAATCCAAAATGTTCTGAAATATTAAACAACTTGGGGTCATCAGAACTTGCACAAAATCGATGTCAGCAATGTCACACAGTTTTTTTAAATTCACAATCTGACTCCCAAGAACCTGCTGACTGACCACTAATCTCACTCCAAGCAGCAGATCGACGTCCCTGTCACCGCCTCAATCATCACCAGCAATTCCTGACAATATCAACAGCATCAGTTACGATCGCATTGACCTTCAATAAAATTTTAAACTAAAGTTCTTTGTTTGTTCTACTTACTTCCATACGTTCATTTTTATAAGGAATTTCTTACTGATGTGTTTTAAAAGATTTTAACTACCGTGGGATTTCCACGGCTCCTGCTAGTTATGTATTAATTTAATTATTGCAGACTTTAATTCACATATTTCTTAGTTGTTTTTTCACGAAGTCTCGGCCAACTATTTCTCTGGCCTTTGTCAGGTGGTAACCGCGACAGGATAAGAACTCCGAATCTTCTAACTGCATTCTCAGCAATTAATGGCATTCATAGTTGTTGTAATCTCACCACCTTTTCGCCAAGTAAGCTTCTGGCCGGCTTTGGGTAGGATTGAAACCACTATGTTCAGACAATTCTCACATGGAACCGTAGAATTTCAAGGTCTGCATCCATTGTGCCAAGGGCACTAATGGGTGATCAAGTTTGGACTTTTTGCTTATAAATCCACGTTTATCCATTATCTGATTTTCCATGGTCGGATCCGTCCCGAATGGTATATATATATATATATATATATATATATATATATATATATATATATATATATGTATGTATGTGTGTGTGTGCGTATATATATATATATATTATTTAATTGAAATTCATTATTGAGATAAATATTATTTATTAATCTATTTATTACGGACGATGTCAAAAACTACCCCCCAACCCACTAAAGGTTTACTTGTCAAAACATTATAATACTACAACAACTATAGCTGGCAGTAATTGCCGAAAATGCATTTAGAAGATTCTGAGTTCCTATACTGTCGCGGTTACCTTCTGACTAATTCCAGTGGAATATTTGGCCGAAACTTCGTAAGCAACAACTAAGAAAGATAAGGCTACTAGTCCGCAATAAAAAAATTAAGGAAAGGCTGACCTGGCTATTTTCCTTTGTTGTTCAAATATTCCTCTCCTTTTAGGTGGGGTGGTCAAATCTTCCACAAATAGTACTAAATAAAATTCCAGTTTTACGTCATCTTTTTAAAACCTGTTATTTGAAAGTATAGAATACTTGCAAAACACCCTCCCTTTCTTTCATGCGTAGAATGGGGTGTCTAAATACTACCGTAATAATTATAGCAAGGTAACATACACGTATAAGAAAAAAAAAACACAAAAACAAAGATAACGCCTTTACGTCTAAATAATCAATCATAAAAAGAACATTTAATGAAACATTCCACAGAAAGTAATACTTTCTGTGGAATGAGATAAAAAAAAACAATTATATACCTAAAAATTGTTTCTGTAGCCAATGAAATTTATTTCGAAACCGACCTGCATAATATTTTGGTGTTTCAAATTATTTTTAAGCGTTTGATCAGTTCTTACAGGAAAATGTTGACATGAAAAGTCATAGCTTTATAATCAGTCCAAAATATACAATTAAATCAAATTATCAACAAGAATAAAAAATGCTAAAAGAAAAGCCATCAATAAAAAATCGATAATCTCTCTCAAATAGAAAATTAAATATTGGTAGACTTAGAAGAATTTTTGAGCTTTCGTTTGGGCAGATTGTGGCGTGTCGTTAGTTTTTTCATGTTTACATTCCAAAACTAATTCTGTGTTAAAATTTTGAGAGGGTTCCGTCCGTGCAGGAAAAGAACAACATGTGTTTGTTTACATTTTATGGTAGTTACGTCTGCACAAAGAAAATAAGCAATGCGTGATAAAATACCAAACATTCTTAAACCTCTTGTTAGAGCTCACCGTAGTTATTTTAAAGTGTTTCAATATTTAAATTTTAGGTTTATTTCAGAATTACATGGTGGTTAGAAGTTGATTTATTCTCATATGTTTGAGCGATATTCGAGTGTTAAATAACGTTATGTATATATGTATTTTTTAATATTTAAGCACGTTCGCTATGCTGAATTGTTAAAAAAAATTACCTATGTTTATGAAACATCAGGATAATTGTAAGATTACCAGTGTTTGATTATCTGTTTTTGAACGATTATTATGTTTGTATTTTTTATTCAACACTATTGCCTCCTGTAGAGAAGGGCATTTTTTTAATGTTAAAATGTGTTCTCAGAATCCACCATGCACGTATTTAACCGTAATAATCTTTAAAACGCATAGTCCAATTAAATTTAAGGTTTACAACATCTGTGAATGATTTTCGATGTGTAAGTATGCAATACTTACAAAACTATTAACATATGATGTTTGAATCCTGACGGGGACGACCACAAACAAAGAAGGAAAGAAAGAAAGAATAAAAGAAAGAAAGAAAAGAAAAATGATCTAGAAGAAAAAACTTTTATCTAATTGTAAATGTATGTTTTATACAGTCTTTAGTTACTTAAAAAAGTCTACCGTTACTGTTAAATGTTGAAAAGTAAGTATCTATCTACTGAAATAGACGCCGTGTGAATAACATTGGTCTTAACGACGCCATATTTTAATGTTCTTAATTGTTCGTTTACAAGTATCTAATTCCGAAATAAAAAAAAATAAGCGTGCAACCAATTAGACGCGACGGACTTTTTCGAAAGAGATTTTGCCGAAACAGGACTGTATGTCGATGACTACAAATATATATATATATATATATATATATATATATATATATATATATATATATATATATATATATATATATATGTGTGTGTTTATTGTTTGTTTGTGGGGGAAAGAATTCCAACAAAGTGCTCGATTACAAAGAAAAACGTTTTTGATATAAGAGCTTAATATTTATTTATTTAATAGTACAGTTCAGAAAACGGTACCAATGTTTTTCTGAGCTTCTGCACTATTAAATATGTAAACAATTACAAATGTATGTAAATATAGGTATACCTATGTGTGTCTACATGTATATGTATATATATATATATATATACATGTAGACACACATAGTTATACCTATATTTAGAATGTATGTAAATATAGGTATACCTATGTGTGTCTACATGTATATGTATTAATATATATATATATATATATATATATATATATACATATACATGTAGACACACATAGGTATACCTATATTTACATACACTTATATATGTATACATATACTTATGCACAAATACACACATGCATACATACACATGTACATACACACACATACACACACGCACACATATATATATATACATATGTTATTCAGCTTACAACAGTAAAAATAAGTTATCTCTGTTAATCATATTATTATTATTATTATTATTATTCAAGTAAAAAAAATTATTTCTTCTGGTATTTAAATTTCATATGTAGTTGTGTTTTTCTTAGATACATTACGTAAATTCGACGAGTAATTCTTACTCTAAATGCTGACACATCTTCTTAAATATTAGGTAGTGGTCGGTTCTATATAAATTGAGATAATGGCTCTTCTATGTAACTGCAAATAACAGCTAATTAAACCAATTTAAATATATTTTCTAACGTAAATTTATCATTAAGATAAAGTGTGTTTTTATCGTAGTAATTTTTTATTAAGTTACGATAATAATAAGAGAAAAGAGCAGATAAAACGATATATATTATATATATATATATAACCTTAGTCATTGCCTGACCATTACATGCTTGTGTGCTGACCATTACCTTGTGTACGTGTGTCTGGCCCACTTATCCCATGCACTTGCGATTTTTCCTACCTATTTTTGTGGACGGATGGCTGGATCTCTACTGCTGCTCGGTTGTGTTATTTTTTTTACGTGTGCGATAAACGAACATTTTTAAGATAATACCTGTGTTTACTAGTTTGTTATTATTTCCATAACATCCCGTTTATTACAGCTTAGAGTAATTGGCCGAAACCTATATAAATAAGATAAAGTATATAAAGAGCAGCCAAATGCAGCGCAATCTCCATCTTACAATCCACCTAACTTGTTAGCGTTTATGGATGCAAAAAGGAAATATCCTCCAAGGAGACAGTATAGCAAGAAGTATAACGCACATTCACGTCGGCACACGAGATTTTGTAAGCACACCAAAGGTAATCATCGCTGAGCCTGGTCAGTACAAAATGGGGGACCACTTAGAAATAGTAGTTTCTGTATGTTTTTTTCTCTTATCATGTCATTGGTTTCAGATGTTTTCGACCTCACCGTGCTGCGGATTCAAGAAATGTTGTAACAGGAAAAAGGTTGTTAGAGATTGCGCATCATTTGCTACATAATAATGTGTATGCCATTAAACGGTAATTCCTTAATTATAAGATATCCTTCGTTGTTCTGTTCGAAGGAAATAATCTTAAGGCGAATTTATATTGGCCACAATATTAATCGTGTAAATTAATCAGTAAATTTACTGCATTGAAAGAATACAAACTTCTCTTCATAATCTCGTACGGAATGTCCTGTTACGCCAATAAAAAAACACACACAGTGTTCTATTCTCTGTCGTTATATTATGAAAAATGCGCAGCTGAGTTCCAACTTCTGGTTATTATTATAATACACACAGTCACTACTAATAAATTCCCCGTCTTTTTCTGTTCACATGGCTCCAACTAGGGCTTGCAACATGGTCGTTTTCAAGTCCAAGTTTACAATGCTAACCCTAACCCTAACCCCTTTTTGGAGAATACTGGTTACCCCCCCCACACACACATTAAAAACGACCTTGTGTCTAATTTGCTTTCGTGGGAGGTTTAAAAACAATGTCATTTCTGCAATGACTACGTTAAATTTGAACGCTTTAGACTTCCGGTCGCGTCATGGACTAGTGGTAAGACGTCACATTTTCTTTCACTGTCTTATAGAGGTTTCGACCAAATTCTCTTGTATCGTAAGCGGTAATTAATGCGATGTTATAGAAATAATAACAAATAAATAAAAGCTGTTACTCGGTGCAGTGTAATTGTATAATCGTCACTAAATCCTGGATTTTTTGTCTTACAGTACACCTGGCAAACCCATAAAACGTTATTTTCGATTGATCTGAAGTGGATAGCAATTAAATAAGAATGAAAGGACTTTAAGGGACGATCTGCTAATACCTAGAAAACAACAAAGCCAGGATACGGTTGATTTGTATAGGCATTCTAGGATTGTACATCTTACAAAGTGTAATTATTTACCACACTATAAATGATATAAAAAAAAAACCCTCCTCTCTATTTAAAAATAATAGTAACGCTATTCTTATGCACATTTCTGGATATACAAGCAACTAATTAACATATTCCTTAACAAAAACGAAATCTTATAAATTTATCATACTGCTTTTTTTTATCTGTCTTTTAATTAAATGATTCTATTTTTTATTTAATGTTGGGTACAGTTCTATTTAGGAATATATTCTATACTGTGAAAAATACAGACGCATATGCGCATATTTATCTTCTATTCTATATCTATATATATTCTATATACTCCTATGAATTCGTGTTTCTTTTGTGTGTATTGATATTCATAAAAAACACCCTCTTTTCTATTTATTTAAAAAGAAAATACAATTTTCTTATATATGGTTCATGGAATTGAATTAATTTGCAAAAGATCTAGGTAATTTGCATATTCTTTTAACCATTCATTTTAAATAATTTCCTATTTGTTTTTTTCAGTTTTCTGATGGGATGACCATCTTTGGTTAACTATTACGTGTAATTATATTCATGCAGATATTCTACATGATTTATACTTTCATAATATTTGCGTAAAAAATTTACAGGACACACAATATTGTACACACATATATTTATAAATACGTATATATTTTTGTTTAATCTATCTATCTATCTATCTATCCATCTATCTATCTATCTGCCTGTGTGTCTGTGTACATTTCCCAACGCAATAACTGCCAATTTTTAGTCTACAGACTTAAAATTTGATATACAGTGTACTGAGATTGTGGAAAACTGATGTGATTGGTGGTCGGCCAGAAATTTGGCGATTAAGGGGTCAAAGTTCAACAATTAGACCTTTGAGAACTCTACCAAACTCCTCCGACAATTTTGTGTCTAAACACTTGAGATTTTAGATATAGATTCCTTGGACATGGATCTAAATTAATAACTTGATTTGAGCCCGAAACAAAAATGATTAAGGGGTTACAATAGGAGGCAAATTTAAAAAAAAGTGACCGCATTTTTTTTTCTCAACATACACCTCCAAATACCCGGGCAAGGTCTGACACCCATGCTAGTACAATTATATTTCGAATTAAAGAATATCCACCTAAATAAATAACCGATTATTATGAGATATGCAATAGATTATCTCACCAACGCAGAGCTTAAGATTGTCATAGTCGTTATATATATATATATATATATATATATATATATATATATATATATATATATATATATATATATATATGTATATATATGTATATATAATTTTTAATTTGATTTGTAATTATTTCTGTTTAATTCTTATTTTAGTATGTATTAATAATTGTGTATTTAATCATTTATATATATATACATATTATTCATTCATTTATTTTTTTTTAATTATTAATATTATAACAATTATTTCATTGTAATTATTAATATTATTAATATTGATACATTACAAGGAGGAAGCCCCAATTTTTGCCGGAACGGAATGATGGGCAACGAATTTGTCACATTCTAACATTTTTATTATTATCGAAATTCATTGAATCGATCATTTTTTAATCAAATCGGTTGATTGCTTGTTCGTGACGGGATACAATTGCATTGCACCGAGTAATAGATTTATATGCCTCCTCAGTGTGAATTAGTTTACAGGACATTGTAGTCGACATTGCACTTTAAGGAACGAAATATTAATTTTATAATCTTTAAAATGGCTTGCGTAAATGTTCAATATGGACATATCATGTTACAAGTTACTCTACACAGAAACATTTACTTCGAACGCCCTTCCTTCTGACATAACCTACTGTTGATTTTATATGTCTGCTCTTAAGGTTTTGGGGTAAAAATCGCTTGGATTTAAGTTTTTAATTAAAATATTAAGTATTACGGTACAGTTTTGCTTTAAACGGAAACATTTATTTCGAACGATCCCCATCATATCAAGGACCTACTGTTGATTATATATGTCTGGTTGGTCGGCTTGTGTGCTAATACAGCTTCTTAAATACATTTATGATGTTAGACTGTGTGAGGTGTTAATTTTTGTACATTACCTTTTTTTTCTTTTATGTGATCATTTAAAATATTGAGTATCGATATTTATCAAAAACATTCCGATAAAAACTTGTCTAAAAACCCTGCTACGCACATGAAATACTATCATATAAAAATCAGAACAGCAGTTTTTGAAACCATAGGGAGAACACACACATACACACGCACACAGACCAAGTTATTTTATATAATATTAAAAATAGAGTCAATCTATAATTTATTATTTTTCTTTTTATACATTCCTTTCAGTTTCGCGTCGCTTCATCAATGTCAGGTTATATATATATATATATATATATATATATATATATATATATATATATATATATATATATATATATATATATACTCGGTTTTTTTATTCCAAACTAATGGACTAGTGAATTCAACGAGGTTGTTAGATAGTGCTCAATAAAAAGAGCTGATAATACTTGTTTATTGTTATATAAACATGCTCACATCCCGCTGCTACAAACATCCACTTGTTTCAATCAAACAACATATATCATCAGGCAGCGACTTTACTATTCAAATGTTCGTTGAATAATCGAGATGTGAGCATGTTTATATAACAATAAACAAGTATATATATATATATATATATATATATATATATATATATTTATATATATATATATATATATACATATATATACATATATATATATATGGGTGTGTATATATATATATATATATATATATATATATATATATATATATATATATATATATATATATATATATATATATATACACACATATATATATTCTCGTCTCTTCATCAATGTTAGGTTCGGAATATGGCCTTAAACTATATCCGATGGTGAGGCCCAGTTTTCGGACTTTGAGGAGGGTGAAGCCTCCCTTGAATTGTCATTACTCCCAGACCACTCTAACCCCGAGTTATAGTACCTGTTTGAGTCCTAACTATGGGTTAAATAGAAACCGACTTGAAAAAACAAAAAAAAACAAATATATTTCTATTAACACGGTTTCTGCAAAATACCTGGATTCGGCATTGAAAAGTGTTGATATGCCGTAAAACAAAAACAACCAACCAATCAACCATCATCTATGTTATGATATATATAAATATATTTTTATGACATTAGAAAAAATGCGCGAATGAAAAGTACTATGATTAAGCTTCAACATTGGAAAGTAAGGGACTAGTTGTTAAAACTGGAAAAAGGATAAGATATTCTAGCAAACAATATAATAAATTTATACCATTAAAATATTTCAGCATTAAAAATTAATTATATAATATTATGAATTGATTCTATAAAATCTATAATGCTGCAATATTTTAAGTCATAAACTTACTATATTTTTGCTAGAAAAACGTGTCCTCTTACTTTCCAGTTTAAACAACTACTCCTTTACTTTTCCATGTTTAAACTTAACCATATTACTGTTCATACGCGGATTTTTCTATTGTAATACATGATTTTTCCAGGTGTCCGGTAAATTAACTTACTCTTTGTTTATTTTCAATCTTTTTATTTTGTCCCCATAAACATAACATGTTCATATGTAAGAACAATATACGCCACTCGTCTGCTTTCAATAAAATCACCCCAATTATCCTCCTTTCATTCTATCATTCTTTCTGTTTCACTTTTCGCGAGAGCGGTGAATTGGTAGCAACAGTAGTTGTTGCGGTAACGTTGTTGCTAAGGACACCAGTCACAAAAAGCGACGCTCAGCTCCTTTTTTTTCGATTTTGAACACCATATATAGCTGAAAAGGTGATCTATAAACTGTAAAAATTGTTTGAAATTTAAATTTCCCCGAAAAGCTTTAAACCAGTATATATATATATATATATATATATATATATATATATATATAATAAATGTATGTGTGTGTAAGTGTGTGTAAGTGTGTGTGTGTGTGTGCGTGTGTCTGGCCACGAATAGGCTCCTATATGGTTGACTATTTAAAAAAAAACTTATTACATATAATGATAGACGATGTATCGAAACACAGGAATGGATATGTTTGATCTGTCAGAACGGTGGTTCCTTAAAATTCAGGGGGATGCGTTCGCGCCTGGTCCACAAAGTATGGAAATAAAAAAAAAATAAATATTAAAAAAAGTTTACAAGTGTTTTTGATATAGATGAATATACGAATAATCTGATAAGTATGTTTTAAGTTAAATTGGGATGGTATAATAAACTTGTGGGGGCTGCGTTCGAGCCAGGCCTCCATAGAATTCAAATAGGCACACACTTTAATAAAGCCTTTTCATATCTATCTGTGTAAGTATACTTTGATAATTATGTTTCTGCATGAAGAAATATGGTATAATAAAATTATGGGGTGTTCGTTCGTGCCTAACCTCCATAGAATGGAAATATGTCACAAAGTTCAACAAGGTTTTTTTAATATAGATCCACAGAATATTGTGATAAGTGTTTCAGTGTGAACATGTATGGTATAATAAATCATGGGGGTTATCTATTTTATTTTTACTTTCGTCATATTTTGCTTTGGTTTTGATACCCCCAAATTCACTGCTAAATTTAAGACCCTTCCTTTTCATAACCTATCATACTCTCATAAATCAGAGTCTATTTTCTGTAGGCTGGTTTTGAACCCAGACAACGACGCGTACTTATATATATATATATATATATATATATATATATATATATATATATATATATATATATATATATATATATATATATATATATATATATATATATACACTGGCGTCAGCTGTTTTATATGTTGATTTCTGTTGGAGTGGACGCATATGTGTTTAAATTATAAGACAATGAAATTCGCCGGAATGTCAAACAACCCACACTTTTTTCCCCTATCGACTGACTGAGACGTTCGCAGTTTGACTCTTATATTTTTAGTTAAGGTTGATGTTGTCAAATTTTGTCAAAAAGTAAAATATTTGCGGGAATCATTTATTTTACCTTATCATATTGATCAAGTTATTACATGTAATCATGAGACTGACATAATATTAAAGTCACGAATTCGTTAGTCTTTCAACGTTTGCTGAATTACCAATATTTCTTTCATATAAACATGTTGTTGAGATTTAAGATAAAGAGATAGCAACAGTTCTTTTTTTCAATTTAGAATAAATATATACGATGTATTGCAACAAAATTGTCGGTATTTTTTAATGCGTTTGTTACTATCTCTTTCTTTAGGTCGAATATGACAATATCAAATCCTTCACACCGCCATTCGATCAACTTTTGTGCAAATACATCTGCATTTTACAAAGTCATTTAGCTCTTTGTAATCAATCACGTATCTCACTTTGTTTTTATTCATCTGTACTACCGATATATACGAAATTAAGGCTTAAGGTTGGACCTAGCATTTCTTCTTTATATGGCACTAACCATCCATTTTTCAGCTATAAATCCTGTTCTTTATCATATTCGGCCTGAATCTGGTACTTTATTCTTCAATTGCCCCGGTGCTTGTCCACGTATCCATTTCCATGCGGCAGTCATTCCTTTTTTTATCAAATATAGCAGTGAAGTCTGCCTTATCAATGTAAATCATAGAACACGTAGCAACCTTTTCCATGAGATTAAGTGAAACGCACTCTACCTAACTGCTTAAGAACATAAAATCCCAGTAAAAGGTCAAAGCCTAATAGTTCTCCTTTGACAACTAAAACCTCTAGTTGCAAAAGGCTGCAACCTAACCACTCTAATATTTTTAGTTAAGTTTAAAGTTGTCAATTTAGCATAAATATCTAGTATGTATTTCAACACAATTGTCGGTATTTTTAATGTTATTGTTACTCAAATCATTAATTAGTATGATTAATATTTCATTGTACAGCATTTTTTAATTTTTTTTCTTCACAACTAATAAAGTTAGCATTAAAAAACATCTACTTGCACGAGCCAAAAATTGATTGAATATTACAGGTCATCATAGGATCAGTGATCTGCAATTTTTTTAATTGATCATTTTTATAATAGAGACAACTATCTATACGTTAAATGAGATGTCTTACTTTATGCTATTCATGTATAGTTGCGGCATTAAATTTTTTTTTCAGCGTGTAAATCAATCTTGTGTGGAATCATCTCAATTGCTACGTTTAATAAATGCACAAAATTGTTTTCATCATCAAACATGGAAAGAATGCACTATTGTAATACTTGTTGAGATCTGAGAAAACAATGGATCATTTTAATGCTTGTTGGAAGCTGGAAAACGGTGGAGATTTTTAATGCTAGTGGATTATTTTAATGCTTGTTGAAACCAATGGGACACAATGGATCATTTTAGGCTTGTAAAAACCTGGAAAGCAATAGATCATTTAAATGCCTGGCGAAAGCTGGGAAAATTGATCATTTGAATGCTTGGCGAAAGCTGGAAAAGAATAGATCATTCAAGTGATTGCCGAATATTGGGAAACAATTGATACCTTTAATACTTGTTGAATGTTGGGAAATATTTTTCATCTAAATGCTTGTAGAAAGCTTGAAAAGAATAGATCATTCTAATGATAGTCAAATATTGAGAAATAATTTATCATTTTAATGTATACTCTCTCTCTCATTCTCCTCTCTCTCTCACTCATTCTCCTCTCTCTCTCACTCATTCTCCTCTCTCTCTCACTCATTCTCCTCTCTCTCTCTCACTCATTCTCCTCTCTCTCTCACTCATTCTCCTCTCTCTCACTCACTCATTCTCCTCTCTCTCTCTCTCTCACTCATTCTCCTCTCTCTCTCTCACTCATTCTCCTCTCTCTCTCACTCATTCTCCTCTCTCTCTCACTCATTCTCCTCTCTCTCTCACTCATTCTCCTCTCTCTCACTCATTCTCCTCTCTCTCTCTCTCTCACTCATTCTCCTCTCTCTCTCACTCATTCTCCTCTCTCTCTCACACTCATTCTCCTCTCTCTCTCTCACTCATTCTCCTCTCTCTCACTCATTCTCCTCTCTCTCTCACTCATTATCCTCTCTCTCTCACTCATTCTCCTCTCTCTCTCACTCATTCTCCTCTCTCTCACTCATTCTCCTCTCTCTCTCTCACTCATTCTCCTCTCTCTCACTCATTCTCCTCTCTCTCTCACTCATTCTCCTCTCTCTCACTCATTCTCCTCTCTCTCTCACTCATTCTCCTCTCTCTCTCACTCATTCTCCTCTCTCTCTCTCTCTCTCACTCTTGATCATTTAATTATTTGTATAAAGCTTTGAAACAATTGATCATATTTATGCCTGGCGAAAGCTTGGAAACAAAGGATTATTTTAATGCTTGTCGAAAGCTGGGATACTTTTTACTTAGACGTCACCATTTATCAAGATCCGAAGGACACTCGAGGAAGTGTGTTATAGAGTGTACAGTACTTAATTTAATGCTATTGTCGTAATCGTTTGTAATAGAAATTTAGTAAAATGGATTACTTATGGGGACGGTTCATCAAGAATTTGTTTATCTTTGACTTGAAGACAATCAAGTTGTAGTCAGCTTGAAAGCATGCTAATGGAAGATAGTTCCATATGCGTTCAATTCTACGAAAGAAGTTTTGCTCATGGAATCTACGTTTTGATTTAGTCAAAGATAATAAGTAGGGAACATTATTGATAATGGTTTCAGCTAAAGGGGCGTTTTATATGACAGATTTGCGAGGAGGACCAATGATTGTAGTTCTGGCGATCATTTTCATGTTTCTCGAAGGCTGGAAAACAGTGCATCAGTTTAATGTTTGTCGAAAGATGGGAAAATGGACCATGTTAATGCTTGTTGAAAGCTAGAAACAATGGATCGTTTTAATGCTTCGGGAAAGCTGAGAAACAATGGATTGTTTTAATGCTTGACGAAAGCTGGAAACAATGGATAATTTTAATGCTTTTAAAAAGCTTGAAAACAATATATCGTTTTATTATTGGTTGAAAACTTGGAAACAATAAATCATATTGATGCGTGTCGCAAGCTAGGAAACAAAGGATCATTTTAATGCTTGTTGAAAGCTTGGACACAATGGATAATTTTCATTTTTGTCAAAAGCTAAAAAAAAATCGGTCATTTTAATGCCTGTCTAAAACTGGGAACAATGGTTCTTTTTTATTTCTGTCGAAAGCCTGGAAAGAGTTCATCATTTTAATTATTGTCGAAAGTTTTGAAACGATAGGTCAATATTTGCAATAATGTCTCGCATTGCATGTCGAAATCTTTAAAAAATAGCTTATTTTAGTGCCTTATGAAATATTGGAAGCCAAGGATCATTTGGTTCCTGTCGGAAACAGAAAAAATGGATGTTTAAAGTTTGTGGAGTATTTAGAAACAATGGACCATTTTAATGGCGTTCGAACGCTTGAAAAAAATTGATGATTTATTAAACCAGTCGTAAGCAAGAAAAATTGAATCATTTAAACAGAAACTTGGAAACAATTGACCATTTTAATGCGTGTCGAAAGCTGGAAAACAATGGATCATTTTAATATTTGTCGAAAACTTGGAAACAGTGGATACTTTTAATGCTTTTCGAAAACTTAACAAAATGTATCTTTTTAATGCTTGTCGATGGATTGGAAACAATAGATCGTTTAAAAGCTTGTCAAACGCTTGGACACCATTAATCACTTTAATGCCTGTTAAAAGCTGGTAAGGAATGTGCTGTCTAGATTCTTCTCCAAAACTTGGAAAGAATGGATCATTTTAATGCTTGTCGGAAGATGGGAAATAATAGATCTTTTAAATGATTGTTGGTATGGAAAATGATAATGCCTGTCGAAAGCTAGGAGAAAATAAATTATTTTAATGCCTTTTCAACTTTGGCAACAGCAGATCATTTTAATGCTTGTCGAAGGATCGGAAAAAATGGATAAGTTTTATACTTGATTAAAACATGCAAACAATATTTTAATGCTTTTAAAAAACTGGGAAACAATGGATAATTTAAATACATTTCGAAAGCTTGAAAGCAGGTGATCATTTTAATGCTTGCCGAAAGATTGGAAACAATGGATACTTTTTATGCCTGGCGAAATTTAGAAACAATTGTTTATGGAAATTCCTGTCAAAAACTTAAAACTATGGATCATTTTAATGTTTTTCGAAAGCTGGGAAACAATGGATCATTAAAATGCCTGTCGATAACTTGGAAACAATGGATCATTTTAATTTCTGTTGAAATTCTACTTCAATATGATGCTATGGTTTCACATTGTCTGCAATAACAGTAAGGGGAGACTTGATTCCAAATATTTCTTATAAGTTATATTTCTCTGTTTTACTGGGAAAGGGGTACGATTATGAACATCCCCAGTATCAAATAATCCTTATACACTGTTATATATACTTTATGTATAAAAGCTAAAGAAGGGAGGGGAAATATATGAGAAATATTTGAAATAAAGACTCGCCTTGCTGTTATTTCAGATCATTTGAAACAACAGCACCAGGTTTTTGTATCTCCTTTTATAAAAATCATGTATTTGGGGAAAAACTATATATTTTGTAATTCATAAGAAAAATTAGGAAAACAAATGAATATTCCTGAAATATTTTATGGATGTAAATCGTGCCAAAGTAGGCTTTTCATAATAGGTGATTTCCTTACCGTGCACAAATGGCAGATGCAGCACCACAAAATTCTGGCGAGCATTTATTTGTCAACTTCTGAAAAAAAGTCGCTAAAATTAAAATTTATAAAATTTCCAAAGAAAGTT
Source organism: Euprymna scolopes (assembly GCF_053919585.1). NCBI lineage: Eukaryota > Metazoa > Mollusca > Cephalopoda > Sepiida > Sepiolidae > Euprymna > Euprymna scolopes. The sequence goes on along the minus strand of NC_136513.1, from coordinate 26,220,897 downwards.
GCTATGTGCGTGTACATATATATATATATATATATATATATATATATATATATATACATATATGTATATGTATATGTATATATATATATATATATATATATATATATATATATATATATATATATATATATATATCCCGCGCGCTAAGTTCAATCTTGAAACGTTCATATATTTGATTCTATGGTACAGAAGTAGATGAAAATTTGCAGGCTTTTTTAAAGATTACAATAATACTCTATGGTTGAAATATTATGAAGGTTATAAAAAATGGAACCTATGCTTCAAACCAATTAAATATGCCCAAATTTGCCTGCATTTCTATATATAGGTTCCCGCGAGCAAGCTTAAGTTTTGCTACTTCGGTTGCCCTTGCGTTGCCTTGCCAGGCAACTAATATTAGTTAGTGGCGCGGTAAATCCAGAGGAAACACAACAATGTGTATATATATATATATATATATATATATATATATATATGTATATATATATATATAGAGAGAGAGAGAGAAAGGGAGAGACAAAGGGAACGTTAATACTCATGATTTAAAGTCAGTTCAAGAAAATTATAGTAAATACTATATACACATAATGGAAGACTGTAAAAGTAGTTAAAGCATTTTCATGAGAAAGAACTAATTCAATAAGAAAATCCAAATAATATATATATTAAGACCTCTACCAAATTGTGAAAAAAATATAAGTATAAAATACACAATAAGCCATCAATATCAAAACAACAATAAGATGTTTGTAAAAAACAATAAAGAAAGAATAAAGCAAAACGTATGATTGGTCAGTTTTGATTATAAGTAGAGCATAAAAATTGATAGGTTGACCGGCGCAAGCAATTGGTCAGTAAGTACTTAATCCTTAGTCATTTATATCTCCAAACATAGACAATAAAAGAGAAAAAAATGTGTACAAGGGGGTGGAATCTTATCAGCCTCTTTCTCGTCTCTTTGTCGGCCATTACCAACTTCTCCCCTAAACACATTTTTATTTTTTATTCGAGACAGCAATCCTACCGAAATGTTTTAAGTCTGATGACCTGTATGATCTCTATCATCAGAATGGCGTGCTCTCGATGATTCATGGTAGAGAAATCTGCCTATCATTGTTAAAAGGGGCAATGATTTTTAATAATATTACGCACATATACAAGTGCACCGCATATTCAGGGAGTTGCCCTTTCATAAACTACAGCTATGCGTTTAACATTACCATCATGGGTTACAGGTAAAGAGACTACTATCGAGGACCTATTTACTTGTCTCTTTGCATGAGCTATGCTAAGGATATTATCGCGTTTAAATGCTAAGAAATTGATGTTCCACAAAAATCGCCCAGTTTGAATTAAGAGAAAACCACGTATGTTTTTTTTTAATTCATTTCTGTATTATATATATATATGTATGTATATATATATATATATATATAAATATATATATATATATAATATATATCGTACATTTATAAGCTACAATCAACATCGAAATGAATGCTTTGACGATAATTACGGTTTTCAAAAGGCGAACAATTAAAAGCTACATCTGCCTTACTGTAAAAAAAATGCTATGTTTATTTATGGAGTATTTTACATATAAAAAAAAAACACCCAATACTTTTCCAGATGAGGAGACTTTGTTTAAAAAAAAAACTATATGTCAAAATTATTGTCTGTGGCTTAATGTCTATCACAATAAAAACATGGTTCCCGAAACGATCGTACAAATTATTGACTGTGTTGTTGTCCCTTCTTATGAAACAGATTTGTAATTTTTAATTCTAATTTGAATTTTAAATTATCAATCACATTAGTAAATATATATATATATATATATATATATATATATATATATATATATATATATATATATATATATACTGCACTTGCTCCTAGCCTAATTTATAAACTTTTTGTTTACAAATCCACTCAGGTGTATTGTAATCACTCATATCATAATGATACTGGATATATTAAAAAGAAATTCAAGTCACGGGAGACATTGTATCATTGTTATAAATCAAAGTCGATAAAGATAACGCTCTCACATACGATATTCTTCTTACTCGGATATTTTGTGAGTAAAATGACGCGAAGTCCAATACTATTGAAAATAATGTAAACGAAGGATGAGCTTGCAAAAAATATACTTTAGGGTAAGTTCTTATTTTATATTATTATAAAAATGCAACTTTGTGAGTGTTTGGATGACTTATTTTCTCATAGCTTCCGAAACGGTTCAGAAAAAAGTCAGACAAAGTTTATTGATGTTTCTTGCAGTCTTATCAAATATTATTGGTACAGAAATTTATCCGATAAGTATCGACAATCGAAAATATCCGATCTTAAAATAATTTTGTTTTTTATAGATGAAAAATAATTTTACATAGAAATATTTTGTTACACCCGGGTGACATAAAATATTCCACTGTAAAAATTCTTCTTTTTTATCTATAAGAAAAGAAAACTATATTTAAATCGGCATTACATCTCGTATCAGCTCACTTGATCATTAAAAAAATATATTTTCTCGAATTAGTCAACTGGTTAAATTATTCCCTGTAATATACGATATTTAACAGAGGATGTATTCGCAAATAATACACGCCTAAACTGCATGAATTAAAATGTCTTGTTTAACCACCTAGAAAGGCAGAAAATATATATTTTACTATCGAATTCACAACGAGCGTTAGAACATAAGAATGTATTTCATTTCCTATTAATATAAATTAGAGTTGGATGGGTAGAGATTAGAGGTAGACAAGCACCTGTCAAGTAAATAAGAAGTATCATTTGATTAGAAGGGACTGACGTAATATAGATTTCGAAGTCGATCTTATACTCTCTCTCTCTCTCTCTCTCTCTCTCTCTCTCTCTCTCTCTCTCTCTCTCTCTCTCTATACGTAAGAGTTTAGTATAGTTAACTGTTTAAGACTTAAATGTAAAGACATTATGATATTTGTAAAAATTATATTAATACAGAACTTTAATCTGGAAAACCATAATATAAACAATGACAGGATTTTTATAATAGAAAAGTTTTATAAGTAAGCTACATCATGAATCAGCGATCTATGCCTTTATCTGGATTCTTCGGACTACTATTATCATTAAGCAATGACAATGTTTCCGCCAATATAACGGTCGGGATTCGTTGTATAAAGGTTTGGTAACATTATGTTGCAAGTTAGACATTTCTGGGGGATTTACGCTAAAAGAATGAAGAAAAAGTAAAGGAAAGTTTCTCAATTTTCTTTCGGCGAAGCTACACTAGATGTATCAAAGAACACTGACGCTTTCAACGTAGAGCCTTGTCAGTGCTAAAATGGGTGACCATTTGGTAATTCCAGGTACTCTATGCTGTCTACGTTAATCTTGACATTGTTTCCAGTCAGCGTTGAGCCTTCTATTTTCCACTGGGTCTAAGAAGTGCTGATTTACGTGACTGTGGATGTATATATATATATATATATATATATATATATATATATATATATATATATATATATATATATATATATATATATAGTCCTATATGCATGTTGTATCGACGTGTATTCCTTTTAAGATATGTAAGTATGTGTGAATAAAAAATCGATACGGGAAATATATAAATGTTTATATCTTTTCTGTATTAATTTCCTATACGGTGACGGGTAGGAATACAAAAAGGCTTTTGAGAGAAATATTCTTGTTTGTTTACAAAAGACGTCTTGTATTCCGACCCGTCAACACATAGTAAATACCTACAGAAAGATATAAACATTTACCTATTTTTCGCATTCATTTTTTATTCATATATATATATATATATATATATATATATATATATATATATATATATATATGTATATATGTATATATATATATATATATACGTATTTGTTGTATACATATATACATACATGCGTACATATACGTATATATAAATATATAATTTATTGTTTGTTACATAACTTACTTCCTTATCAGCTTAGAGAAAGCAGACGCGTTTTAAATTTCAGAAAACTATTCCAGAGTTTAAATGAATACTCTTGGGAACTAATTTCATTTGTACTCTAAAACATTGGGTTTACACAAAGACAGGTTTAAGAATATGGTTCTGCATGTCACAATAACCAACACTGAATAGCCCCACGAGGAACAATTTCGTTAAAACCATCTTAATCACTAGCGTTACATTTTTTAATTTTATCTTAGATATGCCATGAGAGTAATGCGGATGTGCATAATTTTACATTTCAATTAATTAATGTGTAATAAGTTTACGAAACAGGAGTCATTGATATACTGACATTGATATATATATATATATATATATATATATATATATATATATATATATATATATATATATATATATATATAAATGTTTTGTTAACTCTTATTAAACATTAATACACTGGGTTGGATTACAACACCCGTTACAATTTCCTTTGAGAGAGAGAAAGAGAGAAAGAGAGAGAGAGAGAGAGAGAGAGAGAGAGAGAGAGAGAATGTAAATTCAGAATTAAAAAATGGTCAACCATCTGCTACACACCCGCCTCGAATTTGCTTAACTACGGTGATCTTACGAGAACCGATTTTTCAACGCGATTATGCCGTATATATATATATATATATATATATATATATATATATATATATGTGTGTGTGTGTGTGTGTGTGTGTGTGTGTGTGTGTGTGTGTGTGTGTGTACGATCCGGTTTCTGGCCTTCACCAATTGCCTGCTACACCCATTTTTAGGTCATGTTATTCTGCTTATTACATTACTAAAACAGAGAAATTTCGAACAAGTTCTCAATTATTGAACAATTTCTTAAACTACGGAGGTCACCACTTATTAATGCCCAGGTGCCATCATAACACAATGGTTTACTGTTAGTTATATGGTGAGACAACATCATCAGTAATTGTGGAACGTGTGAAGGGCTCGATTATCCAAAAGATTTGCTCAATAGTTGAGTCACATTAGATTTGAAGACGGCAATATTATAATAAGTGGGGAAGCAGATACACGGTATTGCGTTCTGCAGATTGACAGTTCTAGGAAAGGAACTCTGCTCATCAGATTTTTTCCTTATGTACTAGTTGCTCTATCGGGCCAAAAATGTCTTCAAAATTGCAGTTACCTAATAACATGTATACCACCCCGTATAGATATACCATAGTATATCTATAGCAGATTAGATACAAAATGCTACACTAAAACTGCAAATAAGTCTATCTCTCAGAAAGCATTTTATTCTAATAATTTCACATTTGATTCGGACTGCTAGAATACGGAATTCCCTCTTTGTTTCCTGTATTCGTTACTCTAGGTTTACGCAGAATTGTAATAGAAGGTTTACACCCATCTTGGTATTCAACTCCTTATCAAGACATTATCCGTAATAGTTGCCTTTATGCCCAAGTAATAATATGACTTATTTGGGGTTAAAAAAAAAGAGTAAAAACCTGGTACGGATGTTTATATAAATAGTTTAGAATATCATCGCACTATTCCAGATGTGAATTGAATAGACTAAAGTTTATTACTTTATTATCATAATTTATTTTTATGAATACTGAATTTGGGAGGCAAACCTGTTTAAATCTTCAGAGAAGCAGTACAGTGTTAATGTGTTTTCTTTTGTTTTAGTTTTTATTAAAAGCAGAATGATTAGGAATTTAACAAATATTCTTAAAGATGTTCCGTGGTTTATTATCTGTACACAGTGGTGGCCGAAAACGAAGTTATATAAAATGACTGAAAATATTCTCGACTGAAACATAAATAAAGGATACTGACAGTTTTTATTTTCTTTATGGTATGATCTCTTGAATGAGATATATATTTTTTGAAGTAGCTGAGCAGTTTGGCTGCAGTTTGATTAATATATCTAATATGTCATAGTGTGGACGAGTATCGCAGTTAAAGCGATCTGCTTAGCGAGAGGGTCGTGTTCATTTCATCGTCTCCACTAAATTGAACTACCAGCCGATATGCGTGGCTTAATCAGTCAATCAAAATATTGCAGGGGAAAATACCCAGGAATACTAAACTTCATTACCTCAATACCCAATTATTTTTTCTACGTACGACTTCATTGACTTGCAACCGTAAAACTCGTACCAAGGTGCAATTTAACTAAATACAGCAGACAGTTTTGGATCATTTATTATGAACTGCGCCGACTTGACAATAACTTACCGATCAATTTCTGACTGATTAAGAGTAAATGACACCCAAATGCCGATGTATCTTTAAACATAGAAAATAAATCAAACAATATTAATCAAGGTAACAGCATGACCTAATACAGTCTATATCGCTTAATAGTAAAAATCCTTCGAGATTTCTAATTGAAAGATAGAATAATATTATGAGAAAATTAAAAACGATAGATATAATAGACAGAAGTTCATTAAGAGGAGATTAAGATTTGTTTACATTTAACTCGAAACCGATCATGTTGTAACTTACAATTGCCGATGCAATGCATTTAGCAAATAGCTCCTGGAAATAGACTTTGTTCATATAAATTCCGGTTACTACTAATGATACGGATAAAAGTTCTTTCTAACAGTATTAGTTTCTAATACACGCCCGTATATATGAATGTATGTAGACTTAAAATTACATTTTTTCTAAACTGTAGAGATTTCTATATGCCGAAAAACTTTATACACAAATAATATCATCTCTGCAACTGATAGTCTTTGGAATTTCTTCCCGGGCCACTGCCTCCCTGGCTGTACTGACATGCACAAATTTTAATTTAACTTGAACAGACATCTCGCTGCTCAACTCCCTATGTTGTATCTCTTCAAGGCTTGTCCCAAATAGTAGTCCCTTGTGACATAGTGGCACTGTCTCCTGTTTGACCTTAAATAACAGCAAGTACAACATACGCTCTGACATAAATATTTATCTCATATTCATTGACCTAAATAATAAATCACTCTGATAACTTCTTTCTCCAGACAGAAAAGAAAAGACTCAAAAACAAATTCACGTGGCTACTACAAAAAAAAACCCTGCACACACTCTCGAACACGAGGGCACAAGGTCCAGTACTCACACACCTGACGCCACTCACACGCTAGTTACATACCTCGCGAATTCCTTCACACGCGAGGGAAACTACCTTCTTAACCTCGAAACCAAATTCATCATCACCCAAAATATTAGCAACAACATACTTGTCAACCTAGTAGCACACATCTACAGAGCGGCTTACCACTTAAAATAGCTAAAATGGTTATCCACCAAAAACACGCACATGCCGCGCAGAAATGATGTTTTCTCCGTATACCAACTAGATGACCAATCGCACTCTACACGCAATGACGAGACATAAAACATCAAGCTCTCAAGACTGAAACGTTTTAATAAATATGAGATAACCAACTTGTCATCTAAGAAGATCATAGCTTTTTTCTCTTTCCCCCAAAATGTACCAGTAACAATGTTTTTCATTGTTGATAGACTTTTACTGACATTATTTGTTCGTAACTGATAATGTCTCGGTTCATAATATGTCCGTCATTATGATAGTAAGCATACTGTTTAAATTAACTTGCGAGGTCATCAATCATTATTAATTCCATTTGAGTAGATGCATGCATTTATTTTCCAAGTTTTTTAAAAACTAATTTTAGTCTCTTTTCCAGAGATTCATTTGACTTTTATATTTTTGTAGAAAACGATTAATAATAAACCGATTATATTTTTTATAATATTTAAGTGAAGTCAGAAAATAAACAGACTTTTAAACCAGTTCAAAACGGGCAAAATCTTGAAGAATATTATTAATAACAAATTAGTGAATAATTATGATTAATGTTGTATAACTTTTTGTGCTGAAACTCATGATAACATAGACTCACAAAAGGTATCAGCAATAGAGGCCAGTATGTTCTGAGAAAGATCTTAGAGTCAATGGAATCTTGTGGCAATTCATCCATATTACTTCATGTTAATTCCTATCTGCGCATCGTTCGGACGTCCTAATACTTAATTTAATGGGCAGTATTATAAATAAGGTTCATACAAAGGTCCGAATAGATCGATTCAATAGTTTCTGAGAATAAATGGAATTCGCAGAATGACAGAGTAAAGGATATATATATATATATATATATATATATATATATATATATATATATACGTTTCGAAACAATTCTTAAGGTTATATATACAAATATAAACACCCACATACAAATATAAAGACTCACACAACACTCACACATTATATCTATCTATCTATCTATCTAGTTATCTTTCTATCTCTCTCTCTCTCTATATATATATATTTATATATATACATATATATGTATATATATATATACATATATATATATAGTTATAACTTGATGAATACAGCAAAATAAATAAATTATGAATTGAGAAATATTGCCAAGCATTTTGCATTATTTTAATTTTAATCTAAATAGAAATTTCGAAAAATAAAAAGAAGATGAATTGTTAACCAATAGGCAATAAATGGTGCAGCAATAATCCTATTTCTTATGGATCTGATTGATGGAATTTAAAAATACTCATACGTATTGCTAAAAAAACAAAAACAAAGATATTTTGACAGTATTTATTTTCTGAATGATTCAATTCAGAAAACATAGTTGCCCGTCAAGATAGTGAGACGCATTCAGAAACGCAATAATTGTTTTTTTTTTATATGCGTGAAAAACTGTTATAACAGTTTGCATGCTGCAAAAACCACTAGCACCTTTTTCTTAGATAGAGAGAAATAAATAATCCCTTAGAATATGTTACATACATTGGCTGAGCTTCTATCTTAGTAATGTTACATTCCTGCGCCAGTTTTCCAAGTATATCAATGCAATGTGCACAGATAAACTACTGCACTTGAAAACCTGCACTATGAATACCTACAAGCAAACTACACAACATGTAAAATCCCAGCACCTTACTGTGCAATTTCAGGGATGCCAGACACTTTTCTTACTTTAATATCTTTTGTCTTCAGAGGGTTTGCTGCACTATACAATAAGTTAGAAATCGGAATGTAGTGTAAATAAATGTCTTATTGCTCTGCCCCTCTCCATTAAAGGTTTTTTTATAAAGCTGTCGGCTGACACACATAACGTCTAGTTGTTTTAGGTTTAATTAAGAAATAAATAATAATTTTACTAATTTACTAAAATCTTACCGAGAAAAAATATATTATATGACATTGCGACAGATGACTGAGTAACAATTTCACCCCTAAAGATAGTGGGCGTATCACATATAACCTACGACCAGTCAATGTGCGTGTGTAGCTCTGTTCATGCTATTTTAAATTCAATTGTGACATACTAATTATAATCATATTTTAAATCTTACATGTCTCCATTCAGCCAATTTTTACGCGCATTTTCTGCTTCTCGGCACAGGTGTTCATAAATCTGACATTAAAATAAAGCAGTAATGCATTTTTAGATGATAACTCTATTACTTGAATTATTTGAGTATTATGTAGACAAAGTATCCGTTGATCTAACTCCAAACTGTCTTCAGACGTAGAATGTGATTCATAACTTAAGCAAGACTACCCATCGTGAATTCAATTTCCAAATTAAAACTGGCGGATCCGTCGACGGCTTCCTTTTCATTAGCTACTGGACCAATATGTATGAAGAAGATACTGTTCGGTAAGTTATACTTATCAGGAGGTTGGAGATCGAATTTTCTGTTCAAGCGACACATAAAATATAATTGCTGATGACTTAAGACTACTATCCAGTCATGTTTGGATGCTTAATTCGCCAGGGGGTTGTGATGCGTCTAGTGTGTTAAGTATAAATTAGTGTTAAGTTCATGCTTTCATGTCTCTCCGCTCCCGGCTAACACTGTTTGCTAACCTCGTGGTGAAAAGGGGGCAGCTATGCATAAGTCTTCCCTGCCCTTACATAGCCTCTCCATCATCAAGACTCCTAAAGTGCCTCCATGTTGGCCACACCTGGTAACTTTCGGTCCCAGGCTAAACTTGTAAGAGATCTCGGAGTAATAGAGGGCATCAGAGGTAGTGCCTTATGGCCCACCGAGGTGTTGGCATGCCCTGTCACACTACCAACCCCTGCCCCACTGTCTTGTGCGTGTCCTTGGTTGGGCGAAGACTAGGGAAACCAAACCTAAAAGCAAACACCACTGCCTTCTGAGCCTTATCACAGTAAAAGGCTAAGAAATGGGAACGCTGACTTCAAATAATACTTATGCCTTGAAGTTTTCTTTAAAAGACTATGGAACCTCATGCAAGTAAGAAAAGGCGTAATAGCGAACAGTCGTCGCGGGTTTCCTTCCCGGGACATGAGCATTGGAGGTTCAGAGGGTGTCTATCTGATGCGCAACAAATACTTCACCTAAACTGCGCAAGCAAGTTTGGAGCCAAGGTGGAAAGTCCTGTGGTGATGGAGGAGGACTACGCCAACACCGAGGGATAAAGCACTGACGCCCCAACTAGTCATCGTCAAGATTGACGCACTGAATGGTGATGATGATGATGACTATCAAGGAGCATGCTCGAATAAAAGTGTGAGTTCGAAATTTTGTGTATATTTCCGAGTTTGACAGGAAAATTTCCAAGTTTCATAAGTCACATCTTATAAAAATCTCAAAGATTACATCGGCCGAAATGTTGAGAAAATAACACTCAACATCATTTCGAATAATCCAAAAAAGTACGAGCTACCTATTTTGTTTGAACGACAATATATGCAGCAGGAATAATATACCAACACCTCAACAAATTATCACTTCCTCTTGGTTTATATACAAGTAAAATATAAACTATATTGTCAGAGTATAGAAAAAAGTTAATGATTTTGAAATTAAATACTTATGGCCTATCGTTTAAATTACTCCGCAAGATAAAAGAAAAATAACCGGAAATATCAGAAGAAGCCTATTTCTAATTGTCCTCTCTAAAACAGAAAAAGCATGGTGTGGCCTAAAACAGAAAAAAGCATGGTGTGGCCATAGCCGCTGGCTACCAAACTACTGCTATGTAAAGGACTCATATAAAGAGTCGATTGACAGGCATCCACCATGAAGCCGACCGCCAATAAGATATGATTTTATTCTAGTATACTGCGCTTGAGATTCAAATACAAATCAAAGATCCAAGTCGAGAAATGTTGTTGTTCTTAGGCATATAGCGAAGATGTCTTAAATATACTAAAAATTGTATATTTAACTGCACTTTTAGTTGTGTAAGTATCTTTTTGAAATATAATTGTGAAATAACAACAGCAATGGTGTTTATAAGTTAAGTTTGAATATTCGTCGTTGATTCAATTTTAAAATCAAAGATGGCGGATCTATCGACGATTTCCTTGTCATTACCAACTAGACCCATATATACAAATAACATACCGTTAGTTTCATTAGATTGATCAATTCACATCTGAATCTATTCTTATATATGTCGGATTCCCTCCGTACTCTGACATTTTTCTGATTCACACATAAAATATTACAATACATATGTTATTATTCCCTCCGGAGTAATCCTGAAAAAGAGTATGTCAACTTTGTAGATGCATCTTTTAAAGTTTCCGTAATTCAGTCGGACACCTACACATGCACAGCGACAATACACTGACATTTTTATATAGGGAGATTATATGAATAAACTTAATTTATATTTCGTTTCTACTTTAGGCGTGAGAGACAAAAGTTAGATGAACCATCCAATAACTGTTGCAAAGATGTGTTGTCATATCTAGAACTTGTATGGATCCTTGATTTTCCTCGTGATCCTAATGAATATCAATAAGAACTTTTAACGCGTGTGAAACAGACATTTTAAACCTCTCTCTATTTACTTATGTAAACCCTCTATCAATTTATATAACTATACACCTGTCTTCCTTTCTCACTAGCTTCTCTCTTTCTTTTCCTCTTCCCTGTCTTTCTTTTTGCTGCCTATATTTTTCTGCTTCTCTTTACTTTTTCTTCTACTTTCTTTCTTTATCTTCTGTTATGTTCCCCCTTTTTTATCCCTCTTTTCTCCCTCCTATACTTTGCTTTATATCTATCATTGCATTTCCTGCTTTCTCTAATCCGCTCTTTCTTCTACCACTTTTTTAGATTTTCTTTCATTTCTTTTCTCTACTCCTCTTACTTATTCTGGTACTCCTTATTTTATTCCTCTCCTCAATAGTCTCTTATTTTTATTCTTTTGCTTCTCTTTCCTACTGTTTTTTTTTCTTTTTCCTCCTCATCTCTATTCTCTCTCTTCTTCTTCTTCGTCGCATTTTTCTTCATTACTTTATCTAAAAAATGCCAATAAAAACAGAGAACGGGGGGGGAAAATGAAAAAGCCATTACAAAAAAAGGGGGGGCAAAAAATAAAGAATTGAAATGACAAAATGCGACAGAATAGCTCTTAAAGAACTAACAGAAAAGAAATATACGCCAGAAAAAAAAAAAACCCTGATCAGCGAATAAAAATAATGATAAAAATAAGAACAAAAACAGTACACACACACACACACACACACACACACACACACACGCACGCACGCACACACACGATGCCGTCGTTAGTAAATAGGGTTCCAGGACACAATTTGATGTCAGTATAAATGCATAGATGTTTTGCCTGAGAGAGGCAAGCAATGGCCAGTCGGATGAAATGAAGAATTTAATCCTATGTAGATGGGCTCCAACCGAGAGGCAATGCACGAAAGACGAAATGGCAGAAAATATAATGAAAACGAACAAAAAAAGAAACAAAAACAACTTTAAACTAAAATGTCCGGCATGGATAACGAACCATCTATCTCGCCAAGCTCCTATGCATTGGGTGGGGTTGATGTTTAAGGAAGAACATATAGAAAAAAAGAGGAAACTAAATCAAGGAGTAAATAAACAAACATGCGTTGTATATAGTAAGGGAGAAGACGAAAAAAATAGATGCAGAATAATCTAAGAATAAGGATGTGTATTCGGAGTGAATGGCGGGAAAATAATGAGAGAAAACATAAAATATGAAGACAACAACAAGCGTTTGTAGTAGCGATGGTAGTAACAAAAGAATAATACTCGGGGGTAAGAGAAAATAAACAGCGAAAGGAAGATGATAAAACAGAGAAAAAAGTCGTAGGAAAAAGCGAAATTGTATATAATGTAATAAAAAAGGAAAAAGAAAACAATACTGAAAAATAAAAAAGATAATAATAATAATAACGATAATAATAATAATAATAATAATAATAATAATAATAATAATGAAATAAGCTGGAAGCAAAAGAAGGTATGATATTGCCAAACAGAGATGAGAGCACGCACGAGCTGAACATGGTAGTTACAAATACTTGGGAGTTCTGGGAGTAGGCACGATCAGAACAACAGAAATGAAAGATAAAATTAAAGCAGAATACCTCAGAAAACACGAAAACTCCTCGAAACTAAATTATATTGTAATATCCTTATTACAAAAGTAAACACTCTGACAGTGACGTTAGTAAGATATTCTGGACGGTTTATACGTTGAGCAGGAAGTAGAATTGATAAATTTTGCGTAGAATACATGGAAACTCATGACAATGCAGAGTGCTCAGTGCAAACACCCAACGGATTATACTGATTTTCTTTGTGTGAGAATGAGCGACGGAGGAAGAGGGCTACTTTGTAAAAAAGACTGCGTAAATAACACTCACACACAAAAAAAATTAGAAAAATACATGAGGCAGTGTACCAAATTAATTACCGCTGCATGTGACACTGAAGATACAAACTATATAGATAAAGAAGAAACGAGGAACAAGACGAAGAATAAAAAAATGGGAAGAGAAACAATTACAGGGACAGTTCATGAGGATTACAAAAGATAATACTAACAACATTATTAGAAATGGTTAAAAAAAAGAGAAAACAAAACAGCAAAACTGAATCACTAATAACAACCTACAAGATAACGCAAATAGAACCAATAATATAAAAACAAAGGTCCAAAAGACAGAGGTAAACAGCAAATGCAAATCTGCATACAAAGACATGAAACAATAAACCACATAATAAGTGAATGCATCAAACTAACCCCAAAAGAATATAAATATAGCTACGATTAAGTAACGAAGGCAGTATACTGAAAATCATGCAAGCAATTAGAAACCCAGACAAATGGCATAGCACAAACCGACAGCAGTATTGAAAAAAGAAAGTCACATGATCCTATAGGACATAGATATACAAACGGATAAACCCATCCAAGCAAGAAGACTGGATATTATAATAGTTAACAAGAAGGGCCTGTCCTGCCGGATTGTAGAGTTTACCGTTCCAGAAGATCAGAGAGTTAAGATCTAAGAGATTGAAAAGCGGAGTATTACACTGAACTGGACCAAAAGCACAAAGACATCTGAAAAATAAAGAAAGTGAAGATAATACAAATAAGAAAATGGGCAGAAAAGTTTGAAAAAAAGAATAGGAGACATTGAAATTAGAGGGATGCCGGAGAAGATACAACGATAATGAAAACTGCAGAAATATTAAGGAAAACCTTTGAAGTCGAGAATAACATCACTCTTGAACTGTACATAAACTAGACACAGAAACCGCTGCAGATGCAAACCACGAAAGAACACCACATGGAATCTTGAAAACTGAAACGTAATAATTGTAAGGTATCGCCATACGGCTCTGCTTCCGGCCCCTCTTTTTGTGTGCATTTCACCCAAAACTGACACGACACTAAATAAGTGGTGAGGTTCAAGGAGGATCGAAAGACCGAGAAAAGAAAGCATTAACAAGAACTCAGCTGAATCAGTCTAAAGATGACTGCGTTCTTACAGATGGGTATTGCCACGCATGATAGTGAAGACCGGTGGTCGTTGGCAACGAGAAAGTAATGGTAAGCGACTATTGCAATAACGCAAATTGTGATGCAAACGTTACCGATAGAAGTTGAGAATACTAGAAATATTTGGAGACTTTTATTCACGCAAACTCCAGAGAACACCAACTTTGATTATGGCTTCTGTGACTACTTCTAATGAACAAATAATAATAATTATAATTGTTGCGATAACGCTAATAAGTTTGCAAATGATATCGAAAGACGTGAATAACACAATAAATCGAGGAATACTTGTTGTCACTGAAACACCAGGGAACACCATAAGTTGTTCTTAAAGAGAATTCTTTCATAATTGCCTGTGAAAACTCTAGTCAGTGAACAATAATAATATCTATTAAAAACAAATAAATGTGATAAGTACATGGGCAGTATCGTAAGATAACCCAGATGCTTTATAGTCTGAACCAAAGAAGAACCAACGAATCTCGACGAGAAGACAGCAAACTCATGACAATGCACAGCGCACTAAACTCAAACGATGATACTGACCGGATCTATGTGAAAAGGAAAGTCGGAGGAAGAGGGATTGTTTTTTTTATAAAATACTGTGTAAATAACACACACATATATACACACACAAAGATTTAGGAAAATACATAATACAGTAGACCGAAAGGATAATTACTGTAGCAAGAGACACTTAAAAAAAGACAGAAAAAACGGAGGATAAAAAGATTAAAGAAAAAATGGGAAGGGGAACTACTACAGGCGCGATTCATAAGGGTGATAAAACATTAGACTAACGAAAACGCATGCACATTGCTACAAAAGGAAGTCTTAAAAGAGGAAGTGAATTCTTAATAACAACAGCACAAGATAATGCAATCAGTACCAACAACATAAAAACAAGGATCGACCAGATAAAAGAACCCCAGCAAATTCAGACTCTGTGGCGAAAGAGACAACACTGTAAAACACATCATAAGCTAGTGCAGAAAACTAGCCACCAAAAGAATTTAAAAATAGACACGATAAACTGAGAAGGTAGTACATTGGGAATTATGCAGACAACTGCATTTTA
>NC_136513.1:26190000-26200000 GCF_053919585.1 Euprymna scolopes | reverse complement strand
GTCGAGGAAGTCCGTAAAAGTGAGATGTTGAACAAAAGCAGGGAGGCGTAGAAAGAGACAGACGACGTCACGTTAGCAACCCACACCTCTCCCAACACCTCCTCCGCCACGCCATGGTGTATATATGAGTGTTTACTAAATAAACGAAGTATGTTTTATAGCAAAGTGTCTCGTTATTCATTGATAAATGAAATCAGCTGTCATTCCAATCACTAGACGATTTACAACAAACATATATGCATAAATGTCAAACCCACTATCTCTAATTTATTGAGATTTTCGGACTGACTTCCCCATCTTGGTTTTTATAGTCACAACCTTTCGGCAGTTTTGCCCTCCGGCCTTCATCAGGTGTTTTGTATCGAACTGGGGAACCGTTTGTAAGGAGTCTCGAACCCAACCCTTTATTATTATTACGAGGGTACCGTGTTCGGACTCCGGCTATGCTGTGGGACATAGTTGCTGATTCTCTGTTTTAAATGTTACTTTTCACTGCCTTCGTTCAGGATTGAACTCAGCACAATTGAGTAACTGTAAACTTTGATACAACGTCTAGGACCACTCGGCCATATGTCACTAGGACAATTCTTAGTTGTTTTTTGTTAATGTTAAACCTATGTTGTTATTCAAGGGTTTCCCTCTCTATTAGATGTGTCCAAATTGCATTCATCTCTACGCTTGGTTTGCTCAGTAGGTTGTTATGCCCGACCATGTCCTAGACGTTGTATCAAAGTTTACAGTTACCTAAAGGTGCTGAGTTCAATCCTGAACGAAGGCAGTGAAAAGTAATATTCAAAACAGAGAATCCGCAACTATGTCGCAACTGGAGTCCGAACACGGTACCCCCGTAATAATAATAAAGGTTTGGGTTCGAGACTCCTGAAAAACAGTTCCACTGTTCGATACACAAAAAACACCTGATGAAGGCCGGAGGGCAAAACGGCCGAAACGTTGTGACTATAACAACCAAGATGAGGAAGCCAGTCCGACAATCTTAATAAATGAAAACACCTCATCTCAAAAATACAGACAATTACACTATCTCTCAGTCTATCTATCGAGATATTAAAAAATCTCTTAGTTGAATTACAGCTGGTGCTCCTATAAAAGTGGGTGCCCTGTCTCTAGATATCTCACTAAGGCTCTCCTAAAACGAACGAACTACAACAATACAGAATATATGGCATCTTAATACCACCAGTATATAACGTCATTAAAAATTAGAAACAAGTACAGTACAATTTATAATACACATGTATATAATCACATATTAAAAATAACACTGAAAGGCAGGAAAATACCGTAACCAGGCGCCGGAAAAACATAGTATTCCAAATCGTAAGGAGGGAAAACCATATCCTCATGTCAGCGTATCTCGGGGTTCTACTGTATATGAAATCATGACGAATTAAAACTCATATTAAAGCGTATTTTACGCTCGGGTAAAGCCAAGCACCCCCTCGATCTCTCTCTCTCTCTCTCTCTCTCTCTCTCTATATATATATATATATATATATATATATATATATATATATATATATATATATATATAATTATATATATATATATATACCAAGGATACCAAGGATAAACTATTATAAATAAATAAATAAATAAAATAAAATATAATATAAATAAATAATTTAGAAATATAAAATAAGAATTGAGGAAAAAAACCCTAACCATATACCACCCACAAGTCCCGAGCAATGATTTACTGCGGTATAGTTACTGCTTACAACAACACGTTTTTCAAAGTCAAGTAAATATCTGACGAAGAGATCTTTCTCGAAATATTATATCACACGGACATACCACCAGACCGATTTTCCCAGGTAACCACTGTGCAAATATAAATATACTGCGTATATGAAATATGAATATGTACACATGTATTTATAAGTTGTATTATTAAATTTCTCACCTGCTTCAGCTTGTGTCTTTCCGTTACTTCTGCATTGTACCGCCTTCTACAATTCCATTTAACTACATACTATACAATGCTTCAAGCAAACTACACCCACCTCTTATATATATATATATATATATATATATATATATATATATATACAGAAATCATCACTTATCAGTGCCCGGAGGCCATTCGAGGATAAGGGTTAATTAGTATACAGTAGTCATTGTGATTATAGCGTAGTAAACATAAGTAGTGGAAATTTTGTAAATTGGATTAGGTAGGGGAGTTGTTCATCAAGAATTTGTTTACGTTGGACTTGAAGACAATCAGATTGTAATCAGCTGTAAAACAGGCGAATGGAAGAGAGTTCCACAGGCGCTCGTTTCTAAAAGGGAAGCTTTGTTCATGGAACCTACATTTAGGCTTAGGCACCGACAAAGGGTGTTGGAAATATCTTTCTTGTTTACAAACTTATTATAAAGTTACCTCAGTATATTTCTAATTGTTAAATACGGAAAATACAAATTATGAATTCTATATAATTTTAGACTGTGTCGAAGAATCGGTTGTATGTTTAAGTCAAACCACATATTTAATAGTGTTGGGCGATTAATAGGGATCGGAATCGGGGATCGGAAAAAGCGGATCTTTTTGGAATATCGAACTATGTATGGGAATCTGGAAAACTTGTGACTATTTTCCGATGCCTAAAACGATTCTTCTAATTATTGTTTTTTGATTGATTTTGTCAAAAACAAAATCTTCCATCACTCGTAGTAAAATGAAATAATAAATATTTATTAATTTTGGACTACTAGTAAAACTAAAATATTCCCATCATCACCACAAGTCTGTTTTACGTGTTAAAAATATATATGCATATTTAACGTGTGTTTCTACGGTAATTGGGGAAAATAACAACCTTGTACTTACGTATTTAGAAATGTATAAAGAATCGGAATCGGAATCGGTAATTGTATCGGAATCGGGATTTAGTTCGGAATCGGTAATTGAATCGGAGTCGGGAAAAATATTGGAATCGCCCTATCACTAATATTTACTGAGAATATAGTTTATTGTCCGTCTGTATAAATGAAGAAAGACGCAATGCGCACAAAGTTAACCTTACGCAAGAAAAATATAGAAAAAAAGTCTTATAGGAAAGGACTATATAGATAAATGAACAACAAGAATTAAAAAAAAAGAGCGAATAACCCTCAAAGAAAAAAAAAGGAAACAAAATGGCGGAAAGTTATAACCCTCCGTCGTTTTTTATATAATGACGAAAAAAGGTAATAGCGAAAAAATCAAACAGATAATATAGAATCAATGGAATGTCAATAAAGAGCAGTTACACGAATGGACATACAAGGACAGTGTCACAAAACCATCCGGTTTAGATCGTCTCTGGAACTTTTTTATTTTTTGTTATTTTATGTATTTTTTTTTTTTTTTGTGAATTAGTTGCGGGGTTTGACGGCGTTTGTTTTTATTTTTTTATTTTTTATATTAGTTTTTATTTTTGCAGATTTATTTTCTCATTCTTCGTTCATGGAATTACTATGTTTATGTGGGCGTATTTTTTCTTTTGTTTTTTGTTGCTTCATTCCTTGTCCATCTAATATGTCTATTTCAATCCGAATCCATCTATCTACCCCGTGCTCATATACATCAATCATTTATATATTTAAGCGTATACAGCCCCTTAAAGTCCAGGATGTACATTTATTTTCTGTCTCTTTCAAAAGGGGGAAAAATAGATACAGAATTCGTTTACTGAAGGTGATCGATCTTCCCGCCCCCCCCACAAGGGGCATTGGGTGCAAAATATGGCATGCAATTCATGATTAAATATCATCGACAATGTAGGGGCCTCAGTCATAAAAACGACTCTCTATTCAAAAAAGCAAAGTAGTAGTTAAGTGCGTACCCTACTAAATTTGTGCCAATATTTTTGTTCTACGGAAATCGCTTAAGACAGGTAGTAGAGCCTCTTGATGTAAAGAGTTAACAAAAGAGAATTATTGCAAAGACATGAGATGCCTATTAAGTTTATTCTTGAAAATAAAGGATAGGTCTGCGTTTGGTTGAAATCAGTGAGCAAAACGAGTGTTCCACAACCTTGCAGAACCTACTGGTGTAATCTCTATCGGAATATGGCATCATAACAGCATATTTATTGGCGCCACTAAAGTAACGCGTCAAACGAACTGTAACAAAGGAAGCAGAGAATGCATCATATGATGTCATACAAAACATGCCATAACGATGTTTATATTAAAAAAAAAAACACTGAAACTAGTAACATCACGTCTGTAAGGAGTAATGACATTGAAGTAAAAAGATAGTCTTACTTTGCTTTGTGCTTTAATATCTTTTTGCCTATTCTGATTCTGAAATAAAAGTATGTTTAAACGTCTGACTTAAAAGAAATGTGTTAATCTATATAATAATAAAATTCTATAGACTAGCCGGGTGTTCTCATTTTTTTCTTTAATCTTGTCTTCGACGATTAGGCGAGTATATCTTTTTAAAAAAGGAATGGCATCAGAACGTATATGTATATGTATGATATATATATATATATATATATATATATATATATACACACACACATTGAATTGTTTTCACTGGCAAACAACGTCGCAGCTCGCAAGAGCAATGACCGCCAACTAATCGGAAGTAAAAGACTCGAGTTTCCCAATCATTTGGGCTCATCCGTTAGACAATCAATCAAATCAAATTGAAATATTCGAATCAAATTTAACCTCTTCCATGCAAGACGCCCCGGTTATAATACGACCTACGGTTGTGGAAGTAATGCATCTCTTACATTCAGAAAATTATATATACACACACACACACACACACACACACATATATATATATATATATATATATATATATATATATATATATATATATATATGTATATATATATATATATATATTAATTTTTTTTTTCGTAAATACTTGGGTTTATATATTTTTAATTCACTCAAATTATTATATAATTCTAACGCGTCACGTGATTTCAATCTCTATGATTATAACATGAGGTAAATCGCTTTTATACTTCTAATACTTTTAAAAGCAATGTTTAAGGCTGTTTTTGCATGACTGACTTCTCAATCTTACTTTTCGACCCTGATGTCATAATTATTGTAGTGTGACGGAACTAAATAGCATCTTTGAACCTTAATAAATATTGTGCAGTGTCACATGCTTTCATCATGTGCGTGTGTGACGTACTTTATACTATTAATTTCAGTTTTATTCCCTACTAGCGGGGGTACCCGGCGTTGCCCGAGTGTTTGTTTCCGGGACGGGGGGGGAGTTTTAAAAAAGTTATGGTAGGTAAGTAGGAAGGATCAAACCCGGAGTCATGAGTAAAAGTAGGAAAATAAAGTGTGAAAAAAAAAAAAAACCCATCTGCAACGTTAACAGTTCGGCCACCAAGAAAAGTCCATTCCAGTTGTTTAGGAAAAAAAAAAAACGACTACGGTAGGTCGGCGCGAACGTGAAAATATAATGTGAATTGTCCAGCACGCTAACCACTACGCCACAGAGCACTGCACCTTAGTTTAGTGATTTTAAATAACTTCACATGAAAGAACTACGAAGCCAAACCGGTGTTCTCTTCTCAACTGTTCCTTGTGAACGATCCCCAAACGATGTTAAGTGGTGGCAGGAAGAGGAGGAATTTATTAGAGAGAAAATATTTTACCACTTCCATTGATCTTAACCGATTTTGGCCGTGACTTCTCAGCAGAAAAAAGTATAGAAATCTAAGATTATCGAGGAATTTGAGAAATAATAAGACTATAACACACCTCAGATATTGTTCTGCCGTTTGTGCATATTATATTTGCATGAAATATCTTGATTTTTAATCCTATTAATGTCAAAATCAGGAGGGAAAAAATGAGTTCATTTTATTTATATAGAGATGATGTCCTGTCGAACAATCTATACTGTTTTCTTGTATTGTTTTTTGTTGTATTTATAACTTGAGAGTCACCGCTATTCAAGGCCGGAAGAATAAGTGTTAATGAATGTAATGTAGTAATCACTAATAATGTAAATTTAGGTTGAATTTGATTATTTATTGGGACGACTTTACAAGAACTTGGCAAAATTGGATTGGGTCAAGATGAAAGTGTAGTATATGTTTTTCAGGTGCTACACTTTCTTGTTCTCTGTTAGTGGAGGAGAAATCCTTCACGACTGAGACAATTTTTATTATTTTTTCCTTATCTCCGCATTAAAAAACGTCCCTGGTGTCTAACTCTGTCCCGTGGGGAGGCATTGTAAATAGGAACATTGGATTTAAACCCTACCATCTTGGAGTTAACCTGGAAACAGGCCAGCAGAACAGTGTTGCAAAGGCAAGCAGTTCTATTTCTATAACTACATAGATATACTGTGTAACCCCACTATAAGAGACTCGAATATAAGAAAAACGGATCTAAAAGAGATTTTCTCTGGTCCCAAATACGAGCCTGTGTTAATGCTCTGTGTAACCCGGATATAATTTGCCCTGGATATAAGTATAACCGGAATGTACGTATAACCCGGATATAAGAGGCATTGTGTACCAGTGAAGTATCTTATATTCGGGTTACACTGTATTTGTAACTGGTATTACGCTTATTGCTATCCTATTGTTGCCATAAGGAAAATAATATAATAATCAATGTAAGGTTTGTATTCCTAGGTTAAATATAATATGTATTGTATTTACATAAAAGAGTTCAATATAACCAGAGCTATTTATAAGTAATAAAATGTTTATAAAAAAAACACATATCATGAGCTGCACAACCAGAATAGGCCTCAATTGTAGATTCAAGTAATCAGATTTTCTCAGGCAGATTCTTATTTAACATGAAAACAGAACGGACGCCTTTTTATGGCATGAATAAATCGAATGATAAGCACTCACTTTTGGGGTAGGGCTTAAATCATGTGGCTCGCTCCATATCTTGATACAAAACTATTACTTTGTTAATGAACAAATAGATTAATTAAAAGTGACACTGTTTATATCAGGATTTGAAGATATGGTTTTCTAGCATTAATCCAATGGGTAGAAGAAAGATTTGCTGAATATTAACAAGATGGTTATAGGTTCGTATCTGGATTTTCGGATGGGTAGCCGAAATGAAGAGTTGAGATACAGCGACGCATTATTTCTCTGGATGAATACATTATACAAATAAATGCACATTTTTATTATAGCGGATGCTTTGTATGTAAAATGGTACGAACAACCTCACCTTAAATATGCAAAATACGTAATCTCTCTCTCTTACTTTCTCTCTCTCTCTCTCTCTCTCTCTCTCTCTCCTGTGGATCATCTGACGAGAGTGCCTCAGAGGTTGTTTGATGAAATTCATCGAAACACTGAGCATATGCAACCTGCCTGTCTGAACTGGATCGGTGAGCTCATTCGAGCTTGCGAAAACCAAGACAAAGTTGACATTATGCAGTGAAAACGGGTACTATATTTTACGAAACAAATTAAAATGGGGGTGTCCAAGGCGGTTGGGGAAATGCCTTAAAATAGTATGTAATATTGTAAATCGATCCATCCGTAGGCCATGTACTAGCCAGAGAGTGTTGTTAAACAGACATGTCATCGAGGAGAGATGGATAACACTCATTGCGATGCGACCAATTGTTTGACATTGATTGACTGTGACCCAACTCGTTGTGCTATTTGAAGCCTTCCTCTACAAGATGCGAATAGTAAAATGAACCAGCAGCTGAACACACGTTTCCATGAGCGGGACCCATTGAGAGAGATTTTAACGGGTAATGACGCCTTTCGTAGCGGTTTGTGAAGAACTGGTCTAGGTGAGTGGAGACCCCAATTAGGTGTCTGCTGTTCATACAGCCTCTCTGTGAAATTCGTGCGTCCACTTTCTAATGTTCACATGGTTACTCTTTTCCTTCATCTTAATCATCATCATTTTCTTAGAGAACACATCTATTTACAATTCCAGACCATCGACCAAGTCTGGCACAACTTTCATGAAATGGCTGATTGCCGACTCCGTTCGACTGGTAATTGAAGCGGACATAGCGAAACCTGTAAATCTGGCCCTGGGACATAAAACAAGGAATGCTGCGACGGACAAAACATTGTAGGGCAAACTCAAAAGACCAGGATGAACCTTATCAGCCGTTAGATGAATCAAGAGAACCAGCTAAATTCGAAAAAAAATCGATCGATTAATGATGTGCCAGCGTGATAGGGGTAACTAATCACAATGTTTGTAAAAGACATTTCGAGTGCGAATGAATAGAACGAAACAACGGTATGTACTTGTATATACAAGTATATACCGTTGTTTCGTTCTATTCATTTATCTCTATGTAAGTAACTACGCCTTCTATCTTGCTTAGAATTTGTCAACAATCAAATATCTATCTCTCAGATTGAATAAAAAAATACACACGTATAGGACGCCCTATTTACACTCACTCACATATGTACACGTGTGTATATGAGTACGATGTTCGTAACATGCTTGCGAAAATGACCGGGGTTATGACATTGTGCTTGTTCCACTGATCCAACCTCAGAATTATGCCCCGCATGTTGGATATCTGTGGAATAATTCTGTATCAGAAATGTTGCCTGCTCTGTCTTTTCTAACGTCACGAATTCTCTCGTGCTATACATTGCGTCCGTATTAAGCAAATTTAGCCTCTTTGTGAGTTATTTTCCCCCCATGAGTTAGAATACAAACCGAACTGTTTGAGGAAGACCTTAACATTGTTCTTGAACAATTTCTGCTGTCTACCGTGCACAGGCAAAAATACACACATACACACAAAATTACACACAATCCTACGCACATACAATCACACACACACACATACATATACATATATAATCATACGTATATGTATATGAGTATATATATATATATGTGTGTATGTGTGTGTGTGTTCATCAGCGTTTCGTCTTTATTTCGAGACTTCCTCGAAATAAAGACGCAAGGTTGCTGAACATATAACTCGGTTTGTTCCTTCTTATTTCTCTCTTTCTCTCTTCCTCTCTCTCTCTTCTCTCTCTCTCTCTCTGTCTCTCTCTCTCTCTATATATATATATATATATATATATATATATATATATATATATATATATATATATATTTAAAGTGATGGTTGTGTAATTCCAACGAGAGAAAAAATGTATATTCAAAAGAGTGTAGCCATCAACACTTGTGGGTTTTTTTAAAGGTGTTCATCATATTTTTATTTTAAAATATTTTTATAACGCGTTTCGAGCTTAGGGTGTGCTCTCTTCAGATATTTTCGTAAAAAGTTTTTCTTTAAAATGGGAGTTTGTAGAATTACCTCCGCTGATATTAAATATGTTTTTCAGAGTGATGTTCAGACATACTGTTGTTGTTGGTGTTCAGACATTCTATCTCCAACTGTAAGTGTTCACAG
Source organism: Euprymna scolopes (assembly GCF_053919585.1). NCBI lineage: Eukaryota > Metazoa > Mollusca > Cephalopoda > Sepiida > Sepiolidae > Euprymna > Euprymna scolopes. The sequence continues at coordinate 26,190,618 of NC_136513.1, read as the reverse complement.
TGTCCGGTCAAAGTTATTTTCAAAGAGTGTTTTTTAGTCCATATGGTGAAGGTTTTTATGTTTTTTTAGGGTTCTTTTTAAAGACTTTCTTTCCCCATGTATAGCATACACTCACACACAATCACACACACATACATATACATTCATGTACATGTACACATGCACACGCACACGTACGCAGGCACACACACATACACACACGTACATACATAGAAATATATGTAGGAGCATACATATATACATATATACATACCCACCTACACACTTACACACGTACTCGCATACATCCACCGCTATCAACCTAGATTGCACCTCAAAAAACGTGATCTATGTAATAAAATGTCCAGCATGCGATAAATCCTACATAGGCGCTACAAAAAACCTTAGTAATAGAGTAGCCCTACACCGATCCAACATCAAAATCGCGGAAAATAGACACCTACATGTATCACAACATATACACACATGCAGTGGAGGAAGATTCGAGATAATGCCCATCTTCCAAACTGACAACTACTTCTACTTGCTAACACAAGAAAAAAATTTCATAGCAAAGTTTAACCCCGCCTTAAACATCTCTCCATAATTATACACATAAATAGGCAAAACACATGCATG
>NC_136513.1:26162500-26185000 GCF_053919585.1 Euprymna scolopes | reverse complement strand
TCTACACGCAAATCTATTTATCAAACGACACTTAATTTGAGGACAATATACCTGAGAGGTGTTGTGTTATGCCGCATACATAGTAGATCAATATATATATATATATATATATATATATATATATATATATATATATATATATGTATATATATATATATGCTTATATATATATTAAGAGTGTGTGTGTGAGAGAGAGAGAGAGAAAGAGAGAGAGAGAGGAGCGAACATCAGTGTGTATTGCGGTGGTGCTTCGTAACGATACAGGAAAGAGTTACGTCCAAATACAGTAAAACATGACACACCCGCTTACAATATATATGCGCAAACATACACACACACACACACACACAAACACGCGCGCACATATATATATGGATATATATATACATATATATACACACATCTCTACATATATATATATAAATATATATATATATATACACACACATATATAACAATATATATTAATATCTATATCTATCTATCTATCTATCTATCTATCTATATATATATATATATATATATATATATATATATATATATATATATATATATATATATATATTGCCACTAACTAGCAGAATAGGAGATAATGTGGGTGGGATAGACAGTGAATGGAGTGAGGAAGTTGCAAAGAACGTTGACGAGTGATTAAAGGAAAGGCGAGACACGTTTCGTCCGTCGAGTGTCCGATGACTGGCGGGCACATGACACATCGAGATGTGCTTAGAAAACAACGTCGATACGTCGATGGCATATTTTGTGCGATCAAATTAGTTGTCCGCGGGGTATTTTGATATGAGTAGCGACAAATACCAAAATTCAAGATAACAATTGAAATGTTTAGAACGTTCAGAAACCGAAAAGAAATAACGCAGACCGGTACAAGAACGCATGCATATTACGATAACGCACACGCATACATACATGCTCACACACACACACAACACATACACACAAAAACACACATATATCTGTATTATTATATTAAATGAACGTTGTTTGTGTGTGTATGTGTGTGCATGTGTTAGTATGTATGTATGTATGCGTGTACGTTACGGAAACGGCTAAGTCGATGCATGTTTTTTTTTTGTTTTTTCACAGGAAAGTACATGACGTGTCTGGAAATGTTTTTATGTAGGTTGTGTATCACATCTCATCCGATAAGTATTGAAATTCGATTCTAAAGGGATAAATTTAACACATTTATACAACCTAACATCACAAATGGACTGGAGAAGTTTTATCACCACACAAGCAGAAGGGGCCAGCCTATAATAGTAACTGTAGATTTTTTATAAGATAGATTAGCGTTCGAAATAAGTGTTTTAAAGCACAATTAAACATGAAAATTGACTATTTTACTTTTTACTTTAATTCCAGTGATAATATAATACTAGCAAAAGTACCCGTCGTTAACTGGGTTCAGAAACAGCCTACGAAAATTGGACTGTGTTTGATAAAAGTATGATAGGTTATGAAAAGGAGAGGGCTGTAAAGAGACAGGTTTTGATACTCAAAGATTTTACCTTAATCAAAATATGATGAAAGTAAAGATAATTTTCGCGAAAATATATATTTTTATATCAACTTTGTTTCCATTCTTATCCATGTGTCCAACAAAATGATGTATCCTTACAAAGAGAAAATCTTATATACATATATAATCTTATATACATACATATAATAATAAAAAATATACATGAAATAAATGTAACCATAGTCAACAAAAGTAACTTTTATGTTAGAAAAGTTCATTGGTTTGTATTTTTAAGTAGTTTGTAATTTTTTTTTAATTTACGAACCGGTTTAAAAAATATCAAAATACCCGCGACTTTGAAATGGAATTAGAAGGAGGGGCACTTGAGCATTCTGTTTTAACAATTTAAGAGAGTTCCGTCAACGTAAGGAATATCTATAAGCATATTTTAATTTTTTCCGTTATTTTGTGTTTGAGGAATATTCGATTATGGCATGTATAGTTTAGATAAACATTAATTTAAGTAGTTATTGCCTCAAATTTCGTTTTCATTTCGGTTCGCTGAAATTATTTCAAGTAAAGAGCATTAAAAACTATTTCAAAGCAAAATAAACATGAACTGAACTTTTATTGACTATGGTAACATTTATTTCTGGTATATTTATTTTTCCGGGTAGTCGTTTGTTGGCTTTTCTGCTAAACACTCTTACTAAATAATATCGACGAAATATCGAAAAACAAAGAAACAAAAACAGTACTGAAAAATAATGAAGCTTTACTTACTTTAGTAAAATAATCCGAAACAGCAAAATGGTATATTAAAAAGGTAAACAAGTAATTACTTTAGTTTTTTAAAGCAACAAATATATATAAATATGAATAAGAAGAAAATGGCGACCTTTTCAAGAAGAATAGCTTCGTTTCAATTTTGCAGTATTGAACAGTGTAGTATTGCGCCGTCTGATTCAGGGTTGATCTATTGTAATGTAAAGAACCCGCAGAAAGGGTTGTAAGCAACTGGATTCCTTCTAGTACACCGACAAAAAAGCTTAAACAGATATATAAATAAAATTAAAAGGTTATCTAAATGTTCTTAAAAAGACACGTAATCACGTGAGCAGGGTGTTTTCCTTCTATTGACACGTTAAAAAGTAACGTTCTTATTTTTTATTATTCATCTATTTATCTATTTTCGAAAACGTGCCACGTGCAAGTGGAGAAGAAAAAAAACAGAGTTATGTAAAATCTGTGTCGAAAATTGCCTAAAGTTCCGACTTTTTTTCTTTGCCTTTCACATTAATAAGAACGTGAATTTATAAGGTGAATTTATTGGACAGAATATGATTAGCTCAAAATAAATAAATAAAAGCTAACGTGAATTAAGATTAAAGTTAAGGTGTTATTGCGGACCTTCACCCCTTTAAAAAAAACTTGTTAAACTTTGTGACATATTTATATTCTGTGGAGGTCAGGCGCGAACGAACACCCAATAATTTCATTATAACATATTTCTTCAAACTGAAAAATAATTATCAAAGTATACTTACGCAAATAGATATGTCACAGTTTATGCCATATTTCCATGAAGTACAGGCGCGAACGCAGACCCCACAATTTTATTATACCATCCCTATTTAAGTTGAAACATACTTATCAATGTATTCTTATGTAAATCTATAACAAAAACCCTTGTAAACGTTTTTTTTTTCAGTTTTTATTTCAAGGCGCGAAGGCAGATCCCACAATTTTTATGAACCACCGTTCATCCAGATCAAACATACCCATTCCTGATCTTCGATACATCTTCTATCATTATATGTAATTAGTTTTTTTTTTCAAATAGTCAACCATATAGGAGCCTATTCGTGACCAGACACACACACACACACACACACACCTACCCACCAACCCACACACACGTTCAACTTTATATTATAGATAACTAGCACAGGTGCCCGGCGTTGCCCGGGTATTTGGAGGTGTATGTTAAGCTAATGAAAAAGAGGGACAATTTTTTAAACTTTGACCACTATTATGACTCCTTAAAATGTATTGTTTTTCGCTCAAATCAAGTTATTAAGTTAGATCCATGTCCATCAAACCTATATATGAAATTTCAAGTGTTTAGACCCAAAATCGTCGGAGGAGTTTGGTAGAGTTCTTAAATGGCAAATCGTTGAACTTTGAGCCCTTAATCTCCGAATTTCTGGACAAAAACGGATAACATCGATTTCCCCAAATCTCAGGACCCTGTATATCAAATTTCGAGTCTGTTGACTAAATATTGACCGAGTTATTTCGTAGGGAAATGTACACATACACACACACAGTCACCCCCCACACACACATACAGTTTCACTTTTATAGATATATAGATTAAACGAAATTACCAGTTGGTTCTTTTATAAGTCAGGAGCATCCCCACGCTGGTTTCTGAAAGGGAGCGATATAACCTGCAAACTGCCCTTCTAATGTTCTGTAACTCTACAGAAAACGGTGTGAGGGTGCATATGGTTCACAGTTAGAATGACTAAGACCCCAAACCCGTTGGTAAGGAGAAGCGCTGAAATCCGTAAAAAACTTCCCGCCCTCTATAATGGGTTATCTTTCCATATTGGGAAACACTACTAGTGTATAAAAATGGTTTGAGCGTGCGCAGGGTTTTTACGCCGAGGCCCCCAACCATTTGGTGAGAGTGAGTCGTGTTACCACTTTAAACATCTTCCTTGTGTTATCTTTTGAAGTATGGTAGCTCTACCTTAGGTGGTGTGAGCGGTATAGTGTTCCGCCCCTTGGAGGCTCACTTTTTCATGCCCATTAAAGATCCTCGATAACTATATATAATTTTTTTTGTTAGAAGTTTAGAATCATAATTAACCGTATAGAATATATTCGGATGCAGACAGCCAGCCAGACACAAAGACGGTGAGATTATATATACATATATATATATATATATATATATATATATATATATATATATATATATGGATATATATATATATATATATATATACATGCACCGATTTTTCCCCGGAATAAACCAAATATAAAATTTCGCATGGATTCGAATAATCTATATATATTACTTTTTATGTCTGTAGACCAAAAACCGGCAGGGTTATTTGTGTTTTAATTTTTTCCAGCAAATATATGTATACGCATACACATACACACACACACACACACACACACACACACGCGCGCATATATATATATATATATATATATATATATATATATATATAAAGAGGTTTGCATTAACTATAGACATTTTACCTAAATAATACGCAAGTATAAACCATGCAAAATATTGCATAAATAGAATTATACGTTACAGTTACTAGAAGATAACTCATCCATAATAAAAACGAAAAATGAAATAGGGAATTAATTAATATGAAGATTTAAAAGAATATGAAAATTGTGTAGATAACACTTCATTAAATCTCCACACTAACGTACTGTACTTGCAATAACCCTTATCCCTGAGTGGCTTTCGGGCCTTGATAAGTGGGGAACAGCGTGTAAAAAAAAGATATTTTGCAGATGAATGTAATTCTACAACCCATATATGAGGAAGTTCTAATGTTTTTGTTTTTTTTAATAAATAGAAAAACGGTTTTTAATAGACACATTAAAAGTAAATTTGTAAGGGTAGATTATGAATACACATAAATAGCAAACAAAAAAAATGATTGCAAATATAAAAATGTTCCAATATGTGTACTTGCTTAAAGCAAGAGTTCGTTCCTTTATTGATGTCCTCTTTATCATTCGAGCGATTATGCAATCAAGCGTAAAAATGTACACACGTTACAAACACAGCTGTTACGCATGTATGTGAGTGTAAGCGTACATTTTGCGATCAGATATAGTTGGATATCTCGTTTTTGAAGAATTGGTATTTCCCTGACACACCTCAGACCAACACGTGCGCCTTATCTAGCGTCATAAAGACTTCGAGGCTGCAAGATAAAAATGTTGGAAGAACGAGTGAAATATTATGGGGGATACAACGTCTCAGCATTGTGTCTGTCATAACAACTTCTTTCAGGAAAAACACTCATACGCGCACACACACCCATATGTGTGCGTGTGTGTGTGTGTGTAAATGTGCATAGAAAATACATATTAAAACAATTATTTATTAATTATAACCACGTAGCTCTATATACATAAGTAACCGTGCGTGTTGGTGGGAAGAAGCCTACCAAAATACTGTGTTAAATAGTTGGAACTTGCCAGGTATCATGCCTTAATGTGCTACTTCTTTGACCACTAGAGCAGGCAGTGGAATATACCCTCCGAAAACCCGATTGTTACAAATGATGAATGTCAGAAATGCACTCTGGACTTGAGGACAATTTAGAAGAACGATATACAATACAATTATGTTTTATGCTGGAAAAAAGTGCCGTGGAATGCTTTTCACTGCTTTTGGACCATCTTGAATAAATCAAACATCGGTTTTAACGGGCATGAGAGATTCAACGATTTCAGGTTCTATGAGAGGGATTATGAGAGGTGTGGGAGGAGTAAGGAAGTTAGAACGCCAGAGTTTATTGACTTAATATAGGAATACATGGGTGAGCACCGTCGTATTTCTATACAGAGAAAAAGTGCATAGTTTAATATCAGTGTGGGAACTGAACACAATATTTCACTTGGAACTGAACATTCGTTAGATTAGTTTATATCAACGATGCTCCATCCTTGTCAAAGACTATTTAACGAAGTTTGGAATCAAGTCAGTACCCTACCTTCCTTATAATCCAGACCTAGTACTCTGTGACTTTTAGATATTCCCTTAGCTCAAGCCCAACAATATTAGCTGTCATTATTAGACAATTGAGGAAATGAAAGAGGATGTGACAAGGTTTATTGACATGTTAACACAATAGGATTTTATGGGGCCATATAGAAGTTGTCGGAACGGTATAAAAAGTGTATTGCAGTAAGCTGAGATTACTTCAAAGAAAAACAAGTTTCATATATGTACTTTCAATAAAAGCGGCCATACAAAAAGCCTGGAAACGGTCAGAGAGTATAAGAAGGCTATATCCATGCAAAGAACGTGTGCTAATCTGATGTTGCGTATGGGCAAAAAAAGACAGAGGATAGAGGGTCATGGAAACTTTGTTTTTTATGTCTTCATATATGTATTTATTTGGCAGAACCATGACAAATAGAAAAAAAACGTCTAATACGTTAGGGAAAAGTAAATCAACATAAAACAAAGATAATATGAAAAATATAAAAAAAATCATTAAAAAAATATAAATAAATACAGTAATGATTAATATACACACAATGCAGTATTTCATAAATAAATACACATGAATGTATTATATTAATTATCACAATTCATTTGAATTATCTATTTGAATAATATGGTGCGCCCTTATGCCATCATCTCTACTGGCATAATAATAATAATAATAATAATAATAATAATAATAATAATAATAATAATAATAATAATAATTAATAAAAATTGGCATGCATAAATAAACAAATACGAATTCACAAAATAATTAAATGAAAAATTAAAAGAATTATTAAATAAGAGCATTATTTTTTCCTAGCGGAATCTATGGAATTCTACAAGGAACTCGTTCATTCCTTATCTCTTCTCTTCTCTTCTATCTATCTTCTATATAAATAAAATGAACTCATTTTTTCCCCTCCGACTTTGACGTTTATAGGACTGCACCTGTATAGATTTGGTGCAGCCGTATCATTCACAAACTGAATCACGACATCTGCCGTATGTTATAGGGTTGTTACATATCAAGGATCTCGCTGATCACAGTTTCCTATATTCTGTCTGGTGAGAGTCCACTGTAAAAATCGGTTACATTTAATGGAAGTAGTAAAGTAAACTCTCTCTACCAAATTCATGCTACCACCGCCACTCACTTACACCGTACCAGAACGTTCACAGGAGACATTTAAAACCGATCACCGGTTAGAATTTATCTAAAAACTGGACTGTACTTACACTGAAACGAACCATGCTTACTTTGCCATTGGTTAGCATAAAACATAAACACAATTTATAAAGCATTTATTATAATAAAATTAGATTCAAACAGAACACAATCCGTTACCTGGAATTGAATTCACAATTACATTACTTCGATTTCGTTATAACCCGCGTGGTTAAAGTTTAATGAAAACCTGAATTGACATTTACGTGAAACGCACCAAACTTCCTTACTTACACAAACACAACTTTCGTTTCGCTCTTTCCTTACGTGCTTTTTTGCTTTCTTTCTTTCTTTCTTTCTTTCTTACCTTTCGTTGTGTTTTTGCTTTATGGGTGATGGTGGTGGGGGTACTTCCCTATCTTTATCTTTCCTTTCGGTCTTTCCTTCTTTCTTTCTTTTCTCTCCATTTTCTGCTCTTTCCATTGTTAAAACGAAACGAAACAACCGGATATTCCAGGTTTTACTTACACTCTATCACTCTACGACTATTACTTAAAAGTAGCATTTACTGCTTTTGGTAATAATTATTAATTGCTTATTTGTTTTGTTTTTCACCCTTTTTTTAGACTAACCATTCTTTAATCTCACTATAAAATCGCTTTTTCCAACTACATTTTAGGTGGGGGGGGCATTCCAACCTCCGAAGGGGGTTTGTATTACTGTACACATAGATTCGAAAAATTTGTCAAAAAAAAAAAAAATTAATACATAACAAATAAATGTTCTCAAAGCCAAGATCAGTTACTTTTCTGCCAAACTGGATATCTTTTTCGTGTTTTTATTCAATGTAATATATTTATTCGGCTCGAAAACTATACAGTGTTTACCGGGCGATGTATTCGAACATTCAGGAAGGCGTCTCACACCCTCTTTTACACCGTAAGTATAGAAAAAGGTGTTATAAATAAAAAAATATACAAAATACTATTAAAAACACGCCGAATATATGTCAACCTATGCCGCATTAACATGTATTGAGCGAGTTTTTAACAGTATTTCATTAGGTTTTTTATTTATAACATCTTTTCCCAATTCAATGTAACATGTTTATTCAGCTCGAAAACCATACAGTGTTTACCGATGTATTGGAACATTCGAGATGGCGTCTGATTCTCTCTTTAACACGGTAAGTGTGGGAAAAGATGTTGTAAATTTTGTATAGTTTTTTATTTATAACACCTTCTTCCATACTTACGGTGTTAATGAGGGTGTGAGACGCCATCTTGAATTTTCGAATACATCGGTAAACACTGTATGGTTTTCGAGCTGAATAGATATGTTACATTGAATAAAAACACGAAAAATATATCTATCCAGTTTGGCAGAAAAGTAACTTATCTTGGCTTTGATAACATTTATTTGTTATATATTTGTTTTTTGTTTTTTTCACAACTTTCTCGAATCTATGTGTACAGTAATACAAACACCCATTTTGTGTTTTATATAGATAAAGTACAATTGTTGAATGTTACTGTTTGGATTATATTCGTTGGGGGGGGCAATTAAATAATTAACAAAGATTAAAATGAAGCGAAATTTAAGTTTCCGTTCCAGTTTTACAACAACCGTAAAACAGTGCATACTCAGCAAGTTTTATCGTATTTTATTTTTTTTTTTTTCATAATTAATGACGGAAGTATTTTTCTGTTTATTTTCTTAACATCTGTTAAAAAAAAAAATAATAATTTGTACATTCTCTTGAAAAAAAGAATCAAACTTTTCTCTACTTTCACATGTGTTCCATTTTAACAAACTGAGCCACAGCAACGCGTGGCCGGGTACAGCTAGTAAATAGATAATGGCATTCTGTATTCGTTCGGCGTAAAGTGAGACGCTCAGATATTATTGTAGCCGTTTTGTTAAAACTGCAAAAGTATTTATCTAGGCATACAGGTAACCTCGGCGTAGACCAGGCTTAAAGTACGCTTACACATGTTATTTTAATTCTTGCAGATTTCTTATATATTATTATAGTAAATGTCCGATCGGTTTTTATATATTATAAATTTGTAATTTCAAAAATAAAGAAAAAGGTATCCTTATAACTCGGGTGCATTAGTTTGAATCGGGACTAAAACCAAAACTTATAAAAAAAGGAATAAATATATGTAAATATATATACATATATATATATATATATATACATATATGTGTGTGTGTGTGTGTGTGTGTGTGTCTGTGAGTGGGTGTGTCTGTGTCTGTGTAACAGGCCCTCAGCTATAATCAAAACCGAAAACAAAACTTATAAAGCCTTATTGGCAAACCTATTTATAACAAGAAATGAAAGTCCATAAAATGAAACGATAGTCACACACACACACATACACACACACACACACACACACACACACACACACACACATATATATATATATATATATATATATATATATATATATATATATATATATATATATACAGGGTTGCCACAAAGTCACGGACTAATGTTAATTAAAAAAGTTAAACAATTTAAAAAGTTATAGTAGTAACATTTATTCAAATTCAAAAAAATAAATTAACATTGGTGCATGACTTTGTGGCCACCCTATATATATATATATATATATATATATATATATATATATATATATATATATATATATATATATATATATATATATATATATAACCAGACCAGCAGATGTTTAGTGAAAACACGAAAAGTATCGTAATTAGATTTTAGTATTAATCTCTTTCGATGACACCACATAGCGTATTTCACTAACGCTCTTAACATTTTCACTTCTGGTTCGGATTAAAACAGTAACTGATATCAAACGAGCTACGATTAAACCAGGTAAAAAATTAACATATAAGAAAAATAAAAGAGGAAAAAAATCAATATTAAATAAAACAAGATTGAATATAACGATATAATGGTGGTTCTGGTGGGGAAAATAAAATTAGAGTTAAGTATGCAAAAATAACACAACAATTAGAATACTGAATTAATTTTAAAAAAGGTTAACTTTCTGTTTGACAGTTCAATTCCATGCATTTCCTGATCTGTTTATTTTTAAGTTAGATACAACTAATGTGTTTAAAGGACATTTATTAATCTCTTTCTTTCAGAGAGTTATTCTAGAAATATCAAAGACATCTACCACCCAGGTTATCTCCAACAATGAGTCTAGTTTACTGTGTTGTATTTGATATAAAAATAATTCTGTATGGCTCTCTTCGTTTGTATATTTTTGTCCAGACGCTACACCATTTTAATGAACGCCCCCTGCATTGTTATAGTCTTCTTATATTTTAGCTTACATACACACACCCACACCCACATACACCCACAACACACCCACACCCATACACCCACAGACACACATACATATATATATGATGATTGCAACGTTTGTCAGACGAGTGCCACTCCCTCAGTCACTGAAAGTTCATGAGCCCGAAGATAACCTTTTTTTTTAGTCCTGCCAGCGAATTCACACGCTGAAGCAGACATGACATTGAAGACGGTCCTTGGCATATATATATATATATATATATATATATATATATATATATATATATATATATATATATATATATATATATATATATATACATACGTACACATACATACCCATAAACATACACACATCTACACATCTATACATCCATATATACACAATACATACAACACATACATACAGACATATACATGCACACACATATACATATATATGCATACACATATATACTATCATATACAAATACATACACACATATATACATATTCACATACATATACGTACACGTATGCACATATACATACATACACATAAAGTTACCTACATATGCATACACATACATATATATGGACTTACACGCATACATATATATGCATATATAAATATACATACACACAATATATATACGTGTATACATACAGACAGACATAGACATATATACACGAAAAATAAACAAATAAATAAATACAAATATATACACACATACATATATACATACATATACAAATAGGTATGCATACACATACACTAGTACATATATTAAAATGCATACATACATACACACTTATACATATATAGAATGATGGCAGATCAATTATTAAATGCTTCCAGAATTTTAGGGCTACACACGTGACACTTTTTCCATCGCCACGGACAATTTTTTGTAGACAAATGCCCGAGGAAGTATCTATGCAAAGATGATGTTACAGAGTTTTAGCTTTGTACGACAGCTAAGTCTCTCTCTCGGTTCAACATGTTGAGATCCAGCAGCAAGCATGAGCAAGATAGCCAGCAACAAATACAAGTGTAGACCAGCTTAATGCGGGTACTGGTCTCCCGCATTATTTTTTTTTTTAATCAGAGATTTGCTTCACCCAGAAGGGTTGCCTTAACAGGGATTTGGGAGTCCTTTCCTCCCCACACACACACATATCGAAATAAAAATATACACGTACACATAAAAGCAGACATACAAACAGATGCACGCAAACATACATACGCAAGAACAAACACACATGAGAACATGCACCTACACACACATTCATACATACACGCATGTACATACATATGCACACACATACACATACGCGTACATGTAGAATATATATGAAGGACCATTTATGATGACGAATAGGGGAATTTAAATAAAAGATTGAAACAATCCCAAAAACATAGAACATAGAATAGAGAAACGTTCGCTTCGTCGGTAGTACAGCTTTTAAAATGAAAACGCGTTCATAACGGCACAAATTCTCATTGTGCCGTTATATATATATATGTATATATATATATATATATATATAAATATACACATATATATATATATATATATATATATATATATATATATATATATATATATATATATATATATATATATAGGGTGACCTTAAAAAAACAGGCCCGACTCTAATTAGGCCCGGTTTCTTAGTGTTTTGTCCGAATTAAATGAAACTTTGGTCATAACTAGTTTATTATATTCAAAACATCGCATCAAAACACGAGGGTCTTTGGCCTTTTTTTCTATCCGTTCTACAGCATATGTTCTAGATGGCTTCCATTAAACTTTTGTTCTTTGGGGGGTCACCCTGCATATATATATATTATATATATATATATATATATATATATATATATATATATTTTTTTTTTTTTTTTTTTTTTTTTTTGAGAAGTAATGTTCTACTGAAAATTTCGATCTATACCAATGGGGCATTTAAAGGACTCACTTACAACTGGATGTTTTTTTTTTCTGTTCTTGATCTTCTGTTTCGTTAGTGTTAATCACATTGTTGTAAACGTTCAAAAACGGTATTCTAAAGTTTAGCAACTCGAATAGCACCTATTCGAGTCAATACTTCTTTTGCCGAGCGACTTAATATAGAATTGGTGACATTTTGCTGATTTCCGTGTTGTTTTACACATTTTTGCTGGCCACCATAACAGCAAGTATTTGAGCACTGATTTTAAATGAATGGACTCGCACGGAAAATATAATGTTGCAGCAATTAAATAGTGGATTGCACTCAACGCAATAATATTAGACTAAGAAGAGGAAGAAATTAGTGGTTCATGATCAAGCACAGAGATAAGACTTACATAATGCATAGGCCTATACTGATTTTGTACAGGCAGCGGCAGTTTTATAGTAAGAAAAAAAGTGAAGCACTTTTGTTTAGTAGCGTGGACATTACAATCTGTACGTGTTATGTGAAGCTTCGGTCGAGGTGTTTGAATGATGGTCGCTCTTGTAGAGTGCTATCTCATATCGATACAGGGTTGAAAAAGTTTAAGTATAAGACTGTTGGCTTTCTAGCATTAAATGTAATCATTCACTTATGCCTAGAAAATGAATGACTACTGGAGAGAACGCGTATACCTACTGTAGGAAATGAATGATTGTCAGCAATAACTTGATTGGTTATTAAAAGAACGTGAATGCATTCTAGAAGGGGCTTGATTCCTTGCTAGAGATAAACTGAATTCCTACTGGAGAAAAATTGTAGCCATACCGAAGAGACTTTAATGCATATTGAGGCCTCTATATGTTGCGACACACACACACACACACACACACACACACACACACATATGCATATGTATATATACATGCCTGTGTGTATGTTTATATATTTATGCAGTTATCTCTATCTCTCTGTATGTATATATGTATATATATATATATATACATATGCGTGTATATATATACACACACACGTATATATATATATATATGTATATATATATTGTCATCCACATACAGTACTGTTTCGTTGTATCACAACTAATCAGGGGGGCTAGACAAACACCTTTCCCCAGACGTGGATTGAACCTACATCGTCGCATTGACAGTCGGCAGCTCTCACCATTCGGCTACGAATCAGTGCCGTAAATATGTCTCTTATAGTGTGTATTAAATCCACACCCTCCCGTGGCAAAGTGCTCGAACATCAGCTTGTTTACAAACAAATTAATTGTGGGATTCGCGTAATCACTATATATATATATATATATATATATATATATATATATATATATATATATATATATATATATATATATAAATGTAAAGTTGGTTTGTTCTACAGAAATAAAACCATGTTTATACGTTACCAATTTATTTGAAATTTTCAGACAACCCATTTTTAGAGTCGAGATATATTTTTATGTTATTAAAATTAATTTACCTAATTAAAATTAAAATATTAAATAAAAAAAATATATTTATTTATCGTTTCTGCGAATCTGTTCTGTTGATAAAACTTAACTTCAGGTTCGATTCATTTCACAGCCACGAATTGACGAAAGGTTTAATTTTCTGTTAACTCGATAAGTAAAAAAAAACAAAAACAAAAAAAAACATATTTCATTTGTTTATCTTCCAATTTTTTTAATTTACACATCTTTTCTTTATTATATAAGGCCAAAAAAAAAAGTTTGTTGCTTGCTTTTTAGTTTTTTTTTTTTCTATATAAGAGTACTCATAAAGAGAGTGATCCGTGCTGAAATAATGTTATTATTTAAAAAGTCATTCTTAACATGGGGAGGTAAGGATGGTTTGTACCTATTCTGTACTTTAACCTTACAATTGAATAAATAAAAAAAAAACATATCGTAAACCTTTATTTAAACGTGGAAATATGATTTAAAAAATAGCGCGGCTCTCTGCATTAGCACCATTTTTATTGTTGTTGTTTCACTAATTTTCGGCCAACTATTCCTCTGGCCTTCATGAAAAGAAGTCCTTTTATAAATGTTCAGTAACTTTTTCCTTTTATTATTCTTAAAGAGTAAAACTTTTCTTATTCATGAAAGGAGTTAAGCCTACGTAAATAAATAAATGTTTGTACACGTGACAAATTATCAATAAATGGTTTAGTTACTTTTTTTAAAAAATGTTTGTAAAAGTGCGAAAGGCGACGTTGTTGTACAAACATTACTCCCATGCTTACTTTCTATACTTATAGGTTTTTGGAATTTTTTTTCACTGGATTATCATTGATTGGACACTAATTAAACAGATTATTCAAAAAAAATGTAAAAAAGAAATCATTATTTCGACATTTGAAAGTGGTGCTCACTTTTTAGTTACAACGTTCTGATAAATCAGTCACCCATTTTGTAAGCAATAAAAACGCGGTATATCAAAACCATAGAAAGTAAAAATAATGAGTCTCTACCGCATTTGTAAGTCAGAAATATATTTGTTTCTCAAAGAAAAAAATAGAGAGAACAGGACTTTTTTTATTGTTTTCATGAAAATAAAGTTTCGAGATTTTTAATTATTTTTTTTTTTACTTATTTAGTCAGTTTGTGTTTTTTTTTTAAATTGTTTTTGTGAAAGGTGAGTTTTTTTTCAAAACTTTTGTTTTGTTTCTTTTTAATTTTTTTAAAGTATTATAAATTTCACTAACATGCTGGAGAAATGTTTAATAATTTGGTATTTTTTTAGATTAGGTCCACCTCCACAATTTTCCTTTCAGTGACGACATTTATAGGTTTCCGAGTATGCTGAACACGCAAATTGCATTGAAATTTTGCGGAAATAAATAGTTGTATTATGCATTGTATTCTTCGGCGGCCATCTTTTTACGTGCACACGCGCCATAAACAAATACACACACGTAAAAAAGATGCCCGCCAAAGATTACAATGCATAATACAACATTTTATATCTTGATAACTACTTATTTCTGCAAAATTTCGATGCGATTTTCGTATTCATAATAGTCGAAAACCATTTCAAGTCGTCATTTAAAAGAAAATTGAGGAGGTGGACCTAATCTAAAAATTTACCAATAATTTTTAATCCCGTACGCCTCCCGATACATTGTTTCGTCAACATGCGACCATTTTATATCTCCCGAAGACACTTCCGTATTTAGAAAATAAATAGATAAATAAATAAAAAGTGACCGATTTACCAGAACGTGGTAACTAAAAAGTGAGTATCCCTTTCAAATGTTGAAATGATTTTTTTTTTCAATTTTTTTTTCATAATCTGGTTAGTGTTCAATCAATAATAATCCAGTGAAAAAATTTCAAAAAACCTATCAGTATAGAAACTCCGCCACGTAAGTAAATAAATAAAAAATGTTATGTGCGCATGCGTTAGCCTTGACTAAGGGAACGACCATTCAATAATTCTGCGGGTCGCCATGGAACTCAACGCCCAAGGAGTATCAAAATAGTTTTCATGATCTGGAGAAATTTTTTTTGGAAAAGTGGGTGATCACTTTTCCATCTAAATTCAACTTAAAATGAGCACCCACTCTCTGGCCACCTGAGGAAGGGGCATTTATTTTCGTGTTTATTGGCTTAAAGGTTTTGTTGACAGGGCAGTTTGGTACGCGAATGCATATTTAACAGTTTTCGTTTATGCTCACGCATAGCATAAACAAAGGCTACGTCTGTGAAATGGAAAATAGTCCCAGAGTTCAGGGGTTAATACCAGGCAAAAGAAATCAAATAAAAAGACTTTTTAGCCAAGAAACACACAGAAAGAAAAAAAATAGCATCCATTTTTTTTCTATCGAATTCATTTGCTGTTTTTATTGAAAACTATTTTCCCCCGGATTTTTGATATAATTTTTCATTAAGGGCTGTGCGTCTCACGTTCGTAAATAACAAAATTTTTTTTGTAGATTTTGGTGTGCTAAAAACGAATCTGCAAACCGTTTCCGTCACAAAAAAATAGTTTTTATGATATGAAGAAATTACTTTTTCGAAAAAGTGGCGATCACTTTTCCATGTAAATTTAACTTAAAATAAGCACCCACTTTCTAGCCACCTGAGAGAAGGGGGATTTTTTCCCATGTTTATTGGCTAAACAGCTTTCGTTTATGCTTACGCATAGCGTAAACGAAGGCTACGGCTGTTAAATGGAAAATAGTCCCAGAGTTCAGGGGTTATTACCATGCAAAAGAAATCAAACAAAAAACTTTTTAGCCAAGAAACAGAAAAATGCCCCTCTCTCAGGTGGTCAGAAAGTGGGTGCTCATTCTAAGTTAAATTTACATTGAAAAGTGATCACCCACTTTTCGAAAAAGTAATTTCATGAATGTCATGAAAACTTTTTTTTTTGCTACGTAAACGGTTTGCAGATTCGTTTTTAGCACACCGAAATCTACAATAAAATATTTCGTTATATATGAACGTGAAACGGGCCTTAAAGTAAAATAATACCGGATTTTTTTGAGCAGATTTGCCGTTTAGTTGTACAAATATCCTGAAACCAGGTAATCACTAAAAGGGATTTTTAAAAGTCGTCACCTGTATCGAGCAAAAGTTTAAAACCACCGATTATATGCCAGCCTACATCATGGTAACATATATTGAGTGAGTTCCTAACAATATTTTTAGTTTAAACTCATCTTCCCAAAATTTCCCCAAAATTAACATGTTCGATACAGCCTGCCGCCATTTGTATTTTTCAGATATACCGATAAACATTGAATGTTTTTGAACCGATTATACATTACATAAAAACACTTAAATCTTATCCAGTTAGGTAGAACACTTACTTTTCTTGCCTTTGATAACATTTATTTGTTATATATTTATTTTTTGACAACTTCTTTGTATCTGTGTTTAGTAATATAAACCCTTTTCATTTAATGTAACGTTTAGTCGGCTCGAAAAACAGTGTTTATGGGTGTATTTGAAAGCTACAAATGGTGGTGGACACTGTTGATTACTTTAAGTTAGAGAAAGTGAGTTAAAACTAAAAAAAAACTATACAAAATACTGTCAGAAACCTATCCATTATGCCAGCCTATGTCATGGTAACATATGGTCGGTGAGTTTTAGACACTGTTTTGTATAGTTTTTAGTTTTCAACTTACTTTCCCAAACTTAACGTATTCAACAGAATTCGCGACCATTTCTGTTTTTTGAGCCAATTAAACATTTTACTTTACATAAAAACACTAAACAATTATCCAATTAGGTAGAAACGTAAATTACCTTACCTTTGCTTTCATTTATTTGTTTTTAGACGACTTTTTCGAATCTGTGTATAGTAACCCCCCTCCCCCACCATCAACCAAATATTAATTACTAAATCACATTTTTTAAAACAACAAAAAAAAAAGCATTTAGCGTTTCAACATTTTTGCTACGTTCGGCTTCATCCACTGATTGTTGGTCAAGTCCAAAACATGAATGATTGACAGAAACTCTCGAGGATCCAGATCAAATTCTGCAAGAGCACCATTTTTTTCAGTTTCGCCTTCTTTTTCACTTTTTGCAGTGGATTGCTGTACTAATATAAGAAACATGCATTTTCTTTTTTATTAAATTTTTCCATTACACCAAATTGAGCCACTGCAACGAGTGGCAGGGTATAGCTAGTATATATATATATATATATATATATATATATATATATATATATATAGAGAGAGAGAGAGAGAGAGAGAGAGAGAGACAGAGAGAGACAGAGAGAGTATATGGTTTTTATTCCGGTAAAAACGGTCTAAACTATAGATAGTTTACTTTGCTTGAGTGATGCCAAAAATATTCACAGACACACACACACACACACACACACACACATATATGTATATTGGATATTCAGGTTACAAATTTGTTTCATGCATGAAAAGGATGTTTTTGTATTTACTATATAAATAAGGGAGTAGTCACTAACAATGTGTATTTTTTAACATTATTTTATTATTCCATGTCTTGGTTTTTCATTGAGAATTATGTTTGGATCATTGTAATAATGTTTTTAAGTCATTGAAATCGTTTACGCGCGTTTCAGACGGTCTGTGATGCGTCCTCGTCAGTAATTATTTTCAAATGTGTAAAAATGGCGATTTTCGTAGGTAATTTGAAGTTTTTCCAAGGGGTGGAGGCTTGTAAGTGTTTATTATTCATTGGTATGCTGAATTTTTATTGCTTTTTTATTTGGCTTGTCCATGGAGACGGTGACCTCGCTGTAGTCGCTATCTCTTTCTGCTAATGTTTTTTTCTTTTCCCTTAGGGTTGGGTAGGGTGTGTGTGTGTGTGTGTGTGTGTGTGTGTGTGTGTGTGTGTGTGTGTGTGTGTATGTGTGGGTGTGTGTTTATGTGCGCGTGTGTGTGCGTGTGTGTGTTTGCTTTTATTGGTTTGGGAATGTGTATATTGTTTTATAGTATTTTGGGGTTATTTGCTTCCGTAGGAAGGCGGCTGTGGTCCGAGGTCGTTACTAATGTGTCTGTGTGGGGAGGGGGGACTGGCTCTTCTGAAATACGGGTAGGGGTGCTTTCATTCTATTTTGATATTTATTTTTTGGATTCTTGGATTTTAGTATTTATTGTGATTTTTCGTTTTAGTCTTATATTATGTTTGTTTAGAAAGAGGGGTGTATTTAAAATAGATTTTTTTAATGTTTCTATTTATTTGTCTCCTCATGTGGGTATGGCCCGACCCAGGATCGGTTCCTAATGTGGGGAGATTTTGGAGGGGGTATAGGTATGGGAGGGGGGTGATAGAAGGGATGATAGTCGTTTCAGTTATGAGGGGGTTCTCCTCAACTTCCTGAGGAGGGAGCGAGGTGTAGGAACAGATATTATACTGTGGTTCTAGGTCTCTCCTAGTGTTGTTGGTTTCGAGGTTAAGTAAGGTTGGTATTGTTCAGTGTGTTGTATTAGAGATAGGGGTGTTATGTCTGTGTGTGGCTGTATGCGCGCACGTGTGTGTGTTTTAATGTGTTGGTTCTGATTTATGTGTGGGTGTGTATATGTGTATGTGTATGGGTGTGCATGCGAGTGTACCTTGCATTTCATGTTTTTGTGTGATGGTATTAGGTTCTGTTCAGTTCAGGAGTGAATCAGGTGATGACATTTTTTTCCTGTGTAAGTAAATAAAAATAATTGTCTGTTTGGAAGATTGGCATTATTTTGAAGCTGTTTCTACTGCATGTGTGTACGTGTTTTGAAACATAGAGGTGTCTGTTATCTGCAATTTTGATGTTGCTCTTATGTAAGGCCTCTCTATTGCTGAAATTTGTGGTGACGCCTATGTAGGATTTGCTGCATGTTGTGCATCTTAGTGCATATACTGCATTTCTGGAGGTGCAATTTAGATCCTTTTTTATTTTGAATGTTTGTGCTGGGTTTTCGAATGTGTATGTGTTACCTTCTATTATTATGTCACATACTTTTGTTTTGTTGCATTTTGTAACGCCTTTTGTAGTATGTGGGACGAGTTTGGGGAAGTTAGGATGTGTTTTATGTTTTTGGGTTGGCGTTTGCTTTTCATTATTTTTGTTGTTGTAAGTATGTTGTTTAGTTTGTCGTTCTGATTGAGGAGGATAAGGTTTTTTTTGTTATCTGTGTGAATAGTTCTGGGTTGTTTGTGGTGTGTGTAGAGAGGTATGCTAGAATTTCTTCTTTGCTGTGTTCCTTTGGGGTTCTTAGTTGGTCTATTGGAATTTTTTCAGCCAGTTCAATACTTTTCTGTATTAGTGGTAGTTGGTATCCTCTTTTCCGCAGTGTTATTTGTAGTTCATTCAGTCTAGTTGAACGGAGGTGTCTGTCTGTTATTATGGTGCAGACTCTACGTGCTAGGGAGTAGGGTATTGATTTTAGACAGTTTTTAGGATGGTGGCTTTTGAAGTGGAGGTATTGTTGAGTGTCTGTGGGTTTGTGATAGATGTCTGTGATTATGTTGTTGTTTTTTATTGTTACTAGGATGTCTAGGAAAGGTTGTTCTGTGGGGCTTTGTTCTAGTGTGAAGTTCAGCCCGGCAACGTGTTAATACACATTATGTAAGATTTCAAATCTTACGACAAAATTTGTCTGAGAAATTTTGTAAAGACTTCAGAGGTCATTTTTTTTTACTTTGACCTCAATGTTGACTCCTTAAATTGCGTTATTTTGGTCCCAAATCGCAATACAAATTTTTACCCCTCTCCACCTTACGTGAATCTATAAGTTCAAGTCTTTACACGTAAAATTGACGGAGGAATTTGGTAGAATCTGGAAAGGGTAACTATGTCAACTTTGGCCTTTTGGCAGTAAAATTTTTACTCCAAAACTCATTAAAATGCTTGTCTCGTGTCTGATCACCAGTTATACATAAATTTCAGATGATAGCATCCAAAAGTGAGGGAGTAGTTTGCTCAATTATTTTCAACTTTGACCCCTTGATTTCCCAAGTTTTCAACCAAAACCGATTAAAAAGCTTACCCTATCTCTTAATACCCTTTTATATATTTTTTTAATGTTTAGACTAGAAATTAGCTGAGTAATGTGGTAGAGACCGCAGAGGTCATTTTTTTTTTAATTTGACCTCCAATTTTGACCTCTTAACATTTATTTTTTTGGCTTAAATAAATTAAAATTTGATCCATGTTAGACAAACTTACATTCAACATTTCAAGTGTTTAGCCCCCAAAGTGGCGGGGGAATTTTGTAGAGTTTTCAAAGATTAAACCGTAGAGCTTTTACCCCTTGACAGCCATATTAATTGCCGAAAACCTATTAAAAACAGTTTCCCAAATCTTATACTCCCTTTGTCAAATCTGGAGTCTCTAGACCGTAAATTGTTATTTGGTATGGAAATGTACACAGACACAGACACAGACATTTTCACTTATATATATATATATATATATATATATATATATATATATATATATATATATACATATATATATATATATATTTTGTGTACAGAAAGTTGTTAGTTGAGACAGGTCATTGGTACCGTCGGTTTCAAGCCCGATAATAAGGCCCGTTTAAGGTATCCTTATCAAGCTCTCTTCAGCCAATATTCGTATTGGCTGAAGAGAGCTTGATAAGGATACCTTAAACGGGCCTTATTATCGGGCTTGAAACCGACGGTACCAATGACCTGTCTCAACTAACAACTTTCTGTACACAAAATATAAGTACGCTCTTAAAATTTGGATTTTCCTTTTAATTGAGCACTCTGCTGGAATTCTTTTTCCAAAAAAAAAAAAAAACTAATCATATATATATATATATATATATATATATGCGTGTGTGTGTGGGTGTGTATGGGGTGCATCATAAACGAATATACACACACATACATATATGTGTGTGGGGGGGGGGGTTGAAAACAAACAATGAACAGAGATTGAATTAAAAAAAAAAACAGCATAAAGTGACCATAATGAGGTAGAATGAAGAATCACATGTTTGAATCATGAAGACAAGGTCAAGCATAAATAGCTTTTTTCTGCCTGAAAAAGTCAAACCCTCGCATTCTTATCGGATGATCCTATTTTCTTATTATTAGTAAATACAAACTATACAAAAAAGAACGCTCGCCACCTGTTAACCTTTTGCCCTGCTGATACCATTATCACCGATGTCAGATTTATTATGAGCTGAATTATTCTTGATGTTGAGCACATTCCCCCAGCTTACATATGTCCGTATGTACATTAACATATACATGAATTAATATATCTGTATGTTTGAGTAATATATCGATACATGCTGCTTTTATACAACAGAGAATATAGGCATCGCTATACTGGTTTAAAAGATATAACTACTGGCTAAAAAAAAAAAAATCTTATCATTCTTCTGTGTTTCCTTTT